>NC_082721.1:30667233-31003996 GCF_030144855.1 Hypanus sabinus
AGTGGTCTGCATGCCAAAAAGCCATTCTTTAAAGGCCGAAACAAAGCCAAGAGAATCACTTACACATAAAAAACACAAGGACTGGGATGCTGAACAACGGCAGCAAGTGCTCTGGAACCAACAGGAGGCAGGTTGTCTGTAGAAGAGCTGGAGAGTGCTACATAGATGAGTATCTGCAGCCAATAGTAAAGCATGGCTGCATTTCTGCAAATGGAGTTGGTGATCTGGTCAGAATTAGTAGAGTCCTCAATGCTGAGAAGCACAAGCAGATTTGCATCCATCATACAAATCCATCAGAGAGGCATCTGAGTGGTCCCAACTTCATTCTGCAGCAGAACAATGACCCCAAACACATGGCCAATGTCATAAAGAACAATCCTCAGCAAAAGGAAGAACAAGGAGCTCTGTACTCTGCTCTCCTTGGACTCACTTTACACTGCACGCTGTCAGACCAGTGCTGCCAGGATAATCAAGGACAAGTCCCACCCAGCCAACACACTTTTTGTCCCACTTCCCTCTGGGAGAAGGTTCAGAAGCATGAAGATCCGTACGGCCAGATTTGGGAACAGCTTCTTTCCAAATGTGATAAGACTGCTGAACAGATCCTGACCCGGATCTGGACCGTACCTTCCAAATACCTGGACCTGACTTGTACTACCTTACTTTCTCTTTTCTATTTCCTAATTATGATTTATAATTTAAATTTTTATTATATTTACTTCGATTTGTACTTAAGGGAGCATGAACCGCAGAAACAAATATCACTGTGATGATTGTACGCTCTAGTATCAATTGTTTGGTGACAATAAAGTATAACAGGGCTCCGCAGTGGCCTGATCTCAACATCAACATGGCTGTTTGTGATTACCTGAAGACTGAAGCAAGGGTGACAATCAAAGTCTGCAGAAGAACTGTGGCAAATTCTCCAAGAAACTGGGAACAATCTACCAGCCAAGATAACTGATGCAGTTTTAAAAGCAAATATTGATTTAATTTAGGATTTTTAAGTGTTTACTGCCCTTTATTTTGATATTTAGAAACTTTTCATTTCATATTTTTAAAAGCAACTTCAGTATACAGGATTTTTTTTCTGCCTAAGACTTTTGTAAATAACTGTATTACATCTGTACCGTCTCAGCCAGCTACAAATGGCTTGGCAGAAAGGTTAGTTCAGAGTCTGAAAAACACAGTGTCAGTAGAACATGTATTACTGACACTGAACTAGGTTGCCATATTGCAATGCTGCACACTCCACAACAAGCAACTCACCAGCTCTGCTGTTCCTGGGTCACTCCTTGTGTTCACACATAGTTCACCTCAAACCCAATCTCAGGAGTATACAGTATGAACAGCTGAGACAAACTGAGGGCTCCTCAAGCAAGGAGGTTCAATATTTCACTTCTGGGTAAGCGGTCCTGGCAAGGGTCTAGAGAGCTGTTCAAAAGTGGGTAAAGATAGTCCCCGAGTTACGAACGTCTGACTTACGGACAACACATACTTACGAACTGAGGAAGGAGAATGCCGTCTGCCATTTTATGTCAGATTGCGACGTCGTTCGCCATTTTAAGTCATTGCAGTTGACTGTGTTGAGTGTGTAACTTTGTATTTGGCTTAAATTTTTCTTAGCAAGATTCACCCTGTCCCCACCCCGCCCCCCCCCACTTCCTGTCGGCTGGTGGCACAGTGAGATCAGCGCCGGGCTGGAGAACGGAGGTTCCCGAGTTCGATGCAGTGACAGACCGCTCCCATGCCAGGTTGATGTCAATCCAGTGACCCCCATACCATCCGTGCTGGGTTGATGTCAAGATCGCAACTCAACCTCGTAAAAAAAACACTGCCACCTCCAGTTTAAATTTCCATGCGGAATATTGTGGAGAATCAAATACAGTTGGTGTTCCTTATCCACAGATTCCGCATGCGCGGATTTAACCAACCACGGATCGGGAAAACCCGTAAGTTCTCTCTCTAGCACTTGTTGTTTGAGCATGTACAGACTATTTTTTTTCTTGTCATTATTCTCTAAACAATACAGTATAGCAACTATTTACATTGTATTAGGCATTATAAGTAATCTAGTGATGATTTAAGAGTACAGGCAGTCCCTGGGTTATGAATGAGTTCCATTCCTGAGTCCATCTTTAAGTCGGAGTTGAAGTCGGAACAGGTACATCCGGTATTGTTTGGTGTCAGTTAGTAAAACGTTTTTCAAAACATTTAAGAAACATATGTATTTCAATAATCAAACCACCGCGTTGCTTAGTAATAATTATAACTTTCATCCGGGCAGGGCCTTTCATATGCTCCATTAAAATTGTTCCGATCGTTGACCGACTGTAGCCTAACATTTTTCCAATGACCGATGGAGTTTAACCTCTTTCTGATTGCTTTATTACTTCCACTTTATTTTCAATCGTGATCGTGATTGTTTTCGTGAACAGAAACACTGTGGATTCAGAGCTGCGCCAGGTCCTAAGGTCCACCGCACTGAAACAGGTTAAATAAAGTCTGGGGTTACGCTGGGTCCTGAAGACCACCGCAGTGAGACAGGTTAAGTAAAGGACTTGAGCATCCACATCTTTTGGTATCCGCGGGGGGACCCAGAACCGATCCCCCGCGGATAAAGGAGGACCGACTGTACCCAAACCCAGCACAGCCCCCACTTGTTCCATTTAATCTGTCTCAGTGGAGTTTAGGACCCGGGGAATTCAGTGCGGTGGTCCTTAGGACACAGCGGACCTCGGGACCCGTCGCCCGCAGTGTTTCTGTTCCATTGAAAGGAAGCAATCACAATTGAAAATAAAGTGGAAATAATAAAGCATTTGGAAAGAGGTGAAAAATCATCGGTCATTGTGAGAATAATGGAGCATGTGAAAGGCCCTGCTCTGATGAAAGCTACAATTATTACTAAGCAACACAGTGGTTTAATTGCTTAACACGTTTCTTAAGTGTTTTATATGCACAGAAAGGTAAAATATACACTAAGACAAACTGTAGCCTTCTCATGCAGTGTGTAGAAACTCTGAATTAAATGCCAAGTTAAACCGGAATCAATGAGGACAGGATTGCAGTAAGATTGACCATTTACTGTTCACTCTTCCACATTTATGTATGGTGAAAACTGTTGATAAAACAATACAAAATATATACAGTATCTGTTTCCTTCTTGGCAACACATTTACATGATAAATACTTGTAAAAGTAAAACTACAACAAACTGTATTACATTAAAGTCTCTTTAAAGTACAACATACAATCAGAATCTACCTACGCCACCAACAACATTAAATTTACTTCAACACAAACTTTCCAGCAACGCTTTCAATAGCACAAGAAAATAAACCTCATCAACCATCATTTCTTTTAACAGAATCAGCGTTAACATTTTTACTTCAACATATCGACTGTCATATGAACTTACGGCGTTGCTTCTATGATGTTTCTTAGTGGGTAGATATGGAGTTTTTCCTCACGCTGATCCTGCACACGCAAGCCCCTGCCTTCCTGTTTCTCCAAACCGGAACTTACCCACAAGACGCGGCGAAACCAGGTGTGACGTCATCGCATGCCGCGATGCATCACAGATAATGAATTTACCTTCAACAACTGCAACGTAGTTATCAATCTTTAACTTTAACTAGAAAATAGTTACAAACGAATTACTAGAGTAAAAATGTAATAAAGCTAAATAAATGCCTTAGGGGCAATATACAAATTTTAAATGGTCTCATTCAGGCCTAACGGTTTAATTGTCGTGGAGGATTTCTTAATCTACAAACTGACGCTAAATAATACCGGATATACTTGTTCCAACTTGCGTACAAATCCGACTTAAAGATGGACTCAGGAATGGAACTCGTTCGTAACCCGGGGACTTCTTGTACTGGCAAAGATTAAGGACAGAACTGCACCAGTCTCCTACACAGTGGAGATTGTGTCCAATGTCATCTGGAGATAACACATCGATCAGCTGAGGAGAGCATGGTCAACTGTTAGAGAAGAAGGATATCCAGAGCTGTCAGAACCACTTCCTGCTGTCCCAGAGCCAAACACGGAGGCCACAGAACCTGAGATTATTTCACAGCCGCAATCTCACCTGCCAAGCAGTTATGAGGAAATCTGCAGATGCTGGAAATTCAAACAACACACACAAAATGCTGGTGGAACACAGCAGACCAGGCAGCGTCTATAAGGAGAAGCACTGTCGATGTTTCAGGCCGAGATCCTGACGTGTGTGGTTATGCCAAGCAGTTCCTAAGTTACTACCACCTCCACACCCCGCCCCCCCACCCGCAGTCAGGAAAGACGTTAACCCCAAGATTAAGAAATCCTCCACAACAATTAAATCTTTAGGCCTGAATGGGATCATTTAAAATTTACTATCCAAGATGGCGGCACGACACAGCTTGCAGCGGCCACTCCGGAACTGATTATCTGTTATTTGTGAAGTGGGGTGCCGTGTGCAATCATAATCGATTGGAAACAGACATGGAAGCATGGAGAAACATCGGAAATTCCAGGAAGACTTTCTTCGTTGCTGCTGCTGCTGTGAGGTCCGGGACTCTGCTGGGAAGAACAGGCCCCCAGTCCTCGGGGGTCAAGTTGCCGATGGCCGTTGGTGGGGCCGTCTTAATACACTCAGCAGAGGATGGAGCTCGGAGAAGCTGTGCCGGAGGGGATGGTCATCGGCTCGGAGGTTCGATGGACTCAGGTTGCTTTTGGTGTGTGCTGCGTCTGCGAGGCTGATTTTGACGGAGCTTTCATTGTGTGCTGCGTCTGTGAGGCCGAGTCGGGTGGCGCCTTGGAAGTCCATAGCAGGGGTATTCCCTTCTGCCGTCGGCGTGGGATGGCGAGTCTGTCGGGACCCTGGGGACTTGTGGAAACTGTGTGGTGATTTCTTTTGAACTTACAGTCCTTTAACATTTTTTACTGTGCCCATAGTCTGTTTTTTATCAATTATGCTATTGTTTGCACTGTTGTAACTATGTGGTTTTGTGCAGGTCTTGTAGCTTTAGTTTTTGGTCTTGTTTTTGTCTAGTGGATTTGGAGCTCCTTTCCGGGGAACGCACTAGACGGTAGTGCGGTATTAATACGCAGCAGCCTCTCTGGACTCTGGATTGGGGATTGCCAAACGTTACATGGATTTTCTGGTGTATTCTGTTTTATCATTTGCTTTTGTGATATCATTCTGGAGGAACGTTGTCTCATTTTTTAACTGCATTTTATTTGTGGTTTCTAAATGACAATAAACTGAATCTGAGTCTGAATATATATATTTGTATATAGTCTATATAACTATATAGTATTTGTATTCTGTACAGTGGCATGCAAAAGCTTGGGCACCTCTGGTCAAAATTTCTGTTACTGTGAATAGCTAAGCGAGTAAAAGATGACCTGATTTCCAAAAGGCATAAAGTTAAAGATATCAATCCATGGTCTCCTCTACTGTCAAGATGAAGCCACACTCAGGTTGGAGGAACAACACCTGATATTCCGTCTGGGTAGCCTCCAACGTGGTGGCATGAACATTGATTTCTCTAACTTCCATTAATGCCCTTCCTCCCCTTATTACCCCATCCCTTATCCATTTATCTATCTATCTATCTATTTATTTATTTATTTATTTATTTATTATTCCCTCCCCCTTTTCTCTCTGTCCCTCTCACAATCACTCCTTGCCTGCTCTCCATCTTCCTCTGGTGCCCCCCTTCCCCTTTCTCTCTCGCTAGGACTCCCGTCCCATGATCCTCCCCCTTCTCCAGCTCTGTATCCCTTTTGCCAATAAACTTTCCAGCTCTTAGCTTCATCCCTCCCCTTCCTGTCTTCTCCTATCATTTCAGATCTCCCCCTCCCCCTCCCCAATCTCTTACTAGCTTTTCTTTCAGTTAGTCCTGACGAAGAGTCTCGGCCAAAAATGTCGACTGTACTTCTCCCTATAGATGCTGCCTAGCCTGCTGCGTTCCACCGGCATTTTGTGTGTGTTGCTTGAATTTCCAGCATCTGCAGATTTTCTCATGTTTGTGAAGTTAAAGGTGACATTTTATTAATATTTTAAGCAAGATTACTTTTTTATCACTATCTTTTACAGTTTCAAAGTAACAAAAAAGGAAAAGGGCCTAAAGCAAAAGTTTGGGCACCCTGCATGGTCAGTACTTAGTAGCACCCCCTTTAGCAAGCATCACAGCTTGTAAACGCTTTCTGTAGCCAGCTAAGAATCTTTCATGTTTGGGGAATTTTCACCCATTCTTCCTTGCAAAAGGGGTCTAGTTCTGTGAGATTCTTGGGCCATCTTGCTTGCACTGCTCTTTTGAGGTCCATCCACAGATTTTAGATGACATGTAGGTCGGGGGACTGTGAAGATCATGGCAAAACCTTGGATTTTGAAGTGTGTTTAAGATCATTATCCTGTTGTAGAAGCAATCCTCTTTTCATCTTCAGCTTTTTTTTAAAAACAGACGGTGTGATGTTTGCTTCCAGAATTTTCTGGCATTTAATTGCATTTATTCTTCCCTCTACCAGTGAAATGTTCCCCGTGCCACTGGCTGCAACACAAGCCAAAAGTATAATCGATCCACCCTTGTCCTTAACAGTTGGAGAGGTGTTCTTTTCATGAAATTCTGCACCCTTTTTACTCCATACCTTTACTCATTGCAGCCAAAAAGTTCTATTTCAACTTCATCAGTCCACAGGACTTCTTTCCAAAATGCATCAGGCTTGCTTAGAATGTTCCTTTGCAAACTTCTGACGCTGAATTTTGTGGTGAGGACACAGGAAAGGTTTTCTTCTGATGACTCTTCCATGAAGGTCATATTTGTGCAGGTGTCGCTGCACAGTAGAACGGTGCATCACCACTCTAAAGTCTGCTAAGACTTACTGAAGGTCTTTTGCAATCAAACGGGGGTTTTGATTTGCCTTTCTAGCAATCCTACGAGCAGTTCTCTCAGAAAGTTTTCTTGGTCTTCCAGACCTCAATTTGACCTCCACCATTCCTGTTAACTGCCATTTCTTAATTACGTTACGAACTGAGGAAACACCTACCTAAAAATCCTTTGCTATCTTCTTATAACCTTCTCCTGCTTTGTGGGCATTTAATAATACACTAATCTTGCTTAAAATGTTGAAAAGAATGTTTCATCTTTTAACTGTATGACTTTGGAGATCAGTTAATCTTCTATTCACTGAACTATTCGAAGTAACAAAAATTTTGACCAGTGTGCCAAAATGGGGGGGGGGGGGGGGGTGTTACTTGAGTAATATTGTAAATATATTGTCTAAATAGTCTATAATTCCCCTGCTCTGGTGTTTCTCTTTTGATTAATTTCTGGAGCTACAAAACTCAACAGTAGGAAAATAAGGGAAATTGAAAATAATGTATTCAACAGGTCAGGCTGTATTACTGGAGACAGGATCTTACCTAGCCTGCTAAATATTTCCATCATTTTCTGTCTTCTTTGTATTTGCATCAGACAGAAAACTGGCTTTAGAGTCATCAAACTGTAAAGCATTGAAAAAGGCTCTTTGGCTCTACTCATCCGAACTGACCAATTTGTCCCTCTCAAAGCTAGACCATTTGCCAGTGTTTAGCCCGTATTCCTCCAGGCCTTTTCTATCACGCACCGGTCCAAATATCTTTTAAACATTGTAATCATATCCACATCTACAGCTTATTCCACACACTGACCACTCTCTGTATGAAAAAGTCGCCGTGTTTGTTCCTTTTAAATCTTTTCCTTCCCACCTTAAACCTAGTTTTTTTCACTTTCCTGCCGTGGGGTAAAAGACGGTGACCATTCACCTTATCTATGCCTTATATATCTCTAAAACGTCGGCCTTCAACCTCCTACGCTCAAAGGAAAATAGCCCAGTCTACACAACCTCAAACTCAAGCCCCTTATGAATCTTTTCAGCACCCTTTCCAGTTTAAAAAAACATTTGTCTGAGTTTCAAAGTGTCATTTTTGTTTCAAAACTGCACAACTTTCTTTCGATCGATATATCTGCGGAAAAGAAATGTCACTTAGAAAGCCCCCTATCTCCACGTGGGGTCACCCGGTGCAGGCCGCGGTGACCTTTACTCTCCCATCCACGTCAGACCTATCGTTTAAGGGCTCACCTCTACTACGCGCTGATTGGGTAGACCCTGGACTGTTGAACTTCGGATTGGTTAGATAGTTAGTCAATCAAACCCCAAAGCGACCTTCTTATAACGTTTCCAGCCATTCCCTTTCCCTAGGCCTTAGGTAATCAGACCTTGGAGTAAAAGCAGTGAGTTCACAGTAACGTTTCTACTTCACAATGGAAAGGTACAAACCTGTAGTAATTCCTGAGCGTTAGCGACAGCGATTTGCAGTTTCACTTGTTCCATGATCGTCCCCGCATCTACCTTGGCTCCGCCAGGAGTGCCAGAAGAAAAGTCCGAGGAGTAGCTGTCCATCGCACCGACGGCCACACACGCGTTGCTGCAGTAACGAACCGAACGCGACTCTCAGCCTCCAGGTCACCCTTGGTCCAACTGCGCGTGCGCCTTACTGGTTTACACATGGAACTACAATGGCCAGAGTGCATAGCGTCACAACGAAAAGCGCATGCGTACTTTTCACCCTCGCCCAGGTTGTCACTGAGCATGCTTGGAACTGCCAGTCGCTTTAAATGAATGGCTCGAAATATACTAAATTGTTCAGGAGGAAGTATGTTGCCGTAAGAAAACCGGCGTGACATCGTGAATGATTAAAAGCAAGTCGGCACAGTTCTTGTGTTAAAGCCTTGGACCTCAAGGGAGAATATGACAAACGAAGAAAGGAGAAAATTCGGAGGTAAACAGGAAAGCAACAATGAAATTGAACTATTAAGAGCATAAAATAAATAATAATATATCGTACACGAACATACATAAAGGGAAGTTAGAATGTGAAATTATAACCAGATGATAGACAGGATAAAATTATAGCCAAAAATAATAACGAAGTTAAAATATCGATTTTGCTGTGGTGTATTTCAAGTAGACAGATAAGGTGAGCTTTTAATTCATTTATGAAATGAAGTTTTCATTGACGTTCATTGCCCAACTGTAATTGTCCCTGCATAGGTGACAGTGAACCCTTGGATTGCAGCCACAGGCTCCTTACTATTGGCTTAACCTCAGCCAATGTCAAACAGGCATTGATGACCTGAGTATTGGGATCAACATGCACGGAACAGCGCACCCTAACGCCTTCACCATCGTTTTGGGAGATTTTAACAAGGCCAGTCTGAAAAAATTCACTAAACAATTACCATCAACAGATCCATTTGCAATACCAGAGGAAACAACACCACACCACACTGTTGCTACACCACCATCAACTATGCCTACCATGCTATTCCACACGGGAAGTCTGATCACCTAGCTGTACTTCTACTCCCAGAGACTGAAGACTGCAGCACCAGCAGTGAAGACCAAGAATGTTTGGACCAGGGAAGCACAGGAGCACCTACAGGACTGCTTTGAATTGGTGGACCGGACTGTATTCAGGGATTCATCTTTGGATCTGGATGAGTATGCTGCAGTTGTTACTGACTTAATTAAAACCTGTGTGAATGAGAGTGTGCCTACAAAGACTTACTGTACATTCCCAAACCAAAAGCCATAGATGAATCAAGAGGTACGTTGTCTGCTGAAGGCTAGATCTGTGGCATTCAGGTCTGGCAACCCAGGCCTGTACCAGAAAAGTAGGTATGATTTGGGGAAGGCTACTTCAAGGGTGAAAAGACAATTTTGAATGAAGTTGGAGGCAATATCAGATGCATACCAACTCTGGCAGGTTCTGCAAGGCAATACTTCCTACAAAGCGAAACTCAATAGTATGAAAGGCAGCGATGCTTCACTACCAGATGAACTCAACGCATTCTATGCACACTTTGAAAGGGAGGACACAACTGCAGCTGTGAAGATCCCTGCTACACCTGATGACCCTGTGATCTCTGTCACAGACTGTCTTTAAAGAGAGTGAACCCTCGCAAGGCAGAAGGTCTCAATGGAGAACCTAGTAAGGCTCTGAAAACCTGTGCCACCCAACTAACGGGAGTATTCAAGAACATTTTCAACCCCTCACCGCTACGGACAGAAGTTCCCACTTGCTTCAAAAAGGCAACAATTATACTAGTGCCTAAGAAGAATAATGTGGGCTGCCTTAATGACTATTGCCCGGTAGCACTCACATCGACAGTGATGAAATGCTTTGAGAGGTTGATTATGACTAGACTGAACTCCTGCCTCAGCAAGGACCTGGACCCATTGCAATTTGCCTATCGTCACAACAGGTCAACGGCAGATGCAAACTCAATGGCTCTCCACACAGCTTTAGACCACCTGGACAACACAAACACCTACGTCAGGATGCTGTTCATCGACTATAGCTCAGCATTTAATACCATCATTCTTAAAATCCTGATTGAGGAGTTGCAGAACCTGGGCCTCTGTACCACCCTCTGCAATTGGATCCCTGACTTCCTAACCAGAAGACCACAGTCTGTGCAGATTGGTGATAACATATCCTCCTCATTGATGATCAACACTGGCGTACCTCAGGGGTGTGTGCTTGGCCCACTGACCTACCCTCTATATACACATGACTGTGGGGCTAGGCATAGCTCAAATACCATCTACAAATTTGCTGATGATACAACCATTGTTGTAACTCAGGTGGTGACGAGAGGGCGTGCAGGAGTGAGATATGCCAACTAATGGAATGATGCCACAGCAACAACTGGCACTCAACATCAGTAAGACGAAAGAACAGATTGTGGACTTCAAGAAGGGTAAGACAAAGGAACTTGTATCAGTCCTCAAAGAGGGATCAGAAGTAGAGAGCCTGAGCAGTTTCAAGTTTCTGGGTGTCAAGATCTCTGAGGTTTTAACCTGGTCCCAACATATTGATGTAATCATAAAGAAAGCAAGACAGTGGCTAAAATTTATTAGGAGTTTGAAGAGATTTGGCATGTCAACAAATACACTTAAAAACTTCTATAGATGTACCGTGGAGAGCATTCTGACAGACTGCGTCACTGTCTGGTATGGAGGGGCTGCTGCACAGGACCAAAAGAAGCTGCAGAAGGTTGTACATCTGGTCAGCTCCATCTTGGGCACTAGCCTACAAGGTGCCCAGGACATCTTTAGGGAGCAGTGTCTCAGAAAGGCAGCATCCATTATTAAGGACCTCCAGTACCCAGGGCATGCCCTTTTCTCACTGTTACCATCAGGTAGGAGATACAGAAGCCTGAAGGCACACACTCAGCGATCCAGGAACAGCTTCTTTCCCTCTGCCATCTGATTCCTAAATGGACATTGAAGCTTTGGACACTACCTCACTTTTTTTAATATACAGTATTTCTGTTTTTGCATATTTTAAAAAATCTATTCAATATACATAATTGATTTAACCATAGAACTATAGAACATTACAGCACAGAAACAGGCCTTTTGACCCTTCTTGGTTGTGCCGAACCATTTTTCTGCCTAGTCCCACTGACCTGCGCCTAGACCATATCGCTCCATACACCTCTCATCCATGTACCTGTCCAAGTTTTTCTTAAATGTTAAAAGCATTTACCACTTCATCTGGCAGCTCATTCCACATTCCCACCACTCTCTGTGTGAAGAAGCCCCCCCACAATGTTCCTTTTAAATGTTTCCCCCCTTCACCTTCACCCATGTCCTCTGATTTTTTTCTCCCCTAGCCTCAGTGGAAAAAGCCTGCTTGCATTCACTCTATCTATACCCATCATAATTCTATATACCTCTATCAAATCTCACCTCATTCTTCTACACTCCAGGAAATAAAGTCCTAACCTACTCAACCTTTCTCTGTAACTCAGTTTCTCGAGTCCCGGCAACATCCTTGTAAACCTTCTCTGCACTCTTTCAACCTTATTAATATCCTTCCTGTAATTCAATGACCAAAACCACACAATACTCCAAATTCGGCCTCACCATTGCCTTATACAACCTCACCATAACATTCCAACTCTTATACTCAATACTTTGATTTATAAAGACCAATGTACCAAAACCTCTCTTTACTACCCTATCTACCTGTGACACCAGTTTTAGGGAACTTTGTATCTGTATTCCCAGATCCCTCTGTACTACTGCACCCCTCAGTGCCCTACCATTTACCTTGTATGTTCTACCTTGGTTTTTCCTTCCAAAGTGCAATACCTCACACTTGTCTGTATTAAACTTCATCTGCCATTTTTCAGCCTATTTTTCCAGCTGGTCCGAATCCCTCTGCAAGTTTAGAAAACCTTCCTCACTGTCCACAACACCACCAATCTTTGTATCATCAGCAAATTTGTTGATCCAGTTTACCATATTATCATCCAGATCATTGACATAGATGACAAATAACAATGGACCTAGCACCGATCCCTGTGGCACACCACTAGTCACAGGCCTCCACTCAGAGAGGCAATCCTCCACTACCACTCTCTGACTTCTCCCATTGAGCCATGTCTAATCCAATTTACTACCTCAACATGTACACCTAGCGACTGAATCTTCCTAACTAACTTCCCATGCAGGACCTTGTCAAAGGCCTTACTGAAGTCCATGTAGACAACATCCACTGCCTTCCTTTCATTCACTTTCCTTGTAATCTCCTTGAAAAACTCTAATAGATTTGTTAAACATGACCGACCATGCACAAAGCCATGTTGGCTCTCCCTAATAAGTCCCTGTCTATCTAAATACTTGTAGATGGTACTCCTTCCAATAATTTACCTACTACCGTCGTCAAACTTACCAGCCTATAATTTCCTGGATTTACTTGTTTATTTATTATTATGTTTTATTATATTTATTATTTTTTTCTCTCTGTCTGCTGTATTATGTATTGCAGTGAACTGCTGCTGCTAAGTTAACAAATTTCATGACACATGCCGGTGATAATAAACCTGATTCTGATTCTGTTCACGCGAGGAAATCTGCAGATGCTGGAAATTCAAGCAACACACACAAAATGCTGGTGGAACACAGCAGGCCAGGCAGCATCTATAGGGAGAAGCGCTGTCAATGTTTCGGGCCGAGACCCTTCGTCAGGACTAACTGAAAGGAAAGATAGTAAGAGATTTGAAAGCAGGAGGGGGAGGGGGAAATGCGAAATGCTAGGAGAAGACCAGAGGGGGAGGGATGAAGCTAAGAGCTGGAAAGGTGATTGGTGAAAGTGATACAGAGCTGGAGAAGGGAAAGGATTATGGAACAGGAGGCCTCGGGAGAAAGAAAGGGGGAGGGGAGCACCAGAGGGAGATGGAGAACAGGCAGAGTGATAGGCATAGAGAGAACAAAAAGAAGGGGGGAAGAAAACTTAATATATCAGGGATGGGGTAAGAAGGGGAGGAGGGGCATTAATGGAAGTTAGAGAAGTCAATGTTCATGCCATCAGGTTGGCGGCTACCCAGCCGGTATATAAGGTGTTGTTCCTCCAACCTGAGTGTGGCTTCATCTTGGCAGTAGAGGAGGCCATGGATAGACATATCAGAATGGGAATGGGACGTGGAATTAAGATGTGTGGCCACTGGGAGATCCTGTTCAACCTTTATTGAACAAACCAAGAGAAGATCTGCAGATGCTGGAAATCTCTCCCTCTCTCCCCCTCACACATACACACACACACACACCTCTCCCCCCCCCCCACCCCCTCCCCCGGAGGAATTCAGCAGGCCAGGCAGCATCTATGGAAAAGAGCAAACAGTCAACATTTTGGATTGAGACCCTTCCTCAGAATCAGAACTGGAGGTGAGAAGTCAGAGTAAGAAGGTGGGGGAAGGGGAGGAAGAAGTACAAGGTGGCAGGTGATGGGTGAAACTGGGAGGGGGAGGGGTGAAGTAAAGAGCTGGGAAGTTGGTTGGTAAAAGAGATAAAGGGCTGGAGAAGGGGGAATCTGACAGAGGACAGAATGTCATGGAAGAAAGGGAAAGGGAGGTGCACCTGAGGGAGGTGATGAGCAGGTAACAAGATGAGGTGAGAGAGGGAGGCAGGGGTCCATACTGTTAGTTTGAGAAGTTGATGTTCGTGCCATTGGGTTGGAGGCTACCCAGGCAGAATATAAGGTGTTGCTCCTCCAACCTGAGTGTGGCCTCATCCAGCAGGACAGCAGGCCATGGACTGACATGTCAGAATGAGAAGTGGAATGAAAATGTATGGCCATTGGGAGATCCTATATTTTCTGTCGGAGGGAGAGTAGGTGCTCAGTGAAGCGGTCTCCCAATCTGCGTCAGGTCTCACTGATATACAGGAGGCCACACCAGGAGCACCGAACACAGTATATGACCCCAACAGACTCACAAGTGAAGTGTCACCTCACCTGGAAGGACCGTTTGGGGCCCTGAATGGTAGTGAGGGAGGAGATGTAGGGGCAGGTGTAGCACTTGTTCTGCTTGCAAGGATAAGTGCCAGGAGGGAGATCAGTGGGGAGGGATGAATGGACAAGAGAATGCAGAAAGCAGCAAGAGGGGGTGGTGGGGGGAGCAGCGAAAGATGTGCTTGGTGATGGGATCCCATTGGAGATGGCAGGAATTACAGAGAATTATGTGTTGGACATGGAGGCTGGTGGGATGGTATGTGAGGACAAGAGGAACTCTATCCCTGGTAGGGTGGCAGGAGGATGGGGTGAGGGCACATGTGTACCAAATGGAAGATGTGGGTGAGGCTAGCACTAATGGTGTAGGAAGGAGGACATCTCCTTTGTTCTGCAAATGAAAAGCCTCATCCTGGGAGCAGATGTGGCAGAAACAGAGGAATTGGGAAAAGGGGATGGCATTTTTACAAGTAACAGGGTAGGAAAGAGGTAAAGTCCAGGTAACTGAGTGTCAGAGGGTTTATAAAAGACATCAGTAGGTATGCTGACTCCAGAGTTAGAGACAGAGAGATCGAGAAAGGGGAGAGAGGTGTCAGAAATGGACCAGGTAAATTTGAGGGCAGGGTGGAACTTGGAGGCAAAGTTAATGAAGTTGCAGGAAACAGCACCAAAGCAGTCAACGATGTAACAGGAAAAGTTGGGGAGCGATACCAGTGTAAGCTGACATAGACTTCCAGATAGCTGACAAAAAAGCAGACATAGCTGGTACCCATTGCGAGTGGCCATACCTACACCTTTTGTTTGAAGGAATTAGGAGGAGCCAAAGAAGAAATTATTGAACGTGAGGATCAATTCCACCGGACAGAGGAGAGGGGTGGTGGAGTGGAACTGGTTGGGTCTGGTGTCTAAAAAGTAATGGAGAGCTTTGAGGCCTTCCTGGTGGGGGATGAAGGTGTATAGACATCTAGGGACTAGACATCTATAGTGAAACTAAGGTGATCGGGGCCAGGAATTCTTTACTGATGATAGTCAACTGACGATAGTGGTTAGTACAGCAAAGTTTTGAAAATCATAGACTATGGTTCACAGTTTATTAAAAATACATAAATATTCCAGATCTAGTACACTGCTTTCCTTTTTAAAAAAAAGTTTTTAAAAAGTCAATGTCAAAAAGAGGTATAGTGGCATGGAAAAGTTTGGGCACCCCTGGTCAAAATTTCTGTTACTATGAATACCTAAGCGAGTAAAGGATGACCTGATTTCCAAAAGGCATAAAGTTAAGGATGACACATTTCTTTGATATTTTAAGCAAAATTACTTTTTTATTTCCATCTTTTATAGTTTCAAAATAACAAAAAAGGAAAAGGGCCCGAAGCAAAAGTTTGGGCACCCTACATGATCAGTACTTAGTAACACCCCATTTAGCAAGCATCACAGGTTGTAAACGCTTTCTGTAGCCAGCTAAGAGCCTTTCAATTCTTGTTTGGGGGATTTTTGCCCATTCTTCCTTGCAAAAAGGCTTCTAGTTCTGTGAGATTCTTGGGCCGTCTGGCATGCACTGCTCTTTTGAGGTCTATCCACAGATTTTAGATGATGTGTAGGTCGGGGGACTGTGAAGATCATGGCAAAACCTTCAGCTTGCGCCTCTTGAGGTAGTCCATTGTGGATTTTGAGGTGTGTTTAGGATCAGTATCCTGTTGCAGAAGCCATCCACTTTTCATCTTTAGCGATGTTATATATCTATAGATGGTGTGATGTTTGCTTCCAGAATTTGCTGGTATTTAATTGAATTCATTCTTCCCTCTACCAGTGAAATGTTCCCCGTGCCACTGACTGCAACACAAGCCCAAAGTATGATCGATCCACTCCTATGTTTAACAGTTGGAGAGGTGTTCTTTTCATGAAATTCTACACCCTTTTTTTTCCAAACATACCTTTGCTCATCGTGGCCAAAAAGTTCTATTTTAACTTCATCAGTCCACAGGACTTGTTTCCAAAATGCATCAGGCTTGTTTAGATGTTCCTTTGCAAACTTCTGACGCTGAATTTTGTGGTGAGGATGCAGAAAAGGTTTTCTTCTGATGACTCTTCCATGAAGGTCACATTTGTGCAGGTGTCACTGCACAGTAGACCAGTGCACCACTCCTCCACAGTCTGCTAAATCTTCTGAAGGTCTTTTGCAGTCAAACGGGGTTTGATTTGCCTTTCTAGCAATCCTACGAACAAATCTCTCGGAATGTTTTCTTGGTCCTCCAGTCCTCAACTTGATCTCCACCATTCCTGTTAACGTCCTGGTTACTTGAAATGACCAGGAGACGCAGACAATTCTTCGAGAAGTTTAAACCTTTATTTGCAAACAAAGGCTGAGGCAATCAATGAACTTGTCACCGAAAGCCCACCGAGCTCCGGTGTACAGCATTCTTTATAGTAATTACTTATCTCAGTTACATTTCGGCTTCATCGGCATACCCAATCAAGTTTTTATTGCATATCATCTATATATTAACTAATCAATTGCTGTTGCCTAGCTCTCAGTGCGTCACCATTATTTTTCACCCATTCGCATTGGGGCCTTATTTGTGGCCAAGATTATGTTTTCCAGACAACTTCCCTCACATTACATTCCTGCTCACAGCATCCTGTCTGCCACTGTTATCTCGTACTAAACAAAGGCTGAGTGTAATACATGGGATACATCTCAGCTAATAGTGCTGCTAAACAAACAGGTGTTCTGTAAGTGCCATAATTTGCAGCTAAGAGAGTACAAAGTATCTAGTGAAAACAACACATAACAAAATGTTTCTAGTAAAATAATACATACTAATATTCCTAGAAGTGATTACATAGTATAGTAAATAGCTAATACATAGTGATTATATTTCAGGTATATATAGTGGTTATGTCAGATATATTTCTCAATATTAACTGCCATTTCTTACTTACTTTATGAGCTGAGGAAACAGCTACCTGAAAACACTTTGCTATCTTCTTATAGTCTTCTCCTGCTTTGTGGGCATCAATAATTTTAATTTTCAGAGAGGTAGGCAGCTGCTTAGAGGAGCCCATGGCTCCTGATTGTCAGGACAAGGTTTGATGAGTCAGGGTATTTATAAAGTTTTGAAATTTGTGTCACCTGGCCTTTCCTAACAATGACTATGAACAAGCCATAGCCCTAACAAGCTAATTAAGGTCTGAGACCTTGTTAAAAGTTATCTGAGAGCTCAAATCTCTTGGGGTTCCCAAATTTTTGCATGGTGCTCCTTTCCTTTTTTTTCACTCTAAAATTGTACAAAACAAAAATAATACACTAATCTTGCTTAAAATGTTGAAAAGAATGTTTCATTTTTAACTTTATGACTCTTGGAGATCAGTTCATCTTCTACTTACTTAACTGTTCACAGTAACAGAAGTTTTGACCAGGGATGCCCAAACGTTTGCATGCCACTGTACATGCGGTATCTGTTTACACCCCATCAAACAATTTTACACATATGTAAAATTGTACAAGCTATTAATTATTTACATGGAATATTTATACAAAGTCAACTACCATAAATTTACATAACTTTAAGAATGTATATTTTTTGCTAGTCCTTTCAAAACAATCTCATATCCAAAAGTAAGTCCACAGATCTCTTCAGGTGGGAAGGTGAACAGCCAGAAGTCATAGTACACATTGACAGTAATGAGATGTATCGGATAAAGGAAGAGTGAAAAAAGCTAAAAAAAGAAAAAAGGAAGAAAGCTAAAAAGCAGGGCCTCAATGGTAGGGATGGCTATATTGTGGCCCATGATTTGTTTAAATGAGAGTGAAAATAGGAATATATGAATCACAAATATGTAGCTGAAAATTTGGTGCAGGGTTTCAGATTTGTGGACCATTGGGAACTCTTCTGGGGAAGATGTGACATGTACAAAAGGGATGCATTACAACTGAGCTGGAGAGAGACCAATGTTCTTGTAGGCAGCTTTGTGAGGGAGTAAACTAGGTTGGCAGGGAGATAGGAACCCGAACATTAGATCAGATGATGGAGCATTTGGTGTGCAGGTTCACCAAAGTGAACATATGTTGTAAATGTGATGAAAGCTTCTGCCACCACTTCCATTCAGGCAATGAGTTCCATAACGTGCAGGAAGACTGTGAGGAAGTATACACAATGGATAAGCCATAACTGAAGTCATTAGGATGGGCTGAAATGTGTTTACTTCAATAGGAGAAGTATTAAGAATAATTGTGATAAACAGAGCTTGGATCAGTACATGGAATTACAGTACTGTGGCCATTACAGGGACTTGGCTGTTTCAAGGACAGGGTGTTCCAGGGTTTAGGTCAGGGGTGGGCAAACCTTTTGACTTGTGGGCCACAAAGGGTTCTAAAATTTGACAGGGGGGCTGGACCAGGAGCAGATGGACGGAGTGTTTTGGTAATACACCTCATAAGAGCAAATAAAATATCATGGGATATGTAGAAAACATGTGCTTTAATTTCAATTGAAAATGAACAAATGCATTACAACAAAATATCTGTCTTTGAAGTCCCATGGTATTTAGCTATTTATTGAAATGACTTTTAAAACACTGAAAATTAAATGAATAAAATACAGCTTATTTTAATAGTAACAGTTATTATTTTAAAGCACTGAAAATTCTGTTATCCTTCAAGATATTATCATCATCACCCTCCTCCTGACTGTCTTTATTTCAAAAACGGTAGGAGATGCAGGTCTACTTGTCCTGCTCCTTCTTATTCAATTGTCCCCTGTGCCAAAACTCAACAACGACCAGCACAAGGACAGAACAGTGACAGCGCGCCAGTATGTGGAGCGCATTATTTGATCTGGAGCTCATTTTTTATTTTGAGAACGTACGTGCACCTGCGCACTACTCATGTCCATCACTTAACAGAAATGACATGTAACATGTAAGGCTTATTGAAAAAAATATTTTCAAATGCATTTTTTACATAACACAACGAAGAAACTTATTTTTAATTTCAGTGGGAACAGTGTTGTTGGTCTCCCTTTTTAGCCAGCGCATCAAAGTCTGGATTTAGTTTTGTTGTGGCGATTCTCAGGATGGATCTGAGGTGTTGGTCAGTTAACTTGGATCTGTGGCTGGCTTTGTTGATGTTCATGACGCTGAACGCCTGTTCACACAAATAGGTCGAGCCGAACAAAGAGTAAAGCGCAAATGTGGAGTAATATGCTGCACCTCAACAAAGGTCAATGTATATAGAGTGCGTCATCTATTGGAAAAATGCCAGAATTGCGGGGAAAAAAACGTTAACAAGGTTTATTAATATAATTTCATCAAGTTCTGCGGGCCGGATTAAAAAGCTTAATGGGCCGCATATGGCCCCCGGGCCGTAGTTTGCCCATGCCTGGTTTAGGTGCTTCAAAGAGATCCATTAGAGAGTTACCGAGTCAGTGTGGGTGGAAGTCAGAAACAGGAAGGGAGCAATCACTAATAGGAGTATTCCATTATACCCACCTGGACATTGAGGAACAGATAAGTGGGCAGATTTCAGAAAGGTGCCAAAATAACAGAGTTGTCACCAGTGTGTTCAACTTCCCTGATATTCATTTGTACTGTACCTCTCTAGTGGAAAAACTTAGTGGGGCAGAATTTTCCAGGAATGATTCCTGACACAGTATATAGACAGGCCAACTAGAGGAGAGGCTGTACGGGATCAACGTGGTTAGGTGATAGCCCTCTCAGTGGGGGGGGGGGGTGGGAGCATTTCGGAGATACTGTCCACAACTTGCTGACCTTCTGCTAGCTATGGACAAGGACAGGAGCAGGTGATATGGGAAGACATTTAATTGGGGGACAGCAAATTAAAATGGTATTAGGCAGGAACTTGGGAGCATGAATTGGGAATAGTTATTCTCAAGGGACCGCATAGCAGAAACGTGGAGGTTGTTTAAGGACCTCTTTCATGGAATTCTGGATGGGCTTGTAATTTGTCCCAATGAGACAGGGAAGGTATAGTAGGGTAAAGGAACCATGGTTGGTAAGAGAGACGGAACATTTAGTCAACAGGAAAATTCAGGTTTCATTACATAAATGAGTTCCATTATAATGTATCAGTCAATTCCTTGATCTTTATGACATTGAATGCAAGGTTGTTGTTGTGACACCATGCAACCAGCTAATCTATCTCACTCCTGCACGCCTCTTCGTCGCCATCTGAGATTCTGCCAACAATAGTTCCATCATCAGCAACTTTATAGATGTCATTTGAGCTGTGCCTAACCATGCAGTCATGAGTATGGAGACAGTAGAGCAGTGTGCTAAGCACTGCATCCTTGAAGTGCGCCAGTGTTGATTGTCAACAAAGAGAAGGTACTGTTTCCAATCTGCAATGACTGTGGTCTCACAGTAAGGGAGTCATGGATCCAGTTGCAGAGGGAGGTACTGAGGTCTGAGGTTTTGAAGCTTGTTGATTAGTACTAAGGGTATGATGGTGCTGAACACGGTTGTAATCAGTAGATGGCAGCCGAACATACTGTAGATGTTGCTGTAGTCCAGGTAGTCCAGTTGTATCTGCCGTAGACCTGTTGTGGCAGTAGGCAAATTGCTGTGAGTTCCGATCCTTGCTTAGGTAAGAGTAGATTCAGGTCATCGCCAGCCTCATCACTGAAGATATGAGGGCAACTGAGTGATAGTGGTTGAGGCAGCTCAATCTGCTCTTCTTCGACGCTGGTGTGATCAAAACCCTTTTGAAGCAGGTGGACTGCAGTTTGACTGCAGTAGTGGGAGACTGAAGATGTTCTTGAACACTCCTGCCAGTTGGTTGCCAAATGTTTTCAGTGCCCAGTCAGGTACACCATCGTGGCCAGATGCCTAGTGAGGCTTCACCTTCTAGAAAGATGTTTGACATCAGCCTCCAAGACAAAGAACATAGGGCCATCAGACACTGCAGGGATTTGCACAGGTGCAGTGTTATTCTCCTTTTTAAAGCATGTATAAAAGGTGTTGAGCTCACCTGGGAAAGAAATTTCTCAGCCATTCATGACATTAGATTTCACCTTGTAGAAAGTCTTGGCTGCAAACCCTGCTAGGTTAATGCCAGGAATCATTCTTGAGTTTTAAGAAGTAAAAATCAGGCAGAACTAGAACTTAAGAAGGGACTTGGGATGTGTAGGAGGGAAGAGTTAGGTTGATCATGGATTAGGTTTATACAAGTTGCCACAGCATTGTGGGCTGTGTTTTACTGCTATATGTTCCATGTTTAAAATTATTTGATTAGCCATAATCATAATCCAATGTGCACAGACATTTCTACGAATCAGTTAATGACTTTTTTATGTAAATGCTGCAAGGCTGAAATTAAAACAAAAAAATGTTGAAAACACCCAGGAAGAAATCAAAGGGGCTTCAATCTGAAACTTGGTTTCTCTTTCCTCATATGCTACATGACCCGCCGAATGTTTCCTGCATTATCTTTTTAAATTTTATTTGAAACATAACATCTTCAGGATCAAGAATAACTTTCTTCCACTCTAGTTTTATGGTTTCTAAGGTGAGCAATGAGGCCAATGTTGGCAGTGCTGTTTGGAGCAGTGGCTGCCAAACATAAGGGTTGCTTAATATGTTCTTACTGCCTCTTACAAAGGGCTTTTTTTATGGTACTGAGCAATAGACAGGAGATTCTTAATACCATCCCGAATGCCTCTTATACTTCGAGCTGTCATGGGCCAAGGATTCCCAAGAATCAATGAGCACATCTGTGAATCTCCTTCTACCTTTGGAAGAGCTTGGAACAGAATGTCTGTTGTCAGGTGTGTGAAAAATGTGACCATTCTAGCCAAATCAGCTAAGTACTTATTTCTCAGGCGAGATTCCTTCCAATGCATTTGGAGGATTTTGTGGAGACCATGGTTCTGTTTACTTTCCACTGCCTTAAGGATCTTGCAATGGGTGATGTCCCAGACAAATAAAGGTGGACAGGGCTCACTGTGGTATGGTGGACCAAGGGTTTGGTTCCAGCTCTGAGGTCTCGATCTTTAAACACGCTTTTTCTCAATTGACAAAATGACCGTGCTGGCACACTGAAAGCATTGAATTTCATCATCAGTGGCTAACTTTGTTGAGATATTGTATAGTGGGGCAAGTTTATAGAGGACATTCGTCTTGTGAA
This sequence comes from Hypanus sabinus, assembly GCF_030144855.1. Lineage (NCBI taxonomy): Eukaryota > Metazoa > Chordata > Chondrichthyes > Myliobatiformes > Dasyatidae > Hypanus > Hypanus sabinus. The sequence continues at coordinate 30,689,706 of NC_082721.1, forward strand.
TGTTGATTGTTCAAAGGTTCATTTTATTGTCAAATTATGCATGTACAATACAACTCTGATGTTTGTCTTCTCCCAAATAGCCATTAAATACAGAAAGACAATAGACAATAGACAGTAGGTGCAGGAGTAGGCCATTCGGCCCTTCTAGCCAGCACCGCCATTCACTGTGATCATGGCTGATCATACACAATCAGTACCCCGTTCCTTCCCTCTCCCCATATTCCTTGACCCCACTACCTGTAAGAGCTCTATCTAACTCTCTCTTGAATGCATCCAGAGACTTGGCCTCCACTGCCTTCTGGGGCAGAGCATTCCACATATCCACCACTCTCTGGGTAAAAAAGTTTTTCTGCATCTCTGTTCTAAATGGCCTACCCCTTATTCTTAAACTGTGGCCTCTAGTTCTGGACTCACCCATCAGCGGGAACATGCTTCCTGCCTCCAGCGTGTCCAATCCCTTAATAATCTTATATGTTTCAATCAGATCCCCTCTCATCCTACTAAATTATTGATAAAAGAAAAGACATCAACTTGCCCCACCCCCGCATGGGAAAAAAAGGAAACAAAACTTACAGACCCCGAGATCCTCCCTTCACCCTCAGTAAAAAACAGCCATGATAACAATAACTGAACCCTACTGATAACAATCCCAAACCCCTCACTCACAGAAAAGAACAACAATAACACCAAACCCCCAAGCCAACCTCTTACACACAAAAATTAACAGATCACACATCCTCTAATAGTCCACAAGAAAGAAAACACCAAAAAAAAGGAAACCAATATAAATTTCAGTCCAATAATCACATAAACCTCAGAATATGGGAAACATTTTTTCATCTGCATGAGCGGGCAGCTGCATGAACTCAGTCCTTCTGTAAAGAATGACCACTGACCTGTGTCCAAATACCACTGATCCAGGGTCAAATGCGCTGATCCAGCTACTGACCATCTCTGTTGGGAGCCATCACTGATCCCCTCCGCATTCACTTCGATGCTTCAATCTTCCTCGCTGCTTCAAGATGGAGCTGATCATGACTCATGACCCCATGCCTTGCCTTTGGTCTTTTCCATGAGTCAGATACTGTTCTTGGACCTTTTCACCTCCCCCCGCCAATCTCTGATCTCCACGAGGCAGCTCTCTGGGCTGGATCTTTCGATCGAGTTACAAACTGTACGTCGCAGGCTCCAACAGCTTCCATAACACAAACAAGGCAAAAAGAACAAGCAGAAGGTGTGGATAGATTTGCTATCTGCAAGATGTCGCCTGAGGAATCATTATTCGCTGGCGCCGTCTTGACCAGACTGTAGCTCCAATCTCTCTTACGGTTCGATGAATGAATCAGTGATGACTGAACCTCCAAGCACACACAAGTGCAAACATCATCAGCAGACTACAGCTCATCTAGTGAGTTTCAGGTGGTCTTTATTTCTGGAGTGTAGTCACTGTAGGTTGAACAGTTTCTCTGGTTCTATTGATCAGCCTCCCCCCCATGGAAAGATAGTTGGATATGAGATGCGGAATCATAATAAGAAACATTGAGAAAAAGCATTGGAGCAATTTTGTGGCTTTGTTTGACAATATTTGTTGGAGATTGACTCTGTGGGAGACCTTTTGCTGAGGACTATGGCTTGAACGCTGCTGTGATACAAATGTAAAACGGAGATGAATTTTCGTGGGCAGTCCAAACTAGCAGAGAAATCTCCACAGTCTCCCCAGTTGCTGGAGTCAGACTTCAGAGTCCTCATAGTTCTTTGAGATTTGTAAGGAAACCAGAGGAGGTTTGTGCACATTGAGGAAACCCATGTGGTCACAAAGACAATGTGCAGACTCCATCAGACAGCAATAGAGTTCAGGATTAAACCTGGATCTCTGAAGCTGTGAGATATCATCTTTACCAACCGTTTCACTCTACCTTCATTTGTATCCCCTCTCTCTAGACCAGCCTTTCTCAACCTTTTTGCCCTGGAGGAACCCTTGAAATAATTTTCAGGTCTCAGGGAATCCCTGTATAAAAATTATTATAGCTTCAGCTCACAGTACATTAGTGTGATCAGTAAATTGTAGATATAATAATCCAAAAATAATTGTCAATGCTCGTTTGAGTACAGAATGACTTTTTAGCCAGTCTTTCTTGGGAAAAAAAAACAGGTAATTAAGCTTAGCTTACCTTTTTTGAAAGTAATCTCTTTATTTCCCTTCCATATATTTTAAAAATTCATAAGGAAAACATAATAACTTTCTGTTTCATAAGACTTTAGACTTTCTGACATCCTTCCTCACTCTGAAGCCCAAAACACAGTGGAAACATTTTAAGATTTCTTTTTTGCAACATGATTTTTCCAAAGATTCAGCTTTCTTTGAAATCTGACAATATTGTCACTTGAAGTTAAAACATTTTCTCTAGGACTTTGTGGAGAATTGTTCAACAGGAGAAGAGGGATGCTTATGTGAGAATGTTGTTCTTGGACGACAGTTCAACATTCAACACCATAATTCCCTCCAGGCTTGACAAGAAGCTCAGAGACCTTGGCCTTCATCCTGCCCTGTGTAGATGGATCCTGGACTTCCTGTCAGATCGCTGGCAGATGGCAAGAGTGGACTCCCTCACCTCCACCCCTCTGACCCTCAACACAGGAGCCCCTCAGGTATGTGTCCTAAGCCCCCTACTTTATTCTCTGTATACCCATGGCTGTGTCGCTACCCACAGCTCCAATCTGTTAATTAAATTTGTTGACAATACTACATTGATTGGCCTCATTTCAAATAGTAACGAGGCAGCCTACAGAGAAGAAATCATCACCTGGCACAATGGTGTCAAGGAAACAACCTCTCCTTCAATGTCGCTAAAACAAAGGATCTGGTTGTGGATTACAGGAGGAATGGAGGCAGACTAACCCCTATTGACGTCAATGAATCCGGGGTTGAAAGTGTGAACCGCTTTAAGTTCCTCGGCATACACATCACCGAGGATTTCACGTGGTCTGTACATACCAGCTGTGCGGTGAAAAAAGCACAACAGTGCCTCGTTCACCTCAGACAGTTGAGGAAGTTTGGCATGAGTCCTCAAATCCTAAGGACTTTCTACAGGGGCACAACTGAGAGCATCCTGACTGGCTGCATCACTGCCTGGTATGGGGACTGTAATTCCCTCAATCTCAAGTCTCTGCAGAGAGTGGTGTGGACAGCCCAGCACATTTGTAGATGTGAACTTCCCACTCTTCAGGACACTTATAGAGACAGGTGCATAAAAAGGGCTTGAAGAATCATTGGAAACCCGAGTCACCTCAACCACAAACTGTTCCAGTTCCTCCTATCTGGGAAACGGTACCGCAGCATAAAAGCCTGGACCAACAGGCTCTGGGCCAGCTTCTTCCACCAGGCCATCAAACTGATTCATTCAAGCTGATGCAATTGTATTTCTAAGCTATATTGACTGTCGGGTTGTACATACTATTTATTACAAATGACTATAAATTTCACATTGCACATTCAGACAGGGATATAAAGATTTTTTCTCCTCACATATGTGAAGGATGTAAGAAATAAAGTCAATTCAGTTCAGTTCAACTGCTTCATAAGATGAAAAATGTCTGCTAAATACACTTGTTTCTGCAGTTATTCTTCATCTTCAAAGCACTCAGCAAAATCTGGCTGACTATTTTCTTGAAAGTACTCCTGAAATTCACCTTTCAGCTCAAACACCCTGTTCAGAACTCATCTTCTGCTAAGCCACTGTGTGTCTGTATGCTGTTTGTTCAGAATTCCTCACAGTTTTTTAAACATTCTCGAGTGAACTGCTCTTTGTTTAACAAAGTTAGCCATTTTTGTAGCATCATCTAGAATTTTTCTATCTCTAAGAGTTTTTGACATCAGCACCTCTCTGTGAAGAAAGCAGTGTGCTGTGATATCATCAGGATTTTCTTTTTTCACAAGAGAAACAAAACCTCTCACGGAGCCCAAACATACAGGTGCCAACACAGTTCCTCCAAGACAGACCTTTTGTGTCCAGATATGAAGACAAAACATTAAATATATCTAGGCCTTTGCTTGTTTCAGGCAGCTTTTTGCAACAGAACAAGTTTTCTTGAATTTCACTATCATTTACAAATCTCACAAATGCTACAACATGATATTTATTGGTGAGATCTGTTGACTCATCAACTGTGATAGAGAAGCTGTTGTTTTTCGGTTTATCACACAAAACCTATTGTGCTGTATGAGAGTGAAACCTTTTCAATTTGCATCTTGTCCTAACCCAGGGGTTAACAAAATATTAAAAAGAATGGCATAATAAATAACTAAATGAGAAAACCAAAAAAAATATGAAAACTTCACAATACGATTCTCTTCTAACCTACACTATTCATCTTTTGCAACATTTACATCAGCAAAACAGTAGGCCAGCAACTGAGTCACAGCATGAAAAAATTCCTTCTTTAGAATGAAAATTTCCCTCCGATTTTCTATTACACTGGTAGAATTTGTTAGCTCCCATAAGTCAATCGGTGGCGCGTAATGGGAAGTTGGGGGAGGTAATTCAGGAGGGAGAGGCTGACGTCATAGCCCAAGTTGAGAAAGTCCATTCAATGCTCGGAGAACGCACTTCACACTCCTCATCAGCGCTAGCATCATACAATACACAAAGTTCGAAAAACAATGTTTATTTTTCTTAATCACGATGTCTTGTGGAACCCTGGTTGAGAAACCCTGCTCTAGATAATAGAGGATATTCCTGTAGTATGGAGACAGTATTTTAGGATGATTGCAGCTCTTTGGAATTTTCTACATCAGAGCGACATGGATTCAAAGTACACTTATTATCAAAGAATGTATAAATTATACAACCTTGAGATTTGCCTGCTTACAGGCAGCCACAAAGTGAGGAATCTGAAAGAACACAATTTTAAAAAACGACATCTAATCTGCACCGAAAGAGGAAAAAAAACACAAATCATGCAAACAATGAAAGCAAGCAACGCCATCCAGAACCAAATTGAGTCCGTAGACGCAGAGCCCAGAGCAGGCCCACAGCCTCAGTCTCAGTTTATCACACAGAGGGGCGAATCGCCGTGACGCTCACAGACATGAAATGTGTAGTAGCCAGAGTAGCCTCAGCACTGTGGAGAGAGGAGTAAACGTCACAGAAGAAAGAGTGGAATCGGCCCAACCCTTGCCTCCGGTCCTGACACCCTGCCTTTTCAGTCTCTCTGGGCTGGCATTTAAATCATCCAAGTACTGGGTCATCCCTTGCACTATGACCTGGGCCCTGCCACAGCGATACGCTCTGTGCCTACACCCCATCGCCCAGCCCGTGGCTATTCTCGACCTTTCCAAATCAGCTCAGTACTTTGATCGATCCAACTTCACTCCTGCTTCAGATGAACAGGCTCTGAAACTCCTCCGCATCAATTCCTGTCCAATTCGGTTGCTTCAATTCCGTCGCATTGTGTAGACAAGCCAACTAGAGGAGAGGCTGTATTTGATCTGGTATTGGGATGTTCTCAGGGCAAAAAGCAAGTCAGAAATGTGGCAATTGTTCAGGGAAAATTTGCATGGCATTCTGCATAGGCATGTTCCATTGAGGCAGGCCAGAGACAGTAGGGTAAAAGAACCATGGTGTACAAAGGATGTGGAAAACCTAGTTAAGAAGAAAAGTTTATGAAAGGTTCAAGAAATTAGGTTATGTTAGAACTCTAGAAAATTACAAGGTTGCCAGGAAGGAGCTTAAGAATAAAATTAAGAACACAAGAAGGGGACATGAGAAGGCCTTGGTGCCCAAGGCATTCTACAAGTATGTGAAGAGAATAGGACCAAACATTTACTTGGAGTTGGAGGAGGTAGCAGAGGTACTTAATGAATATTTTGCTTCAGTATTCACTAGTGTAAAGGACCTTGCCAATTGTGGGGATGACTTGCAGTGGACTGAAATGCTTCAGCATATTGACATTAAGAAGGAGGATGTGCTAGAGCTTTTAAAAGCATTAAGTTAGATAAGTTGCTGGGTCCAGATGAGATATACCCCAGACTGTCGTGGTCCGGTCCAGGGTTCATGTTCTGATTCGCGACCCGTGGGCTCCGGAATCCAGGTCCTCCGGCTGTCCCTTGTTTCGGTTGGACTAAACCATAAACATCATAAACCATAAAAACCATAAACACAAGCTCATCTTGTTGGCTGGGAATATAAGTGGCCCTGGGTGTGGGTGTGGTTTGGGGGGGGGGGGGTTGTCTTGTCTAGCTTCCCTGGCAAGATTCTCATGGAGCAAAAAGCTGGTGGAAGGCTGGTACAGCCACTTGCCATCTTTAGGCTACATTGGAGAACCTTGGCTTCTTGGAGCCTTGCTGTCCGTAGTTGGAGCTGTCATTGTGGTATGGATTCGGCCGTTTCCCAAGCCAGCTGGGTGGCCGTCAGCCACTCTGAGCTAGGTAGGGATCCGGTTGTTTCTGTAGCCAGCCAAGGTCGCTGGCCGTAATAGCTATTCGGAGCAGCCCTGATGCAGAGATGGAACTGTCTGTCGTTCTTCGGTGTTTGTCTCTTCCTGTCCTCGCCCCGTGGGGTAAGTCAGGCTGCACTGCTGTTGCCCTGTGGGGGCAATCTGTCTTGTCTTGTCCTCACCTCCGTGGAGTAAGTCCGGCCGTTCTGTCGTTACCTGACTGACAGTCCTGCCTCACCTTAGTGTGGAATGAAAGTTGAGTCCCGGCTTGTTGAAGGAGAAGTCCTGGCTCCATGTTGATGTAAAGTTCCTAGTTTGCCTCCAAACCCAAGCCAAGCCTCGACCCCAGCCTCAAGCCTCAAGATCCCAAGCCTCTAGCCGAGCCTCAAGACTCCAAGTCCCTAGCCAAGCCTCGTCACGGCCTCGCCTGGGTTTGCGGTTCTGAGCCCGAGGCAAGATCCAGGTTCTGGGTCCTTGTCCAGTCTCGGGCTTGGAGTCCACCCCAGGCTCCTTGTTCCCAGACCCTCGTCCTGCCCTGTTCCTAGCACTACAGTGTCTGCGTCCTGCACTTGGGTCCTGATACAACACCTCTGTATGACACAGACTACTGTGGAAGCAAAGGAAGAGATTGCAGAGCCTCTTGTGATAATCTTTGCATTATCTATAGGGACAGGAGAAGTACCAGAGGATTGGAGGGTTGCAAATCTTGTTCCCTTGTTCAAGAAAGGGAGTAGAGATAGTTCAGGAAATTATAGATCAGTGAGTCTTACTTCAGTGGTGGGCAATTTGTTGGAGAAGATCCTGAGAGGCAGGATTTGATGAGCATTTGGAGAGCCATAATCTGATTAGAAATAGTCAGCATGGCTTTGTCAAGGGCAAGTTGTGCCTTAAGACTCTCATTGATTTCTTGTAGGATGTAACAAAGCACATTGATGAAAGGAGAGCAGTGGATGTGGTGTACGTGGATTTGAGTAAGGTATTTGTTAAGGTTCCCCATGCAAGGCTCATTCCGAAAATAATCAATTCAAGTCAAGTCACTTTTTATTGTCATTTCAACCATAACTGCTGGAACAGTACACAGTAAAAATGAGACAATGTTTTTCAAGACCTTGGTGCTACCTGAAACAGTACAAAAACTACATTGAACTACATGAAAACAACACAGAAAAAAAACTACACTAGACTACAGACCTACCCAGGACTGCATAAAGTGCACAAAACAGTGCAGGCATTACAATAAATAATAAACAAGACAATAGGCACAATAGAGGGCAGTAAGTTGGGGTCAGTCCAGGCTCTGGGTATTGAGGAGTCTGATGGCTTGGGGGAAGAAACTGTTACTTAGTATGGTTGTGACAGCCCGAATGTTTCAGTGCCTTTTCCCAGACGGCAGGAGGGAGAACAGTTTGTATGAGGGTTGTGTGGGGTCCTTCATAATGCTGTTTGCTTTGCGGATGCAGCGTAAAGTGTGAATGTCTGTAATGGCAGGAAGAGAGACCCCGATGATCTTCTCAGCTGACCTCACTATCCGCTGCAGGGTCTTGTGATCCAAGATGGTGCAATTTTCGAACCAGGCAGTGATGCAGCTGCTCAGGATGCTCTCAATGCAACCCCTGTAGAATGTGATGGGGATAAGGGGGTGGGAGGTGGACCTTCCTCAGCCTTCTCAAAAAGTAGAAACACTGCTGATCTTTCTTTGCTATGGAGCTGGTGTTGAGGGACAGGGTGAGATTCTCTGCCAAGTGAACACCAAGAAATTTGGTGTCCTTAACAATCTCTACCGAGGAGCCATCGATGTTCAGTGGGGAGTGGACACTCCATGCCCACCTGAAGTCAACAACCATCTCTTTTGTTTTGTTCACATTCAGAGGCAGGTTGTTGGCTCTGCACCAGTCCGTTAGCTGCTGCACCTCCTCTCTGTAAGCTGACTCGTTGTTCTTGCTGATGAGACCCACCACGGTCGTGTCATCGGCGAACTTGATGATGTGGTTCGAGCTGTGTGTTGCAGCACAGTCATGGGTCAGCAGAGTGAACAGCAGTGGACTGAGCACACAGCCCTGAGGGGGCCCCCGTGCTCAGTGTGATGGTGTTGGAGATGCTGCCTCTGATCCAGACTGACTGAGGTCTCCCAGTCAGGAAGTCTAGGATCCAGTTGCAGAGGGAGGTGTTCAAGCCCAGTAGGCTCAGCTTTCCAATCAGTTTCTGAGGAATGATTGTGTTGAATGCTGAACTGAAGTCTCTGAACAGCATTCGAATGTATGTGTCTTTTTTGTCCAGGTGGGTTAGGGTCAGGTGGAGGGTGATGGCAATGGTGTCATCTGTTGAGCAGTTGGGACGGTATGCAAGCTGCAGGGGGTCCAGTGAGGGGGGGGGGCAGCAGGGTCTTGATATGCCTCATAACAAGCCTCTGAAAACATTTCATGATGATGGATGTGAGTGCAACAGGATGGTAGTTATTGAGGCAGGACATGGAAGACTTCTTCGGCACGGGGATGATGGTGGTGGCCTTGAAGCATGTGGAATGATAGCGCTGCTCAGGGAGATGTTGAAGATGTCAGTGAGAACATCTGCTAGCTGGTCTGCACATCCTCTGATCACTCTACCAGGGATGTTGTCTGGTCCAGCAGCCTTCCGTGGGTTGACCCTGCACAGGGTTCTTCTCACGTCGGCCACGGAGAGACACAGCACCTGGTCATTCGCAGGAGGGGTGGACTTCCTCGCAGCCACGTCATTTTCTGCCTCAAACCGGGCGTAGAAGTTATTCAGCGCATTTGGGAGGGAGGCATCACCTGCACAGTCAGGTGATGTTGTCCTGTAATTGGTGATGTCCTGGATGCCCTTTCATATGTGCTGCTGCTTTCCTGGAAGTGGCTGTGGATTCACTGGGCGTGTGCACGCTTTGCCCCTCTGATGGTCCGGGACAGTTTGGCCCTTGCTGTTGTTAAAGCTGCCTTGTTGCCTGCTCTGAAGGCAGAGTCACGGGTCCTCAGCAGCGCACACACCTCCGCTGTCATCCATGGCTTCTGGTTGGCATGTGTAGTGATGGTCTTGGACACAGTGACATCGTCGATGCACTTGCTGATGTAGTTAGTCACTGATGCTGTGTACTCCTCTAAGTTGGCAGAGTCGCCATCGGTTGCAGCCTCCCTGAACATGCCAGTCAGTGTTCTCAAAGCAGTCTTGAAGAGCAGAGATGGCTCCTGCTGGCCAGGTTTTCACCTGCTTCTGAACTGGTCTGGAGCGCCTGACGAGCGGTCTGTATGCTGGGATTAGCATAACAGAGATATGGTCTGAGTAACCGAGGTGGGGGCAGGTCTCCGCCCGGTACGTGTCGTGGATGTTTGTGTAAACCAGGTCCAACACATTCTCCCCCCTCGTTGCAAAGTCCACATACTGATGGAATTTGGGGAGCACTGACTTATGGTTCATGTGGTTAAAATCTCCAGTGACAATGAACAGTCCATCAGGGTGTGCGTTCTGCAGTTCGCTAATGAAGCATGGGATCCAAGGAGATCTTGCTTTGTGGATCCAGAATTAGCTGAGAAGTGGCAGATGGAGTTCAACCCTGAAAAGTGTAAAGTGGTTCATTTTGGTAGGCCAATTTCAAGGCAGATTATAATATTAATGGTAAGACTCTTGGCAGTGTGGAGGATCAGCGAGATCTTGGGGTTTGTGTAGGTTGAATGTTGTTAAGGTGTATGGAGCATTGGCAAAACCGTAGGATTGAGTTCCAGAGTCATGTGGTAATGTCACACCTATATAAGACCTTAGACCCCACTTGGAGTACTATGTTCAGTTCTGGGCACCACACCGCAGGAAGAATGTGGATACTATAGGGAGAGTGCAGAAGAGATTTACAAGGATGTTGCCTGAATTGGAGAGCATGCCCTATGAGAATAGACTGAGTGAACTTGGCCTTTACTCCTTAGAGTGACGGAGGATGAGATGTGGCCTGGTAGAGGTGTATAAGATGATGAGAGGCATTGATTTTGTGGATAGCCAGAGGCTTTTTCCCAGGGCTGAAATGACTAACATAAGGGAGCATAGTGTTAAGGTGCGTGGAAGTAAGTATAATGGGATGTCAGAGGTAAGTTTTTCACACAGAGGGTGGTGAGTTGATGGAATATACTGCCAGAGATGGTGGTAAACACAGAAACAATAAAGTCTTAAGAGATTCTTGGATAGGTACATGGAGCTTAGTAAAATAGAAGGCTATGCGGTGGGGAAATTCTCGGCAGTTCCTAGTGTAGGTTACATGGTCAGCACAACATTGTGGGCCGAAGGGCCCGTAATGTGCTGTAGGTTTCTATGTCTATGTCCTGTCTCTGTCTCAGCAATGCCTCGACCTCACTTCTCCTCGAATGTGCCACACTCTGACTTTGCATCGCACCTGCACAGCTTAACCCTCAAATCAGCCTTGCCTTCGCTTGCCTCTTCATTGTTTCCGCTGATAGTTTACCACAGGAAAAGTGTTGTTAATAAAGTATTTAGTGGTACTTTTTTTGCTTAATTAACCACAAGTAAGCTGTTGCTCAACTTCAGTAGCATCATCTCAATCCAGAAGTTTGTTTTCTCCATCTTTGAGTACATCTAAGGCTAAGAATGAGAATTTTGCCTCTAAGGGAATCAGAGGTTATGGGGTTGGACTGATTACCATTTGCTCCATGTCCTGGGTAATCCAAATCCGACAGTCTTTTTACCTGGGATTATCCTTTTCTCCATTTATTATTCAGGTCAGAATGACAAGTTCTGTCATTACCATTGCCTCAGGTGATCCTGTCCCAATGTCTTGATTTATTCTGTTATAACTGTACACAACTCTCCTCAGTCATATTGTGCTACCTTCTCAAAGTTTTCCTATTCCATATTAACTTGATCCTACTTTACTCAAATCTATAATTATCAAACCAAGTGGGTCAGGTTATAGCCATAGAGCAAAGAAGCAGGACCATTTAGACCAACTTATCCTTGCCATCAAGATTCCAATCTAAGCTAGTCCCAGTTGTCCATCTGGCCCTCACCCCTCTAACCGTTCCTATCCACATATTTGCTGAAGTATCCTTTGAATGTTGTTAATGTATTCCTCCGGCAGCTCATTCCATAAACTGACCACCATCTGGGTGAACAAGTTGCCCCTCAGATTCCTATTAACTATCTCCCCTCCCACCTTAAATCTAGTTTATGATTCCCCAACCCTGGGAAAAAGTTGATTAATCAGAGAGGATCTATTTTTTATTTGTTCATTATTTATTAGGAAGTAAATTAGATTGAGTTAATTTCATTGAATTTTTTCTTTATTACTGTGTATATTCACATACCCAAAAAAAAATAAAGCAGCTTAAGACATTTTTGGTTTAAGACACAGAATTGAGATGTGTTTGTTGTGCCATTTACAAAAGACTCCGATATCCAATAAATTCCAATAAAATAAGTTTCCATTGTACTGATTCTCCCAAAGCCATTATTTCCTTTAGGATGCACACTCTGTTGTAATGTGAATATTATTAAAAGTAAGTTAATACTACCGGGGTTGGTGGGGTCTTTACTTTCACTCTTTTACTCCCAGTATGCATTGTATATAGTTCCTCCACCCAGGCCGCACGAGGTACATGGAAGCCTCTGTATTGTAAATATCATTTGCCGTCCCAGATAAAGATGCTCTTTTGGCCATCAAGTTGTCGAGTGGTCTTTTTGTAACGTAGAAGTTACCACATATTTTTGGCGATGAGGTAAATTGGTTTTGTGGACGGGTCGGCCCCATTTTTGATCAGGATCTGTGATCTGCGTTCTGAACGGTCGGTGTGTTCGACAAGCAAATCGAGGAGTGGCCAGAGTATGAGGACAGGCTGGGCCACTTTTTCTGTGCTAATGGAATTACTGAGGAGGCTAAGAAGCACTCTATTCTCCTGAGTGTGCATGGGGCAAAGACATACAAGCTGATACGGAACTTAGCTATGCCGCGGAAACCGGGAGACATTCCATACGATGAACTGGTCAAGCTCATGGGGAAACACCACAATCCGAAGCCTTCGGTGATAGTGTGGTGAACTACATATACCTGTCTGGACACGCCCCCTGCTGACTGCTCCTGTGGCTCCTCCCACAGACCCCTGTATAAAGGCGATTGAGGCCTGAGCCCGGCCTCTCAGTCTCCAGGATGTAGTATGGTGGTCACTCACTGCTTGTTCCTTCTTCCAGTCAATAAAAGCCGATATCTCGCCTTTACGTCTCAGAGTGAGTTATTGATGGTGCATCAGATAGTTCAATGGTTCAAGTTTCACAGCCATGTCTGGAAGCCAGGTCAGTCTGGGGGTGATTTTGTGGCCGAGCTTCGGCAGCTGTCAGAGCACTGCGATTTCGGAGTTGTGATGGATGACGTGCTCCGTGACAGGTTAGTATGTGGCATTAATAATGCCGCCGTACATTGCCGCTTGTTGGGGGAAACCCCACCGTTGACTTTCAAGACAGCCCTAGAGATTGCTCAAGGCATGGAGGTGGCTGCTGATAAGGATATCCAGAAAGGATATGGGGGGGGTCGCAGTCAGTGGCAGTGCTCCAAGTCAGGAGGGAGACTGGTAGACAGGAAAATTCCAGTGGAGGAACGCACTAGGCAAATGTTTGTAAATTCAAAGGTACTGTCTGCCATGCTTGTAGCAAAAAGGGACATTTAATTAAAAAGTGCAGGAGTTCAAAGGGTAAGGTTAAGCCTGGGCAGGGGAAAGCTCAACAGGCTCAGGCAGCCACACACCACCTAGAAGAAGCAGTCGGAGAGGCAGCAAGTGCCTATGACATGTTTGGGGTGGAAAAGGATGGGGAACCACCCGAACCATATTATGCCACAGTCACTGTCAAGGGAAAGGACATTAAATTCGAGATTGATTCAGGGGCTACTGCATTGGTCATTAGTGAAGAGACCTACAGGAGGACATGGGGATCCAACCTGCCTCCCATCAGACCATCTAAGCTCCAACTCAGGACCTATACGGGGCAGCCCATACCTCATTTAGAGGTGTAATATGTGGATATTTTGGCCGGGGGCCGGAAGGCTGAAGCCAGGCTGGTGATAGCTAAGGGCAGTGGGCCCAGTCTTTTGGGCTGCAATTGGCTTCACAAAATCCGGCTCAACTAGCATGAAATTAAGCATGCATGCATGACGGAGGACATTCTACAGCGGTACAGTGACGTTTTCAGGGATGAGCTGGGCACTGAAGGAAGTGACCGTGAAACTCTATGTCGACCCTGGGGCCACACCACATTTTTTTAAGCCCAGGTCAGTGCCCTGTGCCATGAAAGGCAAAGTCGAGGTGGAGCTGGTATGTTTACAGGGGCTGGGCATCACTGAGCCCGTTCAGTTTTCAAGGTGGGCGGCTCCTATTGTTCCAGTTTTGAATGTGGATAAAACGGTGAGAATATGTGGGGACTACAAGCTTACTGTGAATCAGGTCTCTAAGCTGGAGGAGTACCCATTGCCACGGGTGGATGACCTGTTTGCGACCCTGACAGGGGGTAAGCTGTTCACAAAGCTGGACATGAGCCATGCCTACCAACAGCTGCTGCTCAACGAGGATTCAAAGGAGTACGTCACCATCAATACGCACAAGGGATTATTCAAATACAATTGCCTGGTGTTTGGAGTGGTGTCTAGCCCCACCATTTTCCAAAGGACAATGGACTCTTTGCTGCAGGAGATTCCACACGTAGCAGTGTATCTTGATGATATTTTGATCACGGGAGCCACGGAGGAGGAGCATCTGGCTAATTTAGACAGGTGCTGAAGAGACTCTCAGGCGCGGGCTGTGATTGAAATGCGGTAAATGTGTGTTCCTGGCTCTGAGTGTGACCTACCTGGGACAAAAGATTACAGCTGAGGGGCTGTGCCCAGTGGAGGAAAAAGTGAGAGCTATCAAGGAGGTCCCAAGCCCCAAGAGTGTTACTGAACTCAGGTCATTTCTGAGCATGATGAATTATTATGGCAAGTTTCTTCCGGACCTCTCAAAGGTTTTGGCCCCACTGTACAAGCTGCTTCACAGTGACACTGAGTGACAGTGGGATGAAGAGCAGGAGGAAGCTTTCAAGGAAGTGAAAGAACTTCTCCACTCAGCAAAGCTGCTCGTTCACTATGACCCAGACAATGAGATCACCCTTTCACGTGATGCTTCGCCCTATAGAGTCGGGGCAGTTCTGTCACATGTAATGGAGGATCGTTCAGAGAAGCCTATTGGTTTTGCTTCACTTACCCTGACGGCTGCTGAGAAGGGATATTCACAGCTGGACAAAGAAGGTCTGGCCATAGTTTTTGCGGTCAAACGTTTTCCTCAGTACCTCTATGGATGTGCATTCACAATTTATACGGACCATAAACCACTGATGAGCCTTTTAAGGGAGCCCAGATGCATCCCACCGCTGGCCACAGCCAGGATACAGCGTTGGGCTCTCACATTGTCAGCCTACCAGTATACTAGCATGTACAGAGCAGGTGGGGATAATGCAAATGCCAATGCGCTGAGTCGACTCCCACAGACAGTTAGAACCGGATGACAATGTCTATGTGAGAAACAATCAGCAATGGCTACCTGGGGTTATTCGTAAGAAGACTGGTCCAATTTCCTATGTTGTTAAGCTGACTGATGGGTGTGTTTTCCGCAGACATCAGGACCATGTGCGCCTGCATCATGATTCCGGCTCAGAGGTAGACAGTTCCATGGAGTTTCCACTGGTGAGACAGACTACTGGGGAAGCATGTCCACCAGTGACTTTGCTAGAGGGAGACACACTGGCAGAGGGAGCAGAGTCCCCTGAAGAGGATGGACATTCTCACGCGGACACACAGATCCCTCTCATGTCCCCAACACTAGATCCACCCAAAACATCCTCACCAGTGGTGCCTGCTGGCTCACCGGGGGTAGTGCATAGATCGCAGCGCCCTCGCAAACCTCCTGACAGACTGAATCTTTGATTGGATAGTTTCTTTTGTTGTTAGATTGAATGTTGAATTTGCCATGTACTTTTTTTTAGGTGTTTTTGTATTGGTAACCTGTTGCTAATGATACCACTGTTTTTATTTCCCAGTTCTTCTATATTTGGGGAATGTTGGATTTTAAAGGGGGAGAAGTGTTGTAATGTGAATATTATTAAAAGTAAGTTAATACTACCGGGGTTGGCAGGGTCTTTACTTCCGCTCTTTTACTCCCCGTATGCATTGTATATAGTTCCTCCACCCAGGCCGCACGAGGTACCTGGAAGCCTCTGTATTGTAAATATCACCTGCCGTCCCAGATAAAGATGCTCTTTTGGCCATCAAGTTGTCGAGTGGTCTTTTTGTAAAGTAGAAGTTACCACACGCACCGTAAGTATAAGATATTCAAATCTCTAGATGTATTCTTGAGAAAATACCTAAGGTAGTTAAAATTTTAGAACTAATTTTAAATTAATTTTAAAATTAAAGATTCTCAGGATTTTTTTGATTTATTACTGTCATTAGTGTACTACACTTTACCAAATTATCATGCATTATTTTTGTAAACCTACAATTACTATTCACAGTTGATTCAACAAAAGGGGACAAAACGTTCCCACAGTATTTAGACATTTTCCTATTCCACGGTGCTGTACTTTTTTTAAATCATGTCCCCCGCTTTCCTACCCTTCTGGTACACTGGTACACAGTATCTGATACACAGATCTCTGGTACACAGTATCTGATCCTCATATTAGTGTAAGCTATGCCCAGGTATCGCTAACCATCGAAGATCATTCCCATCCAACTAACTTTATGTTTTCATCACCAAAGTTTATTTATATTAGTTTACTGTTGATATAATGATGTTGTAAGTATAAGTGTTTGCCCTTACAGGATTCTTCTGTTAAATTATCATTTTACTTGAATTTTGTAAAACTTCTAGCTTCTAATTTAACAAATAATTCTAGTCTTCAGCTTAGCATTTGGCTTTCAGTATCCGACTTCAAAGAAGGAAGTGAATCTAGAATTCATACATATGATTGTCCCATTTTAAACTCTAGCTGTCAATCTTTGGTGTCAAAGCCAATATTTCTGTCACTTCCTTTGAAGTAATGGTTTTTAAACCCATCCAACAGCACCTGTTCACACAAATAATGAGTTATACTGAACAAATTTACCTTTGCAAATAAAATTTTAACTAACTTCCAATATACTGTGTCACATGGGGACACGAGGCTGGACCCAAGTAGAGGACACAGGCGCTGAAGTACTAGGGACAGGACAAGAATAACTAAAGGATAGAACCAGATGGTGAGACCAGGGTGTGCAAAAGAGACGGGGCATGCTAGGTAATCCTGGGGTTCAGAGACAGTTCATGGCTGGGCTGGGTCTTGGAGCCTGCGGCTAGGCAGGACAGCTCCCTGGGCAGCCGCATAACTCCTGGGCAGGGCCGCCTCCCAGGCAGGAACACAAAGGCCTGGGCAAGACACAGAACACTTGGGCTGGTAGCGGGCACAACCCATCAGAGGTGAGGGGTAGGAAGGGGACAGAGTACCCCCACCAGGCAACAGTAGTCCAGCCTGCTACCCAACAGAGGCAAGGGATCAGAAGGGAACTTGGTCCAGGGTTACTCCAAGGCTGATTCACAGAACTTGAGAATGAAGCCATAGGCCCTCCAAGCTGGGACAACCAGAACAAAGAGCCAATCGGACAAAACACCTCAGAACATGGCAAACCAGCTCATACAGGACAACACCCCCCCCAGGCTCGGTCCCAGAGTCCCTTATATCTACCTGCCAGCTGATAGGCAACAGGTGCACCTTCTTAAGCCAAGATGATCCTATTTGGTTTAAGGGTGACAGGAGGGACGGCTGCAAGACCCGGAGTCCGGAGTCCATTGACCAGATCAAGACCCAGAATGGGGGCTTCGGATTGGACCATAACGTGTGTGTGCACGTGTGTGTAAGTGTAATGATCACATAATTATTTCAAATCAAAGGAACAATTAAATCAAGGAGATCCTTCAGTAATATTTGATTTGCCCATGAATAACATACACATGTAAATAATGCATCGGCCCTTGCCTGATAAAATTTTCAGTTTATGATTGTTTCTCTTAAAAGAATGAACATACCTATACACAATGGATCACAGAGTGTATGTGTTCTGTGCACAACTCTTCTCTGCTTCTTGATGGGTTAATGAATTGACCAATCCACATTAAATATTTATTCAATTATATCAAGAAAACAAAATTCTAGTTTTTGTTTTTTTGGGAGTGGACTATCACAGATTTTCTGTTCCACCCAGACTCTTCAGAAAAGCTACCTTAAGGAGATCTTAATGTTTGTGCAGTGCAGAGAATAGATTAAATATGGATTACCCCTATATTCTAACATTTGCCCTTGGACCTACTCACCCTGAAACATTTACAGATACCTTAGGTCCAAAATGACAAAGGACATCTCTGAGTCATTTTGCATTAATTCATAGTATTTAATACAATATCCATTATTTGATTTGGTTTGTTAGAGTCACAAGGTATAAACACAGTTTAAAGAACATCAGTATATCACCTTCATGTATATTATAGTTCAATAAAATCCATATACCCATTCGCAAGTGAAACAGTGGAGAAACTGAAGGCAGCGAGAGCTGATCGCTGGATATCAAAAGTTAAGAGAATTAATCAAGTCCCACAGCCCCAGTTGAAATCAAATGTTCAGTATCAAAATTCAATGCATCTGGCGAATCAGAAATAATGGCAGGTCCTTTCAGCTTTCAGAAAGCATGTTTTACAATGAAGTCTTGAAGGACTTTGACGTTGCTGTAGACGCCAGGTGCATTTACCCTTGCACAGCCTTCTCCCCAACTTGTAATTCCAACAAGGAACCACTTTCCTGAAGATTCCCTGCAAACAAGTGGACCACCAGAATCTCCCTGTAAAACAAACCCAATATTACTACACAGAAAGCAGAAGGAAATGTTGCATGCTGAATTACCACCTCACTACACACAGCTCATGTGCTGTTTCACTTTATCTCCAGTTAAGATCTGTTCCACCATTCTAGGCCCTGATTAAGTCACTAGGGAGTGCAAGATAATGACCCAGGGAGAAATTGTCTGGAGAATATAACAAACAGTCCCCTCCCACCTCTTGGCTGTATCTGCTTGTCTCCCTCCTCACCTATCCCTTGCCAGCCCCTTCATTTTACCTCTTTCTACCGGAGATCTCCCCTCTACACTCTAAGTCCTGATGTATTTGACCATATCCCTGTTCCACAGAGTGACCAGCTGAATTCTTCCAGTGCCTTATTTTTGCTTTCCTTAATGAAGAAGCAGTCTGGAACCTATTCTTCCCAGCAGAGTTCCACTAGCTCTCCGTGGCCTGGTATAATTAACACTTTATGTTGGTGGAATTTTAGCAGCAGTACCAGATTAGCTCATGCTGCCGGATGACCATATCTTAATAAACATCCCACATCTGTTGCAAATTAAGATTTTTGAAGAAAAGGATATATAGCCTCAATAAACCTATCAGCATCACTCATAACCTGTCACCTTACTGATCAAGATCAAAAAATTGATCATATTTGTCAACTCCACGTTTTCATCCTCCTCCACCTAATTTGTCATCCTATCCATTACACAGAATCAGTATCTCCCTTGACTTCAGCTTTGTGTTAAATCCCATATTCTCACCATATCCATGAATCTCAGGGTTGAATACGGTGACATATATGTACTTTGATAATAAATTTACTTTGAACTTTGAATCTTACCAACTCATATTTTAAGCCATAGCCCTCAAACCTTAATGTTCTCATTAAATTCTACAATTGCATCTATGTGTCCTCTTTTGTCTCTTCGTAACTTTCAACCAGCTCACCATATGCCCGAAGCTATGTGAGCCACTGTCTGTTACACCACTGGGCGTTTAGGACAGTATTGAAGGTCCTTCATCTCTGTAGGATTCTTCATTGCTGTTTCCATAACAATTATTTTTGACCATTCAGAGGTGTTAGCCCTGAGCTGAACCCCCTAACCTGGAGGACCGGTGGACCACTGTTAGTCTGGCCTCTACCCATTGACCTGTTTGGCATGGGTGACCCTACCAAGAGCTGAAGTACAAGGCCCCGACTCCAGGCAACGTAGTTCTCCAGGTCATTGAGGCACGCGTGCCTCCAAACCTTATGACAAGGTTTTGGTCCTCTTGGAAGTGAAACTATGTGAGGCTGCCTGTACTTTAAGGCTCAGTTTTAATCTAAATCACCCAGTGCAAACCTAGCAGATTCAGGCAAGATTCACATTTTATATTTCATATGATCTTCTAACCATAATGATTAAATTATCAGAACTTCATTGTACAAACTCACGTTGGCTGAGGATGGCAGTACTGTTCTTTATTGTGTCCTGGGTACACAGATGCCTTCTTTCATTCCTTATACCATTGGGAAAACAAACAAAAGCTGCCTTCCCCAATGCTGACACCTAGAGCTGATAGTGTGGAACTGCACCTTCAATGCCAGAAGATCTCACGTGGAAATGAATACACAGTCGATGTTTCGGGCCGAGTCCCTTCATCAGGCCTGAATTGTTGACTGCTTATTCATTTTCATAGATTCTGCCTGACCTGCTGAATTCCTCCAACACTTTGTGTGTGTTGCCCTAGATTTCCATCATCTGCACAATCACTTGTGTTCTTAAAAGATTGAACTCTCTCTGCAGTTCAGCATCAGCGAACAGCTTCAAAATGTCAACAAGGTCCTTAAGCTAATGGATCAGTCTTTAATTGGAAGATGAGGCAAGTAGATCTGTTACTTAACTGATAGAAATCTGAAACAATTAATAATTTCCTAAATTAACAGATACATGGACAGATGAATTATTTTCCACATTAACATCAGAGGTCATGTATTTTTCTAGAACTCTGAGATTTGATCATTATCTTGTGCTACAACCTCTTTTCCAAACTCTGGCACATGATCTCGGATAGTTGGATTGCAAGATATACATCAGGCTGCCTTTTATTGATTACAGCTCGGCATTCAACTCTGTCGTTCCCTCAATACTAATTATCAAGCTTCAATACCTAGTTATCTGTAATTCCCTCTGCAAGTGGACCTTCGACTTCCTTATTGGAAAACCACTCTCAGTGTGGATAGGTAATAATATCTCCTTGTTGACCATCAACACAGGTGCACCTCAAGAATGCATGCTTACTTCTCTATTCTCTATGACTTCCTGGTTAAGCGCAGTTCAAACTCTATCTGTAAATTTGTTGCTGACGCCTCTTTTGTTGGTAGAATTTTATATGGCAACGAGGAGGTGTAGCAGAGCAGGACAGATCAGCTGGTTGAGTGGTGTTGCAAAAACAACCTGACAATCAACATCAGCACGACCAAGGAACTGACTGTTGGACCTCAGGAAGGGCAAGTCATGAGAATAAACACCAGTTCTCAATGAAGGGACAGTGGTGGGGAAGGTGAGTGGTTCCAAGTTCCCGGTCATCAAAGTCTCGGGCGACCTATTACAGGCTCAACACATAGATGCAATCATGGAAGAGGCATACTCACAGCTCTACTTCATTAGGAGTTTGAGGATTTTTCATAAGTCTTAACATTTTCTATAGGTATGTAGTGGAAGGCATTCGCGGCTGGTATGCAGCCTGCAATGAATAGGTTGGTAAGAGGCTGCATAGGGCTGTAGACTCAGCCAGGTCCATCTTTAAGAGGTGGTTCCTCAGGAAGCTGGAAACCCTCATTAAGGCCCTCCCCATCCACTCTTCTCATTATCACCACTGGGGAGGAGGTACATGAGCCTGAAGAACCATACTCAACATTTTAGTAATAGTTTCTTCCCTTCTGCCATCAGATTTCTGCTTTTCTAGGTCTGTATTTATTGTTGTAATTTATAGATTTCTGCTTTTTTTAGGTCTATATTTATTTCTGAAATTTACACACTCTGCTACTGCTGCAACACAACAAATTTCACATCATATGTCAGTAACAATAAATCTAATTCTAGAGCTTACCTTGCATGAGTCCACTCCTCCAGTCACTTTTCCAGCACAGAGCATTCTGGGAGAGATTTGACCACCATATAGTCTCTGACACAAGGAGTCACTAATGATTTCCACTTCGGCATTCTGCAGCACGCTTGACAAATGACCTGTGAAGCACAAACAGTGTACTGATTGGTAAGAGTCAATGAGAAACAAATATAGCTACTGAAACCCTTCTCCAGGACTCAGGTTCCAACATGTTTACATTTTGTATGACAAACAGATTACAACCCAGAATTCAATAAAAATGCATGTTTGTGAAAACTATAATTTTAAATCCAGTAGTTCCACAGGAAGAGTCTTTTTATTTAATGCATTTGTTCACAGGATGTAGTTGATACCGGTAATGCCAGCCAACGCCCCACGTTGGGAACCACTGGAATAGACAATAGTTAACTTTTTTCCACAGGAAACGTGACTGAACCAAATGCTACAGACCAAAAGCCAATAAATGGGATTTGGTACATGGATGGGCGTGTGTTTAGCGTGAATGTAGTGAGCTGAAGGGCCTGCAGCGCTGGTACCGTATGACCATACAACTCTAATTATTTAATTACTTGAATTTTAATTACTCAGCTGCAACAGATAGATTCGAGCTCATGCTTTTGGATTAGTGATTAATTCTGGTTATCGTCCAGTGATTTAACTTCTGCACCAAATACCCTGCCTTAGTACACTACGAGACATGCAAACATCCCTGAGTGGCTACAATTTATCAGAAGGATTTATAATACTTTATCTAGAACCCAATTAAATTGCATTGTATCTTACTGCATTAATATAGCAAACAAACAACATTTCTCACCAGGCTAATACAAGTAGATTTCTTATTCAGCTCCCACAACCTGTAATCCCCTTCATTGCCTGCAGCATCCTCTCATCCTCTGCAACCTGCCACCCCCTTGCACTAACTGTGCTCTCTACCTCGTACCCCGATTACTATGCCCTGCCCATGTTCTCTGCCCCTCCTGTGCCTTCTGCCATTCTCCTGTTTGCTTCTTCCTCCTGTGCAAATGCACTTTTCATTCGCTACTCCACTTTACACACTCTGTGCCATCTCTGCACCCTTCTTCTGCTTTCTGCTATTTTCTTCCATTCTGCAAATCCCCTTCCTATTTTCTGTGCCTTCCTCACACCCTCTGCGTACTTCTCCCTGATTTTTCTCTTGATTTTTGGAAACCTTCTCGCATAGTGCGCTTTCTTTTCCTGCTCTTGGCACTGTCCTCCCATTCTCTGCACTCTCCTATTGACTGTACTGTCCTTCCACCCTCTGCACTCTAATCCCAGAGTCTAATCCCACCTTTAGCTATCCACATTCTTCTCCCATTATCAGTGCCTGCTTTCTACCTGGTTAATTTTTCATCTGTCAATGATCATATTGGCCTCAGCTAACGTATTTCTCCTCTTTCCAAGGTTTAATGACATAATTTTGCTTTAAGACTTCCCATTAACACTTTCAACACTTTCTATTCATGTTCTCAATATTATTTTTATTTGCACAGGTTGTCTTCTTTTGCACATCAGTTGTTTGTCAGACTTTGTTTATGTCAGAGGTTCCCTTAGTTAATGGTAGGGGTCCCAGGCATAAGAAAGGCTAGGAATCCCAGTTAATGTATAGTTTTTTGAAAACTCTATTGTATTTCTTTTTTCCCTGTAAACACCTGCAATAAAATTGATCTCAAAGCAGTAAATGGGAACATAACACATACTTTAATAATAAATTTACTTTTTACTTACTTTGACTTTGGCTTGTCTTCAACAAATCTTTCCGCACATCTCTCATATCCACCATCTCTTGTGGACTTAACCTCGCAATACTTCCAGGATCTGTCACTCCCTTCATCACTTTGACATCACTTCCAGTCTTGCTGTCACTCCCTAGTTTTCTCCCCTTTTAAATTTCATCTTTATCTTTCTCTCTTTCACAATTGTTTTCATTTTTGTTTTCTGTGTTTCATCCAGTTCCTTTGTTTAGTGAATGCCCGTTTTACACTGTCACGTGTGTCCCGTGACTTAGAGAGGTAGTGGAACAACACACTCAAGATGCTGGTGGAACACAGCAGGCCAGGCAGCATCTATAGGGAGAAGCTCTGTCGACGTTTCAGGCCGAGACCCTTTGTCAGGACTAACTGAAAGGAAAGATACTAAGAGATTTGAAAGTAGGAGGGGGAGGGGGAAATGCAAAATGATAGGAGAAGACTGGGGGGGGGGGGGGGTGGTGAAGCTGAGAGCCGGAAAGGTGATTGGCAAAAGAACTGGAGAAGGGAAAGGATTATGGAACAGGAGGCCTAGGGAGAAAGAAAGGGGGAGGGGAGCACCAGAGGGAGATGGCGAACAGGCAGAGTGATGGGCAGAGAGAGAGAAAAAGGAGGGGGGAGAAAACTAAATATATCAGGGATGGGGTAAGAAGGGGAGGAGGGGCATTAATGGAAGTTAGAGAAGTCAATGTTCATGCCATCAGATTGGAGGCTACCCAGCCTGTATATAAGGTGTTGTTCCTCCAACCTGAGTGTGGCTTCATCTTGACAGTAGAACTGTAGTAGTGGAACTCTCTGTCTCCCTCCTTTGGCTGTTTCACTACATTTGCAAACTCCATGTGCCTGAATCAGCTCCCAACACAAGCAATCCAGAAAACCCTTTTATGGAGCCCTGCAATGTTTTTTTCCCCCTTTCTGACTATCAATCCAATTCCTTTTTGAAAATACATGTGAATCTTTTTCCACCGGCTTTTCCAGGTCATAACTATTTGCAGAAGTTTTATTTCTGCTGCCACCATCGTTCTTTAGCTAATTACCATACACCACACATCTCTGTTTACTGGTTTTAAACCTTCTTGACAAAGATAGTACTTTTGCTTTATTAACTTTGGCTAGATTATCAGTTTTTTTTAGTACTCCTTCAAGTAATCTTCAACTTCAACTGCTGGAAAATTGGACCATCCTAATCGTACATGATCTTCTTAGGCATACAGAGATTCATGACATTACTACTTACCCCCTTCTTTTCTAAGGCCCCAGCCTGTAATAAAGCATGACATTCCACTGGAAATCCTTTGGGAGGATGAGAGTAGACAGGCAGGTTGAATGGTCGGGCCAGTTTTAACAGGTGAGGATAGTTCCATGAGGGCAATATCATAATCCAGTTTGAAGTCTTTGAAGTCTGGGTGCCTGATAATGTTTTTGAAGGTTACTTTGGTGCCTCGAAATCCTGTTATATATATTGTTCCCAGGTAACCAAACCAATAAACTGGATTCTTCTGACTGCAAAATGAGAAGTAGATCAAACATATTATTTTCAAAGCACTTGTAGTCTATTTTAAGTGTACTCTGCTTCATTTCTATTTATTCTATTGTTCTTTTGTCTCAGTCTAAAAAGATATTTTACCCCTTTTTGTTAATTTCCCTCTTTTTCTGATTGCTATTCTCATTGAAGCAAGGTTCCATATAAGCGGGCTGCCACCACTGTTTCTTTTGCATGATTCTGGACTGTGATGTTAAAAAGCAGGTGATATTCCCAACTGAGCCCAGTCCCATCTCCCCTAATGGCCACCCACATACAGTTTGCAGGAAGTATCACTGGACATTGAGCATCTTGCTCCAGGACTCAGTGCCACTTAATCAATGTTCAAATTGGTTTGCTGAGCAGAGAAGGCTGCTTGGCCAAGGACATGTGCAATGATCATGTTGAAAGTTTTTAGTTTGCAAATATAAAACATGAGAAAATAATCACAAAAGCAGTAGAGCTTTATTACTACTAACATTAGCAACATGTTGGGAGAGTGTACACACTTGTCTATGCATGATGATCAATGATATACATATAAGATTATAGATGTGTATACCAATGATTCTAACTTAATTCTGAGTGTGCTCACAGTTATAGTACATGTGTACATGCGCTGAGGGGTTCATAGTAATGTAATGTTCTGTACCAGAGAGTGTGTGTTCCCAGCAGTGGCAATATAGGTTCAAAGTTCAAAGTAAAATTTATTATCAGAATACATACATGTCACCACATACAACCCTGACATTCTTTTTCTGCCAGCACACTCAGCAAATCTATAGAACTGTTAACTGTAAACAAACTGCGCAAATGCAGATATAAATAAATAGCAATAAGTAACGAGCATGAAATAACAATATAACGTCCTTAAATGAGTGTGGCTATCCCCTTTTGTTCAAGAGCCTGATGGTTGAGGGGTAGTAACTGTTCTTAAACCTGGTGATGCGAGTCCTGAGGTTCTTGTACCTTCTACCTGATGACAGCAGCGAGAAAAGAACCTGGCCTGGGTGGTGGGGATCTCTGATGGTGGATGTTTCTTTTCTACAGCAAAGTTTCGTGTGGATGTGATCAATGGTTGGGAGGGTTTTACCTTTGACATACTGGGGGTCGAATCCATTACCTTTTCTAGGGCTTTCCGCTCAAAGGCATGGGTGTCCCCATTGCAGGCCATAATGCAGCCAGTCAGCACACTTTCCACCTCACAGCTACAGAAGATTGCCAAGGTATTATTCACAGTTCACAGCTAAGCTGAGAGTGCTTACAGTTATGCTGGTTGCAAGTGGTGATGATCATGGAAGAGAAAGATATGTTCACAGATGTCATGGGTGTGTTCTCAACTACAGTAGATGCACACTTGGTTCATGATAGATGTGGTCATGTAATTCCATGGTGAGTGTACTTATGGCCATGGTGAAAGATTACTAAAATGGGATGAAATGGCAAAGCTTGGAATGATGTGGGTATGTTAGTGCAAGATTTGCAAAAGGCTGGAATAAGGCTATATAAATGATTAGTTAAGCTGACAATAGACAATAGACAGTAGGTGTAGGAGTAGGCCATTCAGCCCTTCTTGCCAGCACCACCATTCACTGTGATCATGGCTGATCATACACAATCAGTACCCCGTTCCTGTCCTCTCCCCATATCCTTCGACCCCGCTATCTATAAGAGCTCTATCTAACTCTCTCTTGAATGCATCCAGAGACTTGGCCTCCAATGCCTTCTGGGGCAGAGCATTCGACATATCCTCCACTCTCTGGGTGAAAAAGTTTTTCTGCATCTCTGTTCTAAGTGGCCTACCCCCTTATTCTTAAACTGTGGCATCTAGTTCTGGACTCACCCATCAGCGGGAACATGCTTCCTGCCTCCAGTGTGTCCAGTCCCTTAATAATCTTATATGTTTCAATCAGATCCCCTCTCATCCTTCTAAATTCCAGTGTATACAAGCCCAGTCGCTCCAATCTTTCAACATATGACAGTCCCGCCATTCTGGGAATTAACCTTGAGAACCTACGCTGCACTCCCTCAATAGCAAGAATGTCCTTTCTCAAATTTGGAGACCAAAACTGCACACAATACTCCAGGTGGGGTCTCACCAGGGCCCTGTACAGCTGCAGAAGGACCTCTTTACTTCTATACTCAATTCCTCTTGTTATAAAGGCCAGTATGCCATTAGCTTTCTTCACTGCCTGCTGTACCTGCATGCTTGCTTTCATTGACTGATGTACAAGAACACCTAGATCTCATTGTACTTCCCCTTTTCCTAACTTGACTCCATTTAGATAGTAATCTGCCTTCCTGTTCTTGCCACCAAAGTGGATAACCTCATATTTATCCACATTAAACTGCATCTGCCATACATTTGCCCACTCACCCAACCTGTCCAAGTCACCCTGCATTCTCATAACATCCTCCTGACATTTCACACTGCCACCCAGCTTTGTGTCATCAGCAAATTTGCTAATGTTACTTTTAATTCCTTCATCTAAATCATTAATGTATATTGTAAACAGCTGCGGTCCCAGCACTGAACCTTGCGGTATCCCACTGGTCACAGCCTGCCATTCCGAAAGGGACCCATTAATTGCTACTCTTTGTTTCCTGTCAGCCAGCCAATTTTCAATCCATGTCAGTACTCTGCCCCCAATACCATGTGCTCTAATTTTGCCCACTAATCTCCTATGTGGGACTTTATCAAAAGCTTTCTGGAAGTCCAGGTACACTACATCCACTGG
Source organism: Hypanus sabinus (assembly GCF_030144855.1). Taxonomy (NCBI): domain Eukaryota; kingdom Metazoa; phylum Chordata; class Chondrichthyes; order Myliobatiformes; family Dasyatidae; genus Hypanus; species Hypanus sabinus. The sequence continues at coordinate 30,717,181 of NC_082721.1, forward strand.
CTCTCCCTTGTCCATTTTCATAGTTACATTCTCAAAAAAACTCCAGAAAATTAGTCAAGCATGATTTTCCTTTCATAAGTCCATGCTGACTCGGACTGATCCTTCTACTGCTATCCAAATGTGTCGTAATTTCCTCTTTTATAATTGACTCCAGCATCTTTCCCACCACTGACGTCAGGCTAACTGGTCTATAATTCCCTGTTTTCTCTCTCCCTGCTTTCTTGAAAAGTGGGACAACATTAGCCACCCTCCAGTCAGCAGGAACTGTTCCTGAATCTATAGAACATTGGAAAACGATTACCAATGCGTCCATGATTTCTAGACCCACCTCTTTAAGTACCCCGGGATGCAGACCATCAGGTCCCGGGGACTTATCAGCCTTCAGACTCAACAGTCTATCCAACAACATTTCTTGCCGAATATAAATTTCCTTCAGTTCATCCTTTACCCTAGTTCCTTTGGCCACTATTACATCTGGGTGATTGTGTCTTCCCTAGTGAAGTCAGATCCAAAGTACTTGTTCAACTCATCTGTCATTTCCTTGTTCCCCATTTGTTCACCCGTTTCTGTCTTCAATGGCCCAATTTTGATCTTAACTATTTTTTTGCTATTCACATACCTAAAGAAGCTTTTACTATCCTCCTTTATATTCCTGGCTAGTTTACCTTCATACCTCATTTTTTCTTGGTGTATTGCCTTTTTTGTTATCTTCTGTTGCTCTTTAAAAGCTTCCCAGTCCTTCGGTTTCCCGCTCATCTTTGCTATGTTATACTTCTTCTCTTTTATTTTTATACTGCCCTTTACTTCCCTCGTCAGCCACGGCTGCCCCTTACTCCCCTTAGGATCTTTCTTCCTCTTTGGAATGAACCGATCCTGCACCTTCTGCATTATTCCCAGAAATACCTGCCATTTTTGTTCCACAGTCTTCCCTGCTAGGGTATTGTTCCATTGAAATTTGGCCAGCTCCTCCCTCATAGCTCCATAGTTCCCTTTGTTCAACTGTAATACTGACACATCTGATTTTCCCTTCTCCTTCTCAAATTGTAGGTTAAAACATATCATATTATGGTCACTATCTCCTAATGGTTCCTTTACCTCGAGGTCCCTGATCAAATCCGGTTCATTGCACAACACTAAATCTAGAATTGCCTTCTCCCTGGTAGGCTCCAGTACAAGCTGTTCTAAGAATCCATCTCGGAGGCACTCCACAAACTCCTTTTCTTGGGGTCCAGTACCATTCTGATTCTCCCAGTCTACCTGCATGTTGAAATCCCCCATGACAATTGTATCATTACCTTTGCGACATGCCAATTTTAACTCTTCATTCAACTTACACCCTACATCCAGACTGCTGTTTGGGGGCCTGTAGATAACTCCCATTAGGGTCTTTCTACCCTTAGAATTTCTCAGTTCTAGCCATACTGACTCTACATCCCCAGACTCTATGTCCCCCCTCGCAAGGGACTGAATATCATTCCTCACCAACACAGCCACCCCACCCCCTCTGCCAGTCAGTTTGTCCTTCCGATAAGATGTATATCCTTGAATATTCATTTCCCAGGCCCTGTCCACTTGAAGCCATGTCTCAGTTATTCCCACAACATCGTACTTGCCAATTTCCAACTGAGCCTCAAGCTCATCTACTTTATTCCTTATACTTCGTGCATTCATATATAATACTTTTAATTCGGTACTTCCCTCTCCTTTCATATCAATTCCTGTTTCACTTGGCCATACTGTATGATCTCTTCTTGAGCTTTCCGCTCCATTGATTCTGTTGTCCTTTTTAACTTTTCTTATTTTCACTTTCCCTTCAACTCCATCCTTATATTTCCAGTTCATCCCCTCCCCCCACTACTTAGTTTAAACACATCCGTGTTGCAGTGGCAAACCTGCCTGCCAGAATGCTGGTCCCCCGCCTATTAAGGTGCAACCCGTCCCTTTTGTACAATTCATCCCTACCCCAAAACAGATCCCAGTGGTCCAAGAATGTAAATCCTTGCTTCCTGCACCAGTTCCTCAGCCACACATTCAGATCCATTATCTCCCTGTTCCTGCCCTCTCCAGCAGGAGGAACTGGAAGCAAACCAGAGATAACCACCCTGGAAGTCCTGCTTTTCAGCCTCCTTCCGAGTTCTCTGAAGTCCCGCTACAGAATGTCCTTCCTCTTCTTCCCGATGTCATTTGTGCCGACGTGCACTACCACTTCCGACTGTTCACCTTCACCCTTGAGGATTCCCTGCAATCGGTCCGTGATGTCCTGGATCCTAGCACCGGGGAGGCAACACACCATCCTTAAATCTCGCCTGTTGCCGCAGAAACCCCTTTCCGTACCTCTTACTATGGAGTCCACTACTACCATGGCTCTTCCTGATGTCCGACTCCTTGGCTCTGCTTCTGCACCAATTTTCGGCTCACAGACCTGTCCGCCTCTCAGACTGGCAGTATCTTCTGTCCTGACAGCTTCCAAGAAGGTGAACCTGTTTACGAGAGGTACATCCCCTGGGGTCTCCTGTACTTCAAGCATCCTTTCCTTCCTCATCGTCACCCCCTTTCTCTCTTCCAGTATCCTCGGTGTAACAACCTCACTGTAGGTCCTGTCCAGAAAACTTCGTTTTTGCGGATAAACCTGAGGTCATCCAGTTCTTCCTTCAGTGCTGTAACGTGCTCCTTCAAAAGCTGAATCTGACACACTTTCCACAGCTGTAGCAGCCAGGGACACCATCAGTGTCCCTGAACTCCCACATCATGCACATAGCACACTGAAACAGCTTAGTGGTCATGTCTTCACCCTCTGCAATTGTGCCTGGCGTAGTCTCCTCGCCGAAGACTCTCGAGCCAAAGACTAGCACTTTTCATACCAGGCACCTCCCTTGACCAGGCCACTTCCCGACAGGCCCTGACAGAATGTTATGTTTGATTGTGAGGAGAATTGAGTACCAACACAGGGAGGTTATGTTTGGGTTATTAAGGGCATTAGTAAGACCACATCTGGACTCAGTGCTGATCTTCTTATTTAGGGAATGATCTTAATATACTGGATGTAGTTCCTCAACCAACACTTCAAGCTGTTGGGTTGTTTAATGAAGAAAGATTGGCAGGGTAGTTTTTATCTGCTGGAGGAGGTGATTGAAACATATGAGATCCAGTTGGGTCTTGATAAGAGTGGATGTGGAGATGATGTTTCTTCTTAGGAGGGAAGTTAGATCCAGGGATCACTGTTTTAAAATGATGGGTACTATTTAAAAAAATAATCATGGGCACTAGCCTCCCTAGCTTCACGGGCACCTTCAAAAGGTGACGCCTCAAAAAAGTGGTATCAATCATTAAGGACTCCCATCACCCAGGTCATGCCCTTTTATCATTGCTACCATCAAGGGGAAGGTACAGGTGCCTGAAGGCACAGGCTCAATGTTTCAGGAACAGCTTCTTCCCCTCTGACATCAGATGTTTGGATGGACATTGAACCGATAAGCATTACCTCTTTTTTTTTGCTCTGTTTGCACCACTTATTTATCTTAATTTCTTATAAATAATTCTTATTTGTAATTTATAGTTTTTTAATATTATGTATTGCAATATACTCGTACCACAAAAGAACAATTTTCATGACATATGCCAGCAATATTAAACCTGATTCCGATTCTGTCACTAATTTAAGGAGTGAATGCAAAATCTTTCTGTCAGGCAGTTGTAAATCTTTGGAAATCTCTTCCTCAAAGGGTGCTGGGAGCAAGTACTGAATATTTTTGAAATGGTTTAGATGGAGCTTAATAAGCAAGAGGTTTAAAGGTTATCCTGGAAAGTGCAATTGGAGTTACATTCACATCATGGTTATACTAAATGGAGAAGCATGAGTGGCCAAATTTCCTGGTATTAATTTGTACGTCTGTGTGCTCACGTCTATAGTTGCAGCTAAGGTGAATGTGATCACGGTGGAGGTAGATGTGATTATGGTTGTAGTAGCTGTGATGGATATATTCATGCCCACTGGATATACACAGAGCATGTTCACACAGTTACTGTCGGTGTGGTCACAACTCACAACCAGAGTGGGTGTGCTTATGATAATGGGGTGTGTGCTCACAATTACAAAAGGTGTGCTGATGTGCTTTTGTGACATTTTGGGTATTCTCACCGCCATTATGGATGTGTCCATGGCATTTGGTGTTCTTATTCTCAGTTACAATCAATACACACACAGGTATTATGATGGTGCTCACAGCTACTTAGTTGGTCGTATTTATCCGTATGCACTTGGTTTCAGTCTGAGATTTTTTACGTACCCTACAAAGCAGTGGGCAGCAGTGACCACCCATTTGGAAGAGATCAGCGTTCCTCCACATATGTGCCCTTTCCACATCAGATGTAGACTGACTTGCCAGGGATACTGTCCAAATTTGCTGTTTGTTCCACCCACAATCTTCGTGTTGACCTTTAGAGGTGTAGATCCGCAATCTACAAACAAAACTGGACTCAGTTACAAGATTCAGGGCACTAGAAAATTTAAAAGGACTATTAAGGCAAGCTTAAACTGAACGAGTTAATGAAGATCTCCTGGCCCCGTTTGCTAAGCTTTTTATTTCATTCATTTGTTCATTTTGTTGGCTGTTGGCTCTTGTGCTGTGATACATATTCTGCTGTGCTCTGTGATGTCCCCAGCATGTGATGATTTTCAGTGACACGCCAGTACAGTGACTTTCCAATTGGCCTGAGGTGATAATGACTGAGGTGAGCGGTAATATTCACATTAATGTCACAATCCCATCACCAAAGTGCCAAATAATAAGTCTCTCCTGCAAAGAAGATTCCAACCACCTACACGTGATACCCAATGCCTATATCATCACTATGTCAGTCATAATCAGCATCCTGGAGTGTCAACATTGACAGAATCCCTAGCTAGAACTTAATTCATTCAACATCAATAACAGTAGTGATCTATTGAAATTATATAATAGCACAATTTTACACACATTCCTGAATGTCCACCCAATGCAAAATCCATTTCTTATTTCGGCAAGGTTGTTTACCCTAGATTTTTTTTCTCTGACATAATGAGGTCTGAGGTATTGCAACAGGTAAAATTGTTCACGGTGATATTTTAGCCCTCACTAGATTGAAAATCAGCAGTTTTTATTTACCCACACAACAGCCAGGTTTTACCAATTCTACTATCCCTGAAACTATGCTATTTAAAGAGCCAGTGCTCAGACTTCATTCTCTGTCCTCAATGAGATCTCTGCCCATCTGCAACCTCAAATGCAAAACTCACATTGGTTGATGGAGGTCAATGTCTCCTTGAGTGTTCTGGCCTAGGGGGCATTTCACACTGTTGCTGCTGCTCTATAGAGCTCATACATTCTCCATACTCAGACAGAATAAACTTCACCAACTTCTCCTTCAATCCACAGGAGCAGGCATGAGTACTTGCCTGCATTGCAGGGTTTCCAAGCGCAGGCATGCAGAGAACATATGTGTCCTTCAAGGAACCTGCATGGCACTTTCCTGCTAAGTGACCCTCATGCATTCCTCATGCGGACACGTTTCTTCACCAGCCTGTCCAAGTCCTTCTATCCTCCTGGAACCACACTCCCATCATTGCCACATCTATTGATCTTCGCTCATTAGCAGCACTCAGCAGGAGCCGCATGAGTGAAGAGTGTCTCTTAAAGAGCTGCCTGCAGAGAATGATGCTAACTTGCTACACACTGACAGAGAGGCTGTGCTGAAACAGTACCAGTTTCAGCAGAGTGTCAAACAGAGAAACCCACCTGTGAATCTCACAATGATTTCAGCCTTTATGCAACTTTCATAAACAATATAAGTGTGATCCAAAAGGTTCTAATGCTAATAGGTAGCATGAAGCTCTATGTTCCCAGGAATTCTCAAAAAGGTGCAATTTTTTCCTTGATTTACCTTAATAATCAAGCAACCAAGCTCTTCCTTGCAAGTCCATAAACTATAATCACAGTGCAGTTTGTTTAGCGAATGTCATCAAAAACAAACTTTTGGTCTCGTTCTACAATCACCGATATTGTTAGTGAAATGAGGTGATTATACTTACTGCAGTTTAACTCATCAGAACCTGTAGTACAATCTCTGACACCATCACACTCTGCGTTGTGTTTATTGATACAACTATTGTCAGAACACTTGTAAGTAGAGTCTGTACAACGAACCTCTGAAACTGGAAAGAATAATATTAATCCAATTTCATATATGATCTCTGTAACCCCTTAAAGTCTCTCCCTCTCTCAAATTTGTGACAGAAGGGGTGTGAAAAAGTAATTGCAGACTTGGTCTAGTTTTTCTTTGTGCATTTGCTTCATTTTTCCCCTCCTTTTCAGAAGTCATTAACTCTCACAGGCGTATGGTCAGATTACATGGGTTAACCAGACCTATTCCCACACCTCAACTGGTGAGGCTGTGTTACACACAAGTTTGCATGATAAATATTGAGAACCGTGAGAACTGCACAATCCTGACAGAGACCTTGCCTGAAGGGACAGGGGCAGAGAGAAAAAGAAGACCGGGGGGTGGGGGTGGGGGGAGAGCATGGAGTGACAAGATTGGGGTGGGGCTCAGGTCTTCCTACAGGGCAGGGGAAGCAGTAGTAAGATAATCAGTGTGAGTATAAGAAGTGGGGCAATCTATAGGATTATAGATATATATAGCAATCTATAGGAGGCCTTGTGAACCTTGCGACTTTGGTGTGGGTTACTTAAAGAGGCTTGCATTCACCAGTGGATAGAGAACAAGCGAGCAGAGGCTGGGGCTTCCAACTGTGCCCAATTTTCCACACACTCCACTGGATGCAAAATGCCTGTCTATAATCATAGTGCTACTAAGAGTTAGTGGGAAATACCTGTTTTTCCATGTTCCATGGAAGGAGAAGTCAAGTCAAGTTTATTGTTAGTTAACTATATACATGTATATAACATATAACCGTATAATGTTAATAGGAATGGGACAACATTTCTCCAAACCAGGGTTAAAAGCATTGTAGTACATGTTACGCACAATAACTTATGAAGGTAAGGATAAAATCTACAGATGAGTCACATAAAAATACAAACTTAAAGTGCTTTAATATTAAAGCACAGAACAGATTAACCAGTGGCAATTCAAAAACGATATTGCAGGGAGCTCAGAAGCCTAGTGGCCTGGTAGAAGGAACTGTTTCTCATCTTGACTGAGAAGTCAGATAATTTAACCTAACTATTCTGTGTTAAAATAAAAACTCATCCAACCTGGCATAAAATATGCACACACTGATGAAATTTTGCAGGTCAAGCAAGGAGATCCGAAAACAGGCATGGTATTGCCTTTGTGTAATCAAACTGACCTATTAAATGTGTCCAATATTTGTTTCAGATCATATTGTGAGACCTGCAAGCACTCAGCATGGGCTCACCTGAATTCATTAACGTATACATTCTGCCTATTTAGTGGCCAAAAGCAGCCAAATGCAGAGCAGACCAATTATGATCCCAAATAACTTCTGTGTGTGGTCCACATCATTGTGCCAGGATATGTGATAGGACCCAGCAGGGAACTGTAGTTAGCAGTCAAGATTCCCCCATTCTTCGTACAAAACTGCTCAAACTCTGTCAGATTGTGTGGGAATCATGAGTGAACAGCCCTTTTCAAGTTCAGCCACAAACTCTCAATTGGAGTGAGGTCTGGACTCTGACTTGATCACTCCAGGACATTGACTATTGTTTTTAAGCTATTCCTGTATAGCTTCAGCTTTATGCTTGGAACCATTGTTTTGCTGGAAAACAAATCTTCTCTAAGTCGCAGTTCTCTTCAGGCTGCAGCAGGTTTTCCTCCAGGATTTCCTGTATTTTGTTGCATTCATTTTACCCTCTACCTTCACAAGCCTTCCAGGGCCTGGTGCAGTGAAGCATCCCCACAGCATGATGCAGTCACCACTATGCTTCACGGTAGGGATAGTGTGTTTCTGATGGTGTGCAGACATAGCATTTAGTCTCATGCCCAAAAAGCTCAACTTTCATTTCATCAGACCATAGAACCATCTTCCAGCTGACTTCAGAGTCTCCCACCTGTCCTCTGGCAAACTCCAGCCGAAATTTCATGGGAGTTTTTTTCCAACAGCGGCTTTCTCTTTGCCACTCTCCCGTAAAGGTGGGATTGGTGAAGCAGCCAGGCAACAGTTGTTGTATGCACAGTCTCTTCCATCTCAGCCATTGCAGCTTGTAACTCCTCCAGAGTTGTCATGGGTCTCTTGGTGGCCTCCCTCACTAGTCCCTTTCTTGCATTGTCACTCAGTTTTTGAGGACTGCCTGCACTACGCAGATTTACAGCTGTGCCATATTCTTTCCATTTCTTGATGATTGACTTAACTGTACTCCATGAGATATTTTCAGTGACTTGGAAATTTTCCTGTATCCATCTCCTGACTTGTGCTTTTCAATAACCTTTTTGTAGAGTTGCTTGGAGTATTTTTTTGTCTTCATGGTGTAGTTTTTGCTAGGATTTTGACTCACCAGCAGTTGGATCTTCCAGATACAGATGTATTTTTACTACAATCAATTGAAACACCCTGACTGCACACAGTGATCTCCATTTAACTAATTACAGAACTTCTAAATCCAATTGGCTACACCAGTGATGATTTGGTGTGTCATATTAAAGGGGGTGAACCCTTATGCGATAATTTATTTTGTGTTTTATATTTGTAATTAATTTAGATCTGTTTTCAGTTTGACACAAGAGCTTTTTTCTGTTGATCAGTGTCAAAAAAAGGCAAATTCAATCCACTGTGATTCAATGTTGTAAAACAATAAAACATGAAAACTTCCAAGGGGCAGGGAATGAAAGCTTTTTATGGGCACTACACACACACACACACACACACACACACACTCTTCACTTCTCCGTACGACCAGCCATCAATGTGAACCCACCTGCTGTCTCTACTGCTAAGGTGGAGGTCAAGGTCCTATTTTTCATTGAAATGGTTTGTTCACTTTTGGTCTCAGTTGTAGGAGTAATTACTTTCGACTGTGACATCGTCTGCAAGGCCCAGTCCCGGATTGTCGTCACTCTTGTGTAGACACCAGGTTTGTTTGGTCGGGCACAACCATCTCCCCAGCTCACAATACCAGCCAGGAACCATCTGCCTGGTGATTCCTCACACACCAAGGGGCCACCAGAATCACCCTACAGAAAGGAAGTACACATCAGACATTTTTATATCTTTGAGAATAAAGTTCTGTGCATTTACACAATTCAGGAATTCACTATGTAGTAGCAAAGAATAATTTCCTGATTGCAACTAGAATCCATCTAGAGATGTATTGAAATATTTTTAAATAGTGCAGGGTGTAAAGATGACTGGAATGTGTCGGTCTCATTCGCCTTTTAATTGCCTTTTCTGTTTATACATTATTCAAGTGCACTATTACTTGGGTTGTCTGAAGAAAAGAAACAACTTTCATAATATTGTATTTGTATGGGGTGGGTATACATAAATGAAATGTTTTTTGTGCTATAAGGCAACTTTTGTATGCAGAGGGTGGTGAGTGTATGGAATGAGCTCCCAACAGAAAAGGTTGAGGCAGGAACAATAGTATCATTTAAGAAGCACTTGGATAGGTAACTGGAGTGGAGGGTCCTGCTGGTATATGGGCTGAAGACAGGAAATTGGGACTATCTAGATGGACAATGGGGTAAGTATTCTTTCTTTGGGCCAAAAGGTCTGCATTGCTCTATGGCTCTATGACTCAAAAATAAATCAATGTTAATCAGAATCAGGTTTAATATCATTGGCATATGTAGGGAAATTTAACTTTGTGGCAGCAGTACAGTGCAATACATGATAACTAAAGAAAAAAACTGCAATGCAGTAAGTGTATATATATATGTGTTGTAGTTAAGTTAAAATGTAGTATTAAAAAAATAGAAAAAGTAGTGAGGTAGGGTTCATGGGTTCAATGTCCATTTAGGAATCGGATGGTAGAGGGGAAGAAGCTGTTCCTGAATTGCTGAGTGTGTGCCTTCAGGCTTCTGTACCTCTTTCCAGATAGTAATGAAAAGCAGGCATGTCCTGTGTGGTGGGGATCCTGAATGATGGAAACTGCTTTCCTGAGGCACAATTCTTTGAAGATGTCTTGGATACTCTGGAGGCTAATACTCATGATGGAGCTGACTAGTAAGTTAGTAAGTAGTTTGGATTTGCCTCATGCAGATTAAGTGGCTAATTACATGTACTGCAAGTGACAGCAATAATATTCAAACTTAGTACATTTAAGGCCATTTCTGCTCAGCCTGAGCTGGGTTTCGTTCTGCTTCCAGTCTGCCATCCGAAACGCCCCAGAGTTGAAAGTAAGTCCACAGTAAAGCAAATCCAGCTGCCGCCATTCATAAAGCACTCAGCAGTGCACTTGCCTGACAAGCGTCCACTCCACCAGCTGAGAATCCAGCACAAATCATTTGTGGTGTTATAGGGTCCTCATAGAGTTCGGCACATTCGCTCATATTGAATAGTGAGACACGGGCTTCCTGGAGAACGCTGGGTATATTTTCTGTGATGGAAACAGAGAAATTATGCGTTGTGGGACATTGCAAATTTAAATTGAACAAGGCATATCAACTTTCTCTTGGTGTGTAAATAAGAGCAATGAATAGAGTGAAATGAGATGTCATTACTTGAATTTGAGCATATTTCCATAGATAATACGGCTTGCTGACAAACTGCTCTATACTGTGTATTTGTAAGTTGTATATTGTTGTCAGAAAGTGAAATCCTTTCAGTCAGATCCTGCACTTTACTTTTGAAATTCAAGTGATCTGTACACATGGAGTATTTATAATGAGATTGAGATGACTAAAACTCTCAGTTTCTTCCATTGGGTTCCCCTCTTGAGTACTGCAGTGGGGCCCAGTCTTGTTTGGAGCTTTTTACATATGGTGTATTCTTGCCCTCAGCTTTGTCAGTTGTCAAACCACACTCATTGCCTGAGACCCAACCAATGTCCAGTTCACATAACTGGACTCCATGGTGCAAAGGGCCAGTAAGATGGAACCTCTCCATCCAGAATATTGACGTGCGAGTAAGAGGGGACTACAGGTAGCCACTCTAAATAGTACGCACCATTCAATAACGTTATGTTTCATACTCTCGGTCATTTCCAGGTAACATCATGTCACATAGACCTATCCATCCTTGTAATTTTTATACCATTTTTCTCAAAGGCAAAATAAATACATTTTTTAAACAGTTTGTAGAATTGCATAATTAAGTTCAATCAGTAGATTGCTCTATGGGAGCAATGCACAGTCTGCTGGAGGAACTCAGCAGGTCAAGCAGCAATGCTGAAGAGAAGAGCAATTGTCATCGATTACTTTCCCCGCAAAGTTGCTGCTCAACCTAGAGTTCCTCCAGCAGATTGTTTGTTGCTCCGGATTCCAGCATCTGCAGTCTCCAAATGCTTGTCAGATTTGCTCGGTTCTGATGGTGATGTTAAGTTTAGAGGTGTAAACACTGAATGAGTTTATATCAGCATTGGAAAGATAATGAGCAAATTCTGAAGTTCAGAAACAAGAAACATTCCTCTGTTTCTCACACTACTTTGACAAGATATTGACATCTGCGGTACAAGATATTGCAGTTACAGTACCAAATTCCTCATTAATGCTTTTGTTAATGAATAGCTATTTGTTCTGTTTAAAATGCACCGCGTTTCTCAATGAGGCAAGCAGAGTCTCATTGTTGGGAGGTTTCTGTGGGTTACCTAAATCCAAGTCTAACGCGTGTCAGAAATCCCAGGAAACCACATTTCAGTGGGTCAGCAACATCATACTGCACCACTGTAGGTTTACAGTTGCCACATTTCTAGTTCTCAGCTAATTTAGAAAGAAATGACAGACCCACTTAGCAGAGAAAGGACTATTTGAAAGCAAGACTTTCTTGAGGCCAATCAAATGTTATGTCTACCCTCATCTCACATAATAATGTTGTTGATAGGAGAAATGTCATTTGATAAGGGAGCACATAATGACTTGTAAACTCTTCTCGGGCTTCCAGCTGGGTACAGGTATCGATTACAACCAAAGTCTTGATGACAAACTTTACTATCTTCTTCAGGAATTATGCCTGGGCATGTCTAGCCTGGTGGTAATCATGGACTGTCATTGAAACGTTAGTTATAATCGATCCCTGTACCCAGCTGGAAGCCGGAGTAGAATTTATTAATTTATTCTGGGAAAGCACTAGATCCTTTTTCACATAATGACTTGCCATCAAATTGAAACCCATTAAATAATATGGACTCTAGCAGTACAGTGAAAAAAAGCTAGCAAAGTAACAGGACACTGAGCAGTTGTGAAATATTGCTTTTCAGGGAAGTAATGTACATAACAGAGTTTCAAAGGTATCAGGATAAGAATTACTTCCTTTTATAGACTTGTACATGGGTACACACTCACTGGCAAAGTAATTAGTTATAGGAGTGGAACATGGTGTGGTCCTTTGCTGCAGTAGCCCAACCACTTCAAGATTCAGTGTGTAGTGCATCCAGAGATGCTCTTCTGCACGCGGAAGTTGTAACGTGTAGTTATTTGAGATACTGTCACCTTCTTGTCAGCTGGCCATTCTCCTCTGATCTCTCTCATTAACAAGGTGTTTTGGTCGACAGAACTCACTGGACTTTTTTTCAAACCATTCTCTTGTCCAGAGACAATTGTGCGTGAAAATCCCAAGAGATCAGCAGTTTCTGAGATACTCAAACCACCCCATCTGGCACCAACAATCATTCCATGTTCAAAGTCATTTAGTTCATACTTCTTTCCCATTCTGATAAACAGGAGAAAACCTGCAGATGCTGGAAGTCCAAAGCAACACACACAAAATGCTGGAGGAACTCAGCAGGCCCGATAGCGTCAATGGAAAGGAGTAAACAGGTGGCATTTCAGGCTGAGACCCTTTATCAGGACCTAGTGAAAGGGTTGGCCCAAAAAGTTGACTGTTTACTCTTTTCTGAAGATGCTGCCTGGCCTGCTGAGTTCCTCCAGCATCTTGTGTGTGCTGCCCATTATGATGTTTGGTTTGAACAACAATTGAGCATGGGTTTTCTGCATTGAGGTGCTGCCACATGATTGGCTGATTGGATGTCTGCATTAACAAGCAGGTGTACAATTGTACCTAATAAAGTGGCCACTGAGTGTAGTTTCTGTATTTTCGGGTGACACAGTATGTATAGGGTTAGTGAACTGTGAGAACGTAAGAAGTGGGAACAGGAGCAGGCCATTCAGCCATTTGAGTCTTTACCACTGTCTAACAAGTTCCTTCCAAAATTTGTATTCTATCAAAAACAGAATTTTCCTGCCTTACCTCCATATCCCTCAATTCCTCTGGAGCCAGAGGTCTTTTGACCCCTGTATTAAATTAATTTACTAACTGATCTCCATAATCCTCCAGGGTAGAAAATTACAGAATCTCACTAACCCCTGTGTGTAGCAGTTTTTCTTTGTTTCAGTCCTGAGTGGCTAACACTTACTTTGGGACTGGGAAGCTGAATAACTATTTGAAAGGCAACATTTGCAGGGCCGTACTGACAGGACAGAAGAGTGGGAGTGCTCCTACATAGAACTGATACAGACTTATTGAACTGAATCCATGCGGTAGATGTCCTGTGAAGAAGATGGCCCACTAAGAAGAGAATCAATAACATTATATAACAAATTTTAAACAGAAGGAAATGTTTTTAAAATTAATTCAGATCCGCACCATCGTTTTCATTAAGGGCTCCCCATCCTGTAACAGTGCAGTTCTTTCCTGCGGGGAAGACGTGTACAGGGGATGGCAGGCAGGCAGGCTGGATAAATCTGGAGAATGTTACAGGACTAGACAACTTCAATAAAGCCACATCATAGTCAAGGATACTGTGGTTATATAAGGGGTGAAAAATTATCTCCTTTATACTCCTTGTCACTGCTGTAGCATGTTGACCGTCTGAATAGATGGTTCCCAGAACTGCATCCCAAAAGCCTGGATGTGGAAAACTGCAGAAAGAAAACAGATCAGAAAGATTATTCAAGTCTCACTATTAACTTCTAAATAAAGGTTTTCAGTTTTCCTTTTTGAAGCTAGTCACTCTCAAAAGGCCTTGGTTGATCGACTGTTGATTGTCACTGGTGTAAGTTCCCTGAGCTCTATCAATCATTGAAGTGCAATTTCCCCGACAGTAATTCTCGAAGTATGTTACCTTTCATTGGAAATACAATTCTCTTTCCACACGTCCAATGCTTGGAAGCAACTTAGTGAGCTACAAATGGCTAAGAGCTACATTCGATTTGGATACATGGTTTTCTATGAATATCTAATGGGGAGATTGACTCTCACTCCAATATACGGCAGTTGCCCACGTACTGCTCTCACAAGGGACTGTTTCCAGGACATTTAGGCTACGTCCACACTAGGCTGGATAATTTTGAAAATGCTGGTTTCATGTAAAAACAATAGGCGTCCACACCAAGCATTTTTGAAAATACATCCGTCCACATTAAAACGGATATTTAGGCAAATCTCCTCCTACTGTGCATGCGTAGGACACATCTACCGAAAACAAGCGACATGTTTGGTGATGAATCTCGCTGTGAAAGACTTGGTGCATGTTTGCCCAGTTACAGACTAGAAAAACTTAATTGCTGAACGATGGACAGCTGTTGGCTCTCGTGCAGGAGGACTTAAAACTGAAAAAAACAATACTGGAGCGTATGGAGGCAACCGACGGGGAGTTCACGGACAGTATGGCACAGCTGACAACGAACATTGAAAAACTGACCAACTGTTGCATTAATAAAGCACCTTGTTAAATGTATAAAACATGTCTGCATCAATGTTATCTTGTATTTCCATACAATGTTACATTAGGCTGTTACACATCTATTGTCAGAGAAGTACTTGCATAAATAGGTAAACTATCTTCATACAAGCAAGGACAGAAAACAGGGCAAAGTGAGTATACTTATTTATTCAGTAAGTTATGGGTCAAAGTATTTGGTGAGTACATTTCTAACTCTTCTGGCCTCAGTCTCGTTGCCGTCTGTTCTGAAATTGTTTAGTTGTGTGGGGGGTTGTGTTCAAGAATACAATGAAATGGTGTGCTGCCGTCACCATCTGATCCGGTGTGTCATGACAGCGTTTTTAGATTTCTCCAGTTACCCCATCCACACTGCTCTGCCCAATCTGGCATTTTCAAATTTACACACTCTGGAGGACATTTTAGAAAAGCTCCATTTTCAGGGGAGGAAAATGCCATTTCAGTATGGATGGAGGGTCAAAACAAAGAGAACAAGCTTCGGTTACAGATTTATCCGGTCTAGTGCAAACGTAGCCTTAGTTCCAAACTAATTTACCAAACTGTAGTCATTTTCTGCTACACAGATTAACATCAGCCAATGTGGCAGATTATAATTCTGTGATTATCAGTCACACACAGGCCTGAGGCCAGCTTTTCCAACTTTGATTAGATTTGATCCGCTCATCTGCTCTTTGTAGGTTCGATCTAACAGCCTTAGCTTTTCTAAGCACTGATCCCAATGTTGCTGGGAGCAGTGATCGGTTACCAAGTGTTAACTCTGGTAAGGGAACGATTGCCTGGTCGTTTACGTCAGGGTATGGTTGCTGGGGTGGGATGTATGGGTTGTTCAGGGAGGAGAGCCCCTCTGGTTTTCTCACTCACCTTTGGTCCCCACTCAGCTCTCATCTGTGGCTCCTAAGTCACTGTTCGCATGCAACAGTGGCCACACCCCGGTACCCCACTTTGACAGGCAAGCTAAACCAAGTGAGGGTAGTTAGCGGACTTCATACTCTGGTGGGGGAGGGGCGTTCTGATCCTAGCGCGTGAAGTCAGCTCTGGTTTACCTGGTGGGTGAGATCAACAGTGTGATCCAACAGCCACAAACGCAGTTCTACAATGTTCCATGGAGAGCGAAAGGCATGACAAGGCACAGAAGTCACAATCATCCACCACCACCAAGGAAGACCCCAGTTGTGATGACTGGACTGGACTTCCAAGATCGAGAGTGTGGAACGTCCCCCGTCCTACGGCTTTTCCAATTGAAAAACTCTCCCACCCAGGTATCTTTGTGCAGTTCACATCATACAAGAATTGCAGAAATCTCATGTCACCATCAGATACAATCATCATAGTTGTTGGCATTCTAATTTCCAGTAGGATACAGCTACTTGGGTACTTAATTTCTGACACCTCCTTAAGTATGGCTGGCTGGTATTAATGCCTGCTGGGGTATATTTGCATGTATATTGACTCTCACTGTGGTACAGTTTCCTGTGTACTGATCCTCATTTGAATCACACTCGTTCTGTCTGACTTGCATCCCAAAGACCCTTTGGCATCTCAATAACACGATATTGTTGTGTATAGCTAGGTCTTTAACTGCAGAAGCCCTCATGCCCTGATAGCTCCTGATCTCCATCATGACACAATGCACTGTAATCAGGGTCTGGAATTGAGATTTTTCACTTCCTAACCACTGCCCTTGCTGCCACACTGGCTAGCCTGTGTGTTCGACTGTGCTCAAGGCTGGCAGCATCTTTTTTTAGACAACTGACTAACTCCAAAACCATTAGTCCTTATAGTTGTTTCCTGAAAGCTTTACCAAAAATAGAGGGCAATGTGGTAGGAAAGTTCTAGGCAGTTTTTAGAGTAGGTTACATGGCCAGCATAACATTGTGGGCCGAAGGGCCTGTAATGTGCTGTAGATTTCTATGTTCTATATTCTATGTTCTAAATGAGGTACTAGGAACACAAATCATAAAACTACTGATCATACTATTAAAATATAGAACCCATGTGAGTGATGTTTTGTGTGTGTTTCTTGGTCTGGAATTTCTTAACTGTTCTTAAATCACCAAATGTTTTCCAGATGACCAAAGAATGACTTACCTGTAGAAACAATGAGCAGCTGAAATCAGCCAGGTGTCTGACACAAGTGTGGCCCCACAGTCATGTTCAATGTCAAAAAAACGCAAGCTGACTTGCCAGGGCCACTCACCCTCAGTAGCATCTACGCCCCCCACAATTCTGTTGGATAGTTGGCGTGTACCACAGTCTATGAAAGTGAGCACAAAAGATGAGCGTAGTCAAACATCTAAGCTGTCAATAGTTCCATAAGGAGTCCGTATCCTGAGCTAATTGATCTTTAAAAGCAGAAAATCATGCACAAATCATAGGTTAGGAACTGTCCTACTCATGACCACGGCTTCCAAACTATCCCTGAAAGAATGGATAAGAAATGTTTCTTATGTCCAGTTATCCATGCAGCACCCCAAAATGGACCACTTTTAGTATAATGCAGAGGGAGATTAACTTTGTGTCTAACTTACGCTCTACCTGGCCCTGGGTCAGTGATGAAGAAGAGTGTGTGTGTGTGTGTGTGTGTGTGTGTGTGTGTGTGTGTGTGTGGGGGGGGGGGGGGAATGTATATGTATCATTACGAATGTATATTGGAATAGGTTTCTGACATGGGAAGTGTCTTGAGTTCTACTTCCAAAAACAAAAAATTGTGACAATCATTTATCAAGGGCTCTCCTTCCTAAATATTGTGAGAGAAGCATGCTTAGAGGTTTAAAAATTTAATGTTGATAGTATAAAGTAATCACGCACACACCCTTGATATACTTAGTGTTTATGAGGGTTTTGGCCTGTCTCTCTTTTTCCTTCCTAATTTCTGCACTTACCCATAACTCTGATAATGATGCAGAAAGGTCGTATTCTAATGCACCAGTCTTTCATATCTGTTATTAACATAAATCATTATAATGAAGGAGAAGCCTCGGGACTTTGGTTCAATGTACTTCCAGAATTAAAAAAATCAGCAAATATACACTGTCTCTTTAAGTATGCTGATACAGTTTTGTCAATTCAGATTTCATCCTCTCAAAAAGTCTTATAGTGAAACACCAGACAAGGAACTAGCCTTTCTTCCAGATATCTCTTTTCACTTCAGAGATCACATCTGGCATCTGAAGTTAAACTGTCTGAGCTGTAAGCTGTCGTATTTCATGGTGCAGCTTCTCACAACCAGGGCTGAAATGGAGAATGCCTGTAATTAAATTTAAGCAAACTGATTTTCAGGAGGCTGTCTGTGAAACTGGTAGCAGAATGATTTATTTGGATATGGGGTTGGAGGATGGACTCCAAATAAAGGTGGGATTCCAACACACTTGCATTGAGAGGGAACAAAATAACTACAGGCAACGCGGATCAGTCAGTAAAATTCTGGAGGAGTCAACGAGAAGTATTTCAGTTTCTGTGCACCTTAGAGCTGGTCTCGCCTTTCCCACTGTGATGTGTTGGGTGATTATGCAAGTGGGAACTCAGTAGTCAGAAATAGTATTTCATCAGAGAAGGAATCCTTATTAATCAATCAACATTGTGCAAGGTGTAAACAGCTGTGATGCATAGTCTGCATAGTACATCAAACTTACTGCATTCCTTCTCATCTGACTGGTCCAAGCAATCAATTACGTTGTCACACTCTGGGTTGATCTTGGTAAGGCACTGGCCATTGTTGCAGATATAATCCCCATGTGCGCAGGTTGCTGTTTTTTTAACAAAAGTGCGTTAGTATTTTATACTTGAAAACGTTAAGATGTATATTGGAACAATACCTCAAAGTCTTTTTAGACAAGCAGAAAGTTTATTTCTGAGAAATGAAAAGTGAAGTATCATTTCATAACAACAGAACCGTGTTATCTGCACTTTATGGTCCAATGCTGATTAGCTTCTCACATGTAGAACGTGACACTTTAGAGTTGATGGGAACAATGATTGGGATGGGGAGTGATCAGGGACAGCACAATAGCGTAGCAGTTAGCGTAACGCTGGTGCAGCGCCAGCAACCCAGATTCATTGCCCACCTTTTTCCCCATATTTCCGATGGTGGGGGAGGCTAAGAATAGAGGGGCATCCTTTTAGAACAGAGATGAGGAGGAATTTCTTTAGCCAGAGAGTGGAGAATCTGTAGAATTCTCTGCCACAGGCAGCTGTGGAGGCCAAGTCATTGGGTATATTTAAGGCAGAGGTTGATAGATTCTTGATTGGTCAGGGCATGAAGGGATATGGGAGGAAGGCAGGAGATTGGGGCTGAGAGGAAAAATAGATCAGCTATGATCAAATGGCGGAGCAAATTTGATGGGCCAAATGGCCTCATTCTCCTCCTCTTTCTTATGGACTTCCTGTGTGTGGGCTTCCTGTGAATGCCCCAGTTTCCTTCTACATTCCAAAGACGTACAGGTTAGTAAGATCATTAATCGCACGGGTACAACTGGGTGGCATGGGTTCGCTGGGCAGTGAGGACCTGTTACAGTGTTGTGTCTCTAAATTTAAAAAAAAAATAGAATGAGACCCGCACAGAGCAATGTTTGCTGATAATGAACTCCAAATATCTACATTATCCTTGGACAACTTGCCAACTAACAGAGAGCTACACAAACTATGCTTGTTTCTATTTCAGATAATATTAGTCATGGAAAACTGTATTATGCTCAACCCACACAAAAAGCTGGAGGAACTCAGCAGGCCAGGCAGCATCTACGGAAAAGAGTACAGTCGACGTTTTGGACCTAAACCCTTCAGCAGGATTGGAGAAAAGAATTATGAGGAGTCAGAGTAAGATGGTGGGGAGAGGAGAGGAAGATACACGATGTGACAGGATGGAGGGGTGAAGTAAAGAGCTGGGAAGTTGATTGGTGAAAGAGAGACAGGACTGGTGAAGGGGAGTTTAATAGGAGAGGACAGAAGACCATGAAAGAAAGAAAAAGGGGGAGGAGCATCAGAGGGAGGCAGTGGGCAGGCAAGGAGATAAAGAGAGAGAGGGAAAAGTGGATGGGGAATAGAGAAGGAGTGGAAAGGGTGGCTATTACCAGATGTTTGAGAAATCAATATTCATGCTATCAGGTTGGAGGCTACCCAGATGGAATATAATTTGTTGCTCCTCATTGCGATAGTAGAGAATGCCATGGATGGATATGTCGGAATGGAAATGGGAAGTGGAATTAAAATGGGTGGCCACTGGGAGATCCCGCTTTCTCTTGTAGGTGCTCAGTGAAGCAGTCCCCCAATCTATATTGGGTCTCACCAATATACAAGAGGACACTCTGGGAGCATCAGATGACCCCAATAGGCTCACAGGTGAAGTGACACCTCAGCTGGAAGGACTGTTTGGGATCTGAATAGTAGTGAGGGAGGAGGTGTAGGGGCAGGTGGAACACTTGCAAGGATAAGTGCCAGGACGGAGATCAGTGGGGAGGGATGTATGGACCAGGATGTCCAATAAGGAAAGCACAGATCTGGGGGGAATGGAAAGATGTGCTTGGTGGTGGGATCCTGTTGGAGATGGCGGAAGTTACAGAGAATTGTGTGCTGGTTGGTGGGGTGGTAAGTGAGAATAAGGGGAACACTATCCCTGGTGCGGTGGCAGGAGGATGGGGTGAGGGCAGACGCACGTGAAATGAAAGAGATGCAATTGAGGGCAGTGTTGATGGCGGAGGAAAGGAAACCCCTTTCTTTGAAGAAGGAGGACACCTCCTTCACTCTGGAATGAAAGGCTTCATCCTGAGAGCAGGTGTGGTGGAGATGGAGGAATTGAGAGAAAGGGATGTCATTTTTACAAGTAACAGAATGGGAAGAGGTATAGTCCAAGTAGCTGTGAGAGTCAGTGGGCTTGTAATAGACATCAGTGGATAAGCTGTCTCCAGAGATAGAGACAGAGAGATTGAGAAAGCAGGAGAGGTATCAGAAATGGACCAGGTAAATTTGAGGGCAAGGTGGAAGTTGGACGGTATTTTGCTCAGCCAAGTAAAAGAACTGTGTTAACAGCGCAATACTGGGCCAACGGTGCACGTTATCGATTTATCACTCTTACACATCATTGACACTTTAAAATAGGTTGTTGGATACAGTGATTGGGATGGGGAGTGATTATTTTTAATATTTACACCAATTGCTTAGAATTTTACACGTGATGTCAAATCACAAGACAATATTTGCTGACACGCCATATTCTGAAATGCAGCTATGCAATCATAAAGACAAGAAACAAAATAAGATACATTATTGAGGTCATCAATTCAATATATAATAGTGACATCGAAAGCCAAGGAAGTGTTGAGATGTAAGATCATACGTGTAACATATACTAAGGAGGATTAAAAGATTCAGAGACAGTGAAACAATGTTCAAGAAACTACAATTCAATGCTTACTAACTGGAAATCTGAAATAAAAACAGAAAATATTGGAAAACATCAGAAGATAATGCAATATGTGTGAAACAGGAAAAGAGCATTAGTGTTTCAGATTGATGTCCTTTCACATTTTTAAAACATAAAGAAATGTAGTAATTTTCTTTTGAGTCCAAGTTAGCACACTGAGATGGTTCACTGAATTTAAAAGACTGTGTTAACAAACTTATAAATATGAAAGTTGATTCTGAAATGAGGAGGAGAGGAGATGGTGGATTTCACAGCAAAACAATAAATATTCACTGGAAAGTATGGACTAGGAAGATTTTATTATTGGATTAGAATGGATGAACTGAGACATACTCCTTTTCTTAGTGCTATTTAGTGTGATTTTGATCGAGTTAGACTAGCCCTGTGGCCTGCAGTCAATGAACGACACAGCACTAAGTTGACTGAACTGTACTAAGCTGTGTATTCCTGGGCTGTTTGTTGTTTAATATTCTGTGTGTTATTTGCTCTCTTTCTTTGCCATTTGTGCAATTTGGTCTTTTTTTTTTGTGCGTTGGGTGTTTTATGGTTTCCATGGTGTTTCTTTGTTTTGTGGCTGTCTGTGGGGAAGACAAACCTCAGGGTTGTACACTACATACACAGTTTGATAATAAATGTTCCTTGAATACATCTTCAGATTAAGAGTGTTTGAAGAAAGCTGGAAATATAGGAGTACTTTAGTGAGAGACTGAGAGTTTTATATAATGGATTTTTACCTGCGGCACTGCTCTCAAGTGCTCTTCATGAATTCGGTATTAATAGGTTAATTAACACTATTCAGTGCTATATTATTTTGATTTATATTATTTCTTTCCTTATATCTGCACTATGTTGTTCATTTTAGTGCACTATATAACAATAATCATTACTTCATTGTCACTACTATTATTAACTATATTTGATATTCTCTGTTAAATAACAATGGCTTCTGTGTTCTGAATGTACTCTGTATTGCTATATGGTCATATTACTATTTCATGTAGTTTGTTATTCTGTTCTGTATGTTGTTCAGCAATAATTATTTTCTATGGCTTTTTTTGCCAGGTAATGAAAAAAGATTGTCATTACTATGGCTGAATTCTTAGGAAGGAGCATGAAGGGGAGGGGTTTCTGTAGAAGTGTGTAGTTTTCATGGAGGGACAATCAGGTAAGTTTACTTACAGAGAGTTGCTAAGGTCCATTTTACAGCGATGTATGAACATTGAGAAGTGGGCATGTGTTAAACATCAGGCAACCTGAGTCAAAGTTTGTAGGGTATAATTTGCACTATCATTGTGAGCCCTTCGATTTATTTAGGGAGAGGGTGAGAATTGCACAATCAATAGTTGGTGATGGATTCTATCACTTTATTGCACTTCATCCAGAGGTTTTCAAATTTGTTGTCGTCTATTAATTAATTTACAAGAAGTCACAATTGTATGGACGAATATAATAAAGTCCTTGACCATTAACTCTTTGATACCCAAGAAGTTATGGATAAGACCCCATTACCCAGGACTTGATCTCTTCTTAGTACTGCCAACAGAGAGGAGGTACAGGATGGAACCTGAAGATACATGCAATGTTTTAGAAACACCTTCTTTCTGTCCACCATCAGCTTTCTAAACAGTGAACCAACCCATGACTATTTTTGCTCTGTTTTTGTACTACTTATTTAATTTAATATATGGAGAATATCTATATATATATACGTCAAATGCCATAAGAACATATAAGAATGGAGTAGACCAGTTCCTCCAGCATTTTGTATGCGTTTCTCTGGATTTCCAGCATCTACAGAATTTCTTGTGCTTGTGAAAGGAGGGCTAGATTTGTATTAAACTAGTAAGCAGTTAGGTTTCTAAATGGAACTATTGTAACAAAGTAAACACAAAACATAACCACAGATATATTTTATGAGATACGTTGCGTCTTCAGACGTTGCCTGGGATGGACCATTAAAGTAGGGAACATGAACGGGGGATATGAATTTACATGAGAGATATCTCATGGGGTATCTGAATGTCAGGTGAGGCTCATTGCATTTCTAGATAAAACAGAGGAGAGATGTAGGAAAAACAGAAGATTTTGTTATCTTATAGCTTTTTTATTGTTCAAGTGGTCCCCAAATGCTTCATAGTTTATCAATTATTTTCTAAATAGTAATTTTTTACATGTGCGGATATAACAACTAACTCTGAACAGACCCAGATTCCAAAACAACTATCAGCTGAACTCTTGTTCTTCACTTTCCCTGTTCTGATAAAGGGTTTACACCTGAATTATTAACTGTTTCCAGAAATGCTGACTGACCTACTGATTTGCTCTCCCAGTTTGGGTTTCGTTTCAGATTTGGCAGCATCAGTTTCTTTTTAAATTTATCTCTTTGATTGTATTACTGGTGGGCAGGATCCTGGGAGAATTGACAAGTTGTCAAGGCTCCAGATTAACAGCCCACACAGAATGCAGCAGTCCCTTCAGAATTTCACTGGATTCAACCCAAACGCCTCTGCTTATCCTCATCACACACAGCTTTGTGTTAATCTAATTTGTTTCTAATGCACATTGGCAGATTAATGGGGCATCATAGTGCGGTGAGGTTATTTTTAGCGACCCTCTGCAAACACAGTGCCCTGAACCAATACCACCTGAAGCAAATCTCCTTTCTTACTTTCCCTCACAATCCTGTTCTCCTGCCTCCTCCCCATAACCTTTGGTGCCCTTACCTATCAAACTGCTCTAAATATACCCAGTGACTTGCCCTCCAAAAACGTGAATTTCACAGACTACCACTCTATGGCGAAAGAACTTCCTCCTTATCTCTGCTACAAAGGAACATGTTTTTATTCTGAGGCTGTACCCTCTTGCCCAAAACTCTGTCACTATCCTCTCCACGTCCACTCTATCAAGGCAGTACAATGCTTGGTAACTCAATAAGATCTCCCACGTTCACCTAAGCTCTAGTGATACAGCACCAAGAGCCATCAAATGCTCCTCATACATTAACCTTTTCATGACCAGGATATTTCTTGTCAACCTTCTTTTGTCCCTCTCCAATGCCAGCACATCCTTTCTTAGATAAGGGGCCCAACATTGTTAAAAATGTTCCAAATATCTACAAAAAAGTGGTGGATACGGCCCAGTCAATTACAGACAAAGCCCTTCCCCATCATTGAGCATATCTACAAGGAGTGCTGCTGCAAGAAATCAGCATTTATCATCAACAATCCCCATCATCCAGGCCATTTTCTCTCCTTGCTACTACTTTCAGGTTGGAGGTAAAGGAGCCTCAGGTGCCATAACACCACGTTGAGGAACAGTTATTACCCTACAACCATCAGGGTCCTGAACCAGTGTGGATAACTTCATTCACCTCAATCGAGAAGTGACTCCACCACCCACAGGCTCACTTTCAAGGACTCTACAACTCTGTATAATTTATTCACATTTTTAAATTATTATTTGCACAATTTGTCATCTTTTGCACATTGGTTGTTTGTTCGGATGTGTTATTTATAGTTTTTCAGAAATTGTATTGCATTTCTTTATTTTTTGCAAATGCCTGCAAGAACGTGAATCACAATTATCTATACGGTTGCACATACATACTTTGAATTTTAAATGCGCTCTGACCAATACCTTACAAAACCTCAGTTTGAATCAAGTTTGTAGTTTGCAGTTTAATATGTGACCCACATGTCCTCCTTAAACAAAAGCCTCCAGCTGTGAGTTTCAGCACCCAGGGAACTTCACCCCAACAAACTGATACCTCGGTGATACATCATTTTCTTCAGGAGGGGGAGAGAGACATTGAACTTTTTTTCCTGTCAATTTTACTGAATACAATATAAGAGGAATTATTCTAAATACCTTGTAATTCTCAAGCACAGAACGTACAACATAAAAGTCAAGTTGATTCTCTGCTACAGTCGTGAGGGATCATTACATCTTTCAGCTGACAGAAGCCCCATCTGCTCTCTCCTATTATTCTTTGCCATCCCTTATGGCACATTGGATGGCAACCTTGCCATTTCTTTAGCATTTTGTCTGTTTTATTACAAGACCAAGTTGCCAGCTGGACACTCAATCCAGCCTGGATGGAAACTGTGGAAATGGGGAGAATGGGAAAACTCTACGTAAACAGTACCTGGAATTAGGATCAAACTGAAGCTGCTGAGGCTGTGCAGCAGCACTAACTTCAGTACCACTTTTTCACTCATTCCTCCACACAAATGAAGCAAGCCATTATCGGATTGCAGCTGTGGGGTCTTGCTATGTGCAAATTGACCGCCACGTTTCTTGTAAGAGTGATTATACATCAGAAATATTTAACAAGCTGTAAAGCAAAGTTGGACATCCTGAAAGACATCACATGAATGCATATCTTTTTTTGGTTATGCTTAAAGCTGCCAAGCCATTAGAAGCTGCATTTTTTACTGTTTAACAAAAAAAAACATATTAAATTTATTTAATGTGATAACCGCATCCTACTTAAACAGAGCACCTTACTGACTGAGCATAATTGTTACTGCCTGAATGATGTAGAAACCTTAAGACAGGTTAAACAATAATCTTAAAATGGCAAAAATGCGAATGGTTAATAATTACTGCTTTGAATGTGGATATATTTAGATGTTAGAGATTTTTAATCCATTATTAAGATGGACTTCCAGTAAACATTAAATGTTTACTCAACAAATTCAGCAAGCTCCTTGGCACCACACCTGAAATTCTTACACTCATTGTCAGGGAACTTTGTGAAAAAGGAAAGCTTAAACCTTCAATTCTCTAGGAATCAAACATTATTGAAGTATTCTGTGACACATGGCAGAGCTATTTAATTCATGTAAAGAAAATAATTTGTACTTACAAGTTTTCATCATCATGCGTTGCTGAGGTAGGAGATCTTTTTGAGATCCACGTATCCCTGTATTAATGAGAACAAAATGAATAAAGTGGCTGCATTGGAAATGTGACCCCTGAAGTACCACTTTATTACTCTCTGGATGGCCCACCAAGCTTTCCAGTCTACGAAACAGGAAGAACCCGCATTCAGTCCTTGCTTTGTACCAGTCTCAGGCAAGACAGCCAGAGGAAGGTTTTCTAAGCTTGCAGAGGGATCTGGACCAGCTGGAAAAATGGGCTGAAAAATGGCAGATGGAGTTTAATACAGACAAGTGAGAGGTATTGCACTTTGGAAGGAAAAACCAAGGTAGAACACAGTAAATGGTAGGGCACTGAGGAGTGCAGTAGAACAGAGGTTTCTAGGAATACAGATACAACATTTCCTAAAAGTGGCATCACAGGTAGATAGGGTAGTAAAGAGAGCTTTTGGTACATTGACCTTTATAAATCAAAGTATTGAATATAAGAGTTGGAGTGTTATGGTGAGGTTGTATAAGGCAATGGTGAGGCCGAATTTGGAGTATTGTGTGCAGTTTTGGTCACCAAATTACAGGAGGAATATTAATAAGGTTGAAAGAGTGCAGAGAAGGTTTACAAGGATGTTGCCAAGATTTGAGAAACTGAGTTACAGAGAAAGGTTGAATAGGTTAGGACTTTATTCCCTGGAGTGTAGAAGAATGTGAGATTTGATAGAGGTATATAAAATGACGATGGGTATAGATAGAATGAATGCAAGCAGGCTTTTTCCACTGAGGCTAGGGGAGAAAAAAACCAGAGGACATGGGTTAAGATTGAAGGGGGAAAAGTTTAATGGGAACATTCTCTTCTTCACACAGAGAGTGGTGGGAGTGTGGAATGAGCTGCCAGATTAAGTGGTAAGTGCGAGCTTACTTTTAACATTTAAGAAAAACTTGGACAGGTACATGAATGAGAGGTGTATGGAGGGATAAGGGCCAGGTGCAGGTCAGTGGGACTAGGCAGAAAAATTGTTCGGCACAGCCAAGAAGGGCCAAAAGGCCTGTTTCTGTGCTGTAATGTTCTATGGTTCTATGAATACATTCAGCTGTGTCCTCGTTGCTGGGTTGGAGGAAGGGTCCTAGGTTACAGGAATTCCTGCTTTTCCCCAGCTGGAAAGGACATGTCAGATGAGATCCAACTGTGCTCTGATTGTCCCCATGATGGATCACTCTCTGACAACCCACACCTGGTCTCAGCCCTTCAGCTGAACTAACTACCAGAAACAATCTCTGGAAATGAGGATATCCAGGCAAAACTTGAGATGGATCACAGACATTAAATCAGTTGAAAGAGACAAGATTAGGGAAATTAATGAACTGAGTTCATAATTGTTTTCAGAAAATAATTTGTTGTCGGACTCACCAAA
Organism: Hypanus sabinus; assembly: GCF_030144855.1. Lineage (NCBI taxonomy): Eukaryota > Metazoa > Chordata > Chondrichthyes > Myliobatiformes > Dasyatidae > Hypanus > Hypanus sabinus. The sequence goes on from NC_082721.1 coordinate 30,744,737, forward strand.
ATAAGCTCCCAGGATGATGGCAGCCGCAACAAGACACGACGACGACAACACAACTAAGAGCACTTTCAAGATACGTACATTCCTGATTTCTGCCTTTGTTTTAATGTCTGTCTGTTTGTCCACCTCTCTATTCGATTCCATGTTTGCACTGATGGCACCGGTTAAGCTTCTGTAAAAGAAGCTACCTTGCATTAACAACAGCCCATGATTAGAAAGTGAATTGACACATTGGATAAATTATGCATTGTTCTGAAGATCCAAATCCATTCACACTGTTTGAAAATAATGGCATTTATAAGGGTTGGAGTCAGGTTGACTTCTTTCAACAAAGGTTAAAATAGTTGTGGAAGAAATTACATTGAGTTGTATTGGTAGGATCAAGATACAGTACTTTGGAACTAGGAGATGTATAGAAAAAAGTGTACGTGCCGAGGTGCTTTCTTTTCTTTCTTTTTAAATCTTTTTATTGATTTTTAACAAACATAAATGAAACATTGAGTACAAAGAGCTTGAGAGTACATAATTAATAGGTTAAGGTATAAATACAAATAGATGATAATCGATACATAATAACCTCCCAAACTCATAGTGGTAACAAAAAATGGAGAAAATAAGAAAAAAACCCAAAAAAAGAACAATAAACCTAACCGACATGGGCCATTGCATTATATCAAATATACACAGTAGCATCAACAACTCCATACCTCCATCCAAATAATTAAAGATGATAAGAATAAGGTTCAGGAAAAGTCAGTTTAGATCATATGAAAATGTTGAATAAATGGTCTCCAAGTTTCTTCAAATTTAACTGAAGGGTCGAAGACAACACTTCTAATTTTTTCTAAACTCAAACAAGAAATAGTTTGAGAAAACCATTGAAATATAGTTGGAGGATTAATTTCTTTCCAGTTCAATAGGATAGATCTTTCAGCCATTAATGTAACAAATGCAATCATCCGCCGAGCTGAGGGGGATAAATGACTATTATCCACCATTGGTAAACCGAAAATTGCAGTAATAGGATGCGGTTGCAATTTGATGTTCAGAACTGTTGAAATAATACCGAAAATATCTTTCCAATAATTTTGCAAACGGGGCAAGACCAAAACATGTGGGTCAACGAAGTGACTTCAGAATGACATCTGACACAGGTTGGATTAACATGAGAATAAAATCGAGTGAGTTTGCCCTTGGACATGTGAGCCCTATGTACGACCTTAAATTGTGGTAGGGCATGTTTAGCACAAATAGAAGAAGAATTAACTAATTGTAAAATTTTCTCCCACTGCTCTGTGGGTATAAGACAGTGAAGTTCTTTTTCCCATTCCTTCTTAATTTTTTCTGATACTCCTGGCTGTATTTTCATGAACATATTATAAAGATGGCTACTAAACCCTTCTGGCAAGGATTCAGAGCTAAGATTTTTTTCCGTAATATCCATAGGACATAATTTTGGAAAAAACTGTAACATATTATTCAAGAAATTTCTAACTTGCAAGTATCTAAAAAAATGAATTTTAGGCAAATTATATTTATTGGACAGCTGTTCAAAGGGCATAAAACTGTTATCTAAAAATAGATTACGAAAACATGTTATACCTTTTGTTTTCCATAACACAAAGGCTTGGTCCATAAAAGAGAGCTGAAAAAAATGTTAGATATAATAGGGCTTGATAAGGTAAACTTATTCAAGCCGAAGAATTTACGAAATTGAAACCATATTCATAATATATGTTTAACTATAGGATTAGTTATTTGTTTATTCAATTTAGGTAAAGTAAAAGGAAGCGAAGATTCTAAAATAGAAAACAATGAAATGTCTTGTACAGATTTACTCCAAATTTACCCATTGTGGGCAAGGTACTATAATCGATTCTTGTGTCCAAAATATTAAATATCAAAAATTAACTGCCCAGTAGTAAAATCTTAGGTTTGGCAAAGCCAGACCGCCTTCCTTCTTCGGCTTCTGTAAATATTTTTCACTTAATCTAGGATTTTTATTCTGCCACACATACGAGGATATTTTGGAGTCACCTAGGTGCTGACAGCCATGGGACAGAGTAGAGTTTTCAGTAGGGGTCATGGGCTACATTTTAAACACATTCCATTTGCAGACTGAAATCTTGATACAAAGTTTGCAGTCAATAGTCCTTCAAAAAACCCACATTTCCAGATAAAGCATCTCTTCTGGTATTTATGGTTTATGCTTACATCTTTGAAACTATTCTCCTTGGAGCAACGGAGGATGAGAGGTGACCTGATATAGATATATATGATGATAAGAGGCATTGACCATGTGGATAGCCAGAGGCTTTTTCCCCAGGGCTGAAATGGTTAACACAAGGGGCATAGCTTTGAGGTGCTTGGAAGTAGGTACAAGGGGATGTCAGAGGTGGTTTTTTCAGTGGTGGGTGCGTGGAATGCACTGCCAGCGAAGGTGGTAGAGGCGTCTGATAAGAGACTCTTATATACATACATGGGCTTAGTAAAGTAGAAGGCTATGTGATAGGGAAATTCTAGGCAGCATCTAGAGTAGATTGCATAGTTGACACAACATTGTGGGCCAAAGAGCCTGTAATATGCTGTAGATTTTCTTTGTTAATGTTCTATGTTCTATTAGTATCAAAGAGATAACTAGTTTAAGATCAGTATCACTCAAGTACTAAATTTTCATTGTGTCTTGTGCACAACACTTTCACTTTGGTCTCTTTACTTCAGAGATAAAGATTAGTCAAGTAACAAAGCCTGGTGGTAATAGAGAATTAATCCTCTTTTCTGACCCTTCCAGAGTGTCATGACATGACACATGACAAGACATAACACTAACTGTGAAAGAGCAATTATCTCCAAATACTTGGATCTCCTCAGCAAAAGCCTTCATTCAGCACGTAACAATCCCAGACCTCTGCTTTCCTCCTGGTTCTCTGTTGCATTTTCCAATTAACTTTGTTCCTATCCTGAAGTCATACTTTCAGCTATCAAGGCTTAACATCTAGAAGTCAGTCCTCAACCCACATTAATGCTTTCTTCTTCCCTGGGAATATTTCTCTTCTCCAGAAAGCCTGCCTCTTTGACTAGTCCCCGCCCGAACAGCTCATAATGTAGCTCGTATCAAATTTTGGTTATCACATCTATGAAATTCCTCTGGATATTTTAATATGTTAAAGGTTCTGTAGAAATACTAATTAGTGGTAAAGCAATGTCCCCGCAGCAACCAGAAAATGAAGAGTCCAGTGAAGAATTAAAGGTCTGGATAATTTGAAGTGTGTTGACTTTAGCAGACAACAAGACAAGGAAATGGAAGAGTTATGGTGGTAGGGATTTGAAATTTCACAAAAACAATGGAAGAACAATATTAGTATTGGTTTATTATTGTGACATGCTTTGAAATACAGTAAAAAGTCATGCAGAGAGACCATTCCATACATAAATACATTGAGATGGTCACTGATTGAAGATTTATCAATTGACATAAATAGGGAAAAAAATGGATGGGTACTGGGACAAAGGGAGATATCTCCTCAATTAAGAAGAGTTCTTTCCTCATCTGTGGGATTAAAAGAGAATGACTGCAGGAAACAAAAATTTGGGTGGACTTCTTTTCCAGAGTTTTGAGAGAAAATTGTTATAGGATGAAAGAAGAAAAGACGGTTAATAATAAACGATATCAGGGCAAATAGTGAAGGCAGGAATGTGGACAAAAGAATCAAAAGAAAGATTAATGGTGGAGCCATCAAAGATACATCAGATCTTCCAACAATTAATTGCCTTGGAGGCAGTGCAGAGACTATTTATGAGATGATTTTGGTTGTGAAAGGATTGTTTTTATAAGGAAAGATTAAATGGAGGGTCCATGAAATTTAGGAAACAGAACTGATTGAAATAAAGAAGATGGGGAGGAAGATTTGATATGGTGTTGAAAGGTTGTTTCTCTCTGTTGGGAGAGTTTAGGGGCTAGGTACTCAAGTCTGAGTGTGGGCGGTTCCCCCAAAAGATATGAATCTTTGGAATTCTCTGCTCCAGAATGTTGAAGCTGTCCAAGGTTGGAATAGGCAGACTTTCAAACTTTAGGGGAATCAAAAGATTTAGGGGCCAGCTAGGAAAAAAGAGATTGAAGCCAAGATCAGATCAGACATGGTTATATGGAAAAGTGGAGCAGGTATAATGGGGCTGTGCTGCCTTCTCCTGCCAAGCCTCATGGAAACTGGTCAAAAAGATAGACATAGACTTCAAGATATTAACACACATGCACTGTTCCACAGGGATTATAGCACAGGAACAGGCACCCAAGAAGATTCTCCTCTCCTTATCCCATTGTCAATATGGGGCCCTACTACTGCCCTGATAGTGAACTCTCTCTTTCTCCCTCAACCATCGTCATAACCACCCCATCTCTAACCTACCTTTCCTTTCCTGACTCCTTGTCATCTTCTTGCTGGGGAAATCTAGATCGAACTCTCCTGTCTGAATATCCCCAATCAGGTTGCAGTTCTGCATGGAGCACTTAGGAAGACCCAAAACAATATTCTCTTGTTTACAGAGTAACATTGTTTTCAAACTTGTACAGAGACTGGTCTCCACTAATAAAAAGCGGAGGATAAAGTTTATCCCACATCAAATAATTGCCTTGTTAACATCTTTTGCCCTGTAATTTGCTATTAAGTGTAAAATCTCTTCTCATTATATCCTTCAGTGAACTGAGTGACGGTATCCTTGGTGCCACAGATACCACAATAGCCTCACAGTCTGGGATAATTTATCAGCTGTTCCTTAACCGCTGTGATTGTAAGGAATGCTGATTTAATTTGAGATGTGGTTTATTACAAATAATGAAGGGTGTGAGTGGGAGATGGAGCCGAGATCGCATCTCTGAACTACTCAAGCTTGATCCTCTGTTCAAGGTCCCTTATGTTAAGTTCTACTAAATGACTCAGAATTCATCTAGTTAAGTGGGGTTCCCAGTAACAACGTTGTTTAGGATTACAGACGACCCATGAGCACTTACAGTGGCAGAAAGAGGAAAGTCATTCCAAGCGTCAAATGCCAAATAATAAAGTTTAACATGCAATGATTAACAGCCCTGCTCCATTCACATTGAAAGTGGTTTGTATAGCTCCAGGTCTGAATTGACTGGATTTAAACCAACCAAGCTTGGTTTAGACTCAATATTAATTGGAAGCGTAGGTCAAGGTTATTTTGAAATCCCGAGGATATTTGTCACTTAAGTGCAATACACTATCGCATACATTAGGTCAATATGAAATTCTTTATAATTTCCCCCTGATGCACAGACTCACAACTAAAACTTTTATAGCTCACAGTATAACTTTGCTTGCCAGATACATTTTACACTCTTCAGCTGATCCCACTGAGGGAATCTGTTTACATCTCGTCAATGGTTAAACACAGTAAAAATTATTTTCTGACCTTTGTGGTAGGTAATTAGGTGATCACAGAGATTTGCAGTCCATGAAGGACAGAAGATCTTCCTTGCTTTTGAAATAACTTACCAGCCAGTAATTAAATCTGAAGAAGCATAGAAGGAAAAAGAGCAGTCCAGTAATGAGGTGACAGGAGTTGACAAACCGGCTCCCTTCTGTGTACAAGTCTTTAACTTCCTTTTCTAATGATTTGCATTAAAAATGCTTAAAACTGTGTTTTGAACACAAAATTAAACTGAAGTTTGCCTTAGCCATAGACCATCATAACTACCCACTTTCTGCCTTTATTGATTTCCTGTTTCTGCACACCTCCCTACCTCTCACCCCTCCCTTCCTTTCACCCTCTCCGCCCTTACATGGTATCCCTCTTCATTAACATCCGCCTCACCTCATCTGTCCCCCTCTGCATTGTTACCTACTTCCTACAACTTCTGCCCTCATTCTTCTCTCACCTCCTCCCGTATTGTTCTCCACTTCTCCATTATCCAAGATCTTCTCCTGCGTGCTTTTCTCCACCAATTCCCAACTAAACTCAATTACAAATTGCAATACCATAGATCAAAACGCAGTAACTTGTAAAATTAATCAGCTCCATCATGGGTACTAGCCTTTGTAGTATCCAAGACTTCTTCAAGGAGCGGTGCCTTAGGAAGGTGACATCCACCATATAGGACCCCACCACCCTCTTCACACTGTTACCATCAGGAAGGAGTTACAGAGGCCTGAAGACACACACTCAGCGACTAATCTGATTTCTGTGATCAAAAACAGAGTGTTTTTGTGATCAAAACACTCATCTGATTTCTAAATGAGCATTGCTTCACTACTGTTTTTATTTCTGTTTTTTTGCACTACTTATCTTAACTATTTAAGGGACATATATATACTTAATGAATTCAGTTTTTTCTCTGTATTTATTTACCATGTATAGCATTGCAGTACTGCCGTAAAGTTAACAAATTTCATGACATATGCCAGTGGTATTAAACCTGATACTGACTTTAATCCCAATCCCAGTCTGCTTTTACTTCCTGTATAATATTCGATAAACTATTCCAAATGAATTTATAAAGCTATTCTACATTCATAGAGCACACTCAGATATTACAGTTTTTTTTAGTAAATTGCACACAGCCTTTTACAAGTTTAAGGAGACCCAACAGTAGTAATTCTGCTGCTAACTTAGTCCACTCATTTCAAATAAGTAACGATGAAAACTCCTCCGTACATACCTGTTCCGTAAGTAGAATGCGTTACGGCAGCTGGATCCAGGACATCAAATGGGTGAAGCTGCACTGTGACAAGATAACACACTAATAACACCTATTTACTTCAACAACGTGAACTAGAGAATTGACCCGTATTCACTCTGACTCTACTCATTCATGTCTGACTGACATGAATACTCTGCTGTCCAGTCCCAGGAGATCTTCCTTTAAAGGCACGGGGGGGGGGGGGGCGGGGGGGGGGAATGGAGCTGAGCTGTCATTGATCACCTGCCAGGTACCACGCAAACAGTTAATCTTTGTTTAAATCAACTGAGTCAGGTCAGTGGAGACGATTGGCCAACATCTGCAGAATGAATTGTTTGCCATCACAGTACCCCGGGTGGGCTAAGGTGCTTTGTGATTGCAATCTGATGCCTGGATAATGTATGTGGATTCTGAGCCCAGGAATGCCAAGCCCTCCAGGGCACAGATGTTGTTGGGGTGGGGGACGACGACGATGAGCTAAAACTCAAGGCAAAACAGGGACCGTGGCTAAATTCTGTTTCTGTGGTAGTTGCGGATTTTACACTGTTTATTTTGTCCTGAGCCGTTAGGACTGAGTGCCTCTCCGTTCTCTTCCCGCTTTCCCCTATGAGCGATAGCTGACAGCAGAGGAAAGCAGTTGGTTCGCAAAAGCAGCCACTGTTATTAGCTGGCTTAAGGTGTATTTAAAATTACTTCTGCGTTTTTTTTTTCCCCCACCCCTCTCCCCCTGAAGCAAACAGACCCACTACTGTTTGCAAATTGCTCTTAACAAACAAACCAAAATTACCATTCTGCCATTTTGTCTGTCTTTTCTGCAACTCAACTACAGTTTTTGAAGCCTTTCTTTCAGAATATATATTTCAGTAAAATAAGACACAGGTTTCCGTTCATCTATCATAATATTCTATAAGAGGGCAGGGTGGGTCCTCTGAAGCAGTCCTAAACATACACAGTAATTATTCAAGATGGATGATAGTAACTCTTCTCCAAGGAATGGGAATAGGGCAGCTGACAGACATCTCTCTTATCGGCGCCACTCGTCATCTCTGGCAAGTTCCACTCTGCTCCTTGCACGCTGTCAGTATTGTGTGTGAACCATACGTGCGAGGGTACCTCACCTCACCTCGTTATATCAGCCTCGAAGCATCCAAAAGATTACTGGAAAGTTTTTATGGGGATGGAAAGTATATGAGGTTGATTATGAGGCATTTGAGAGGAGAAAGAGAACAAGGCTGATACTGCTGAAGGTATGGTAGTGAGTGAAGGATAGCTCAAGACGTGTTAGTTACTCTAGACGTTCAAAGGAAACAATGAGTGAAAAGAGCGGGTAATCATGCAGTCCAACAGAGGAGGATCTGCAATCAACAGAAGACGGCAAGAGAAAGGAAACCTGCACCACAGTGAGTGAGTTACTCCTCGCTGTTTTGCCAACACCCTGAATGATTCTGTGGAGAATCCTGCCCCTGCTAAGCTGATGTCTTGTAACTTGTCACTCTGGCTCAGGAGGTGGCAAGCGCAAAGGAACAAAAACATACAAAGTTGGCCATATCCATTTTGCAAGTAAAGTGGATGGCAGCAGTGAGGAGAGAGCATGGCATGGATGGTGGGATGCTGCTTTCTTGTTGCGGTGCTCCTCAGAGATGTACTCATGGTAGGGAGGGCTTTTTCTGTGATGAACTGAGCTGATTTTGTGGATTTTTTCCTTCATGGGCATTGGTGTTTCCATACCAGGCTTTGATAGTCAGAGGATATTCTCCAATAGGTTTCAAAGGTACAGTTAATGTCAGAGAAATGCATACAATATACATCCTGAAATTCTTTTTCTTTACAAACATCCACGAAAACAGAAGCGTGCCTCGAAGAATGAATGACAGTTAAATGTTAGGACCCCAAAGCCCCCCAGCTCCCCCCCACACAGACAAGCAGCAGCAAGGTAAAGATCCCACCCCTCCCAACAGCAACAAATGCATCAGCGCCCTCCCCCGAGCACTCAAGCATGCAGCAAAGCATCAATAAAGACACCGACTTGCAGTACCCCAAAGACTACTCATTCACCTGGTAATTCGACATACCACAGGCTCTCTCTCTCTCTCTCTCTCCCCTTCTCTGTCTCTCTTCCTAACAAGGGAAAAAGGGGAGTCCCTGTTTCACAGCAAGAGGGGAGACATAACAGACAACTCGTTGGTTTATGGTGTTAAAAGCCTGTTGTGTCGTCCACTGTGCATCTGTAGAAATTTGTCAAGGTTATGATTCAACAGCCTGCCTTTACAGGTTCAGTCCTCCCCTGATCAGAGGCCCAGTTGGAGCAGGTTTCCACCTCTCAATATGCTCCAATTGCTGTTCATTAATGTCAAGCTTTAATCACAACTGCATCATTTTCACATCCTCATCGCCTCACCTTGCAGATAAAAGCCCTTTCTCAACTTTCATGCAAATTCTCAGTCTCGCCTTTTTTAACGGAACAGGAGACCATTTGCCTCCTTTGGCCTACGCAAGCTCTCAGAAGGAATTACCCCTTATTTGCCCCAGCCTGGATCTCATTTACATTCAAATGGGACATTTTCAAATATTTATCCACTTCCCTCAAAGAAGTTGTTATTAACTCTACTGTATCAATATCAGGCTGGAACTGGGGGCCATTAGTATAATCACTGATGAATCCTGTAGAGAATTCAGGGTTAGCCTCTTTACTAATTCAAATAAGAAATGCACTTAGCTCATACAGGAGTGAGTGAGTGTGTGTGTGTGTGTGCGTGTGTGCGTGTGTGTGTGCGCGCCATCATTGTTGACAGAGTTGTTAAGGCGCCGTCGTGACAAGCTTTTTGCATCGATCTTTTTGGTGATTGCTCATCAAATGGCATGTCTTGGGCATCTGAAACCTGGCAGAGCCCATCCCTCTCCAGGTTTTTTGGAGCCAGCTGGATTCGAACTCAGGAGCCTTCCGGTGCTGATGCCCCACGCCACCAGCCAGCCCATACAATCATAGCTGCATGGGAACTTAGAATGCAGACAGAAATAATTCAGCTCATCATTTCCAAGCTAGTTAAAAAGCACTGTTCAGCCTGCTCTCACTTCCCACCTCTTCGTCTGTAGCCTGGTACTGTATGTTCTGGACCTTGAAGCTCATGCCTGGATTGTTCTTAAATGCCATGAACATTTCAAGTTAGGGTTGTGCAGGTTCATGCAGATGATTGTAGGAAAGAAGCTATTACTAAAGCTGGTGGTGTGGGAAGTCAGGCTTCTGTACGTCCTGCTTGAAGGTAGCAGTGAGAAGATGGTGGGGATCCTTGATGATAGATACCAATCTTCTTGAGGCAGTACATCTTGTAGATGCTGTCATCGGTGGCGGAGGGGAGCTGTGCCTGTAATGGACTAGACTGTGTTAACTACTCTCTGAAGCCTGTTATGTTTGTGTGTGTGTGAAATGCCTTACTAGACCATGATGCAACCATTCAGGATACTTCCAACAGTGTACCTGTGAAAGTTAAAGTACTCAGTGACACACCAAATTTCCTTAAACTTTTAAGGAAGCAGAGGTGGTAGTGTGCCTTCTTCACCATTGCATCTATATGCTAGGCCCAGGATAGGTCATCTGAGATGCTAACACCCAGGAGTTTGAATCTACTTACTCTTTCCACCTCTGACCCACTAAAGAGAACTGGCATGTGATCTCCCAGCAGCCCCTTTCTGAAGTCCAACAGTGAACTCCTTGTTTTGGTTGACGTTCGGTCCTGATTGCAGCACCACTCAACCAGATGAAGTTAGTTACACTGATGCATCTAAGAGGAAGACACTTCAGCACACCTGGAGAAAAGAATGGAAGAAAATTCTGATTTAAAAAATGCTGATTCATGTTGATGGGTGGGAAGAAGTTCTCATGAAGTATAAGTACTGACACTGACCTGTTGGAATGAGTGGCATCTTTAGGTATATGAGTATCTTGTAATGCTTTCCTGTTCGACCACTTACCAATCTTCCTTCTCCCCTCATTCCTTTGGTGAAGATTGAGAATTGACGTCATCTAGACTTGAATTCAATGCCTCTAAGATTTTATCTCTACCTATGTTATGAGAAAATTTTGAGATCATTAGGTCTTTGACAGAAAAGATAAGCTATATGCCTCTTAGTTATATCAAATTCTTCTGAGCCCAAACAAACCTTTCATTGGTAGGCGGGAGAACTAAAACAAACATTTCTCCTGTTTTTGCAACATTATGCCTGAAGTTACTTCATGTAACTTCATGTAAGAAAGCAGGAATGCAGCCAAGAATATGTCTGAAACAAATCTAACTCCTTTATTAGGATGAACGTCTTCCCAAAGGACTTTGGCCTTTGACATGTATTTTTGACAAGATATTTTTCTCTTAATTCATTTTCAGGACATTGTTGCCAAGATGAGCATTTATTGTCTATCCCTTAATAAACTTGCATTGTAGACGGCAGTGATAAGAAGCCTAGGTAGGCCTTTTTCAGTCACTGCAGCTCTACACACGTGCTGTCCGACAGAGCTAGTTGGTAGGGAGTTCAAGGATCTAGCCTCAGTCACTCGGTGGGATCCATGAAGTAAAGCTGGATGGTGTGTGACCCAGAGGGGAACCTACAGGTAGTGGTGCTGTTCTCATGCACCTGCTCCCCCTGTCATTATTGGTCAGGGTCCCAGGTAGCCAGGCAGTCTGGCTGAAGGGTTTCAGCCCAAAATGACGACTGTACTTTTTTCCATAGATGCTGCCTGGCCTGCTGAGTTCCTCCAGCATTTGACCATAGTTGCATTCGCCTTTTTCACAACCAACTCAACCTGGAGGTTAACCTTTAGGGTATCTTGCACAAGGACTCCCAAATCCTTTTGCATCTCTGCATTTTGAATTCTCTCCCCAGCTAAATAATAAGCTGCCTGTTTATTTCTTTCACTAAAGTGCATGACCATACACTTTCCAACATTTTCCAGTTCTTTGCCCATTCCCCTGAAGTATCTAAGTCTCTCTGCAGGCTCTCTGTTTCCTGATCACAACCCACTTTGCCACCTATCTTTGTATCATTGGCAAATGTAGCCACAAATCCATTAATACTGTACTCCAAATTATTGACATGCATCGTAAAAAGCAGCGGTCCCAACACCGACCCCCATGGAACTCCACTGGCAATCGGCAGCCAGCCAGAATAGGATCCCTTTATTCCCACTCTCTGTTTTTTGCCAACCAGCCAATGCTCCACCCATGCTAGTAACTTCCCTGTAATTCCATGGGCTCTTACCTTGTTGAGCAGCCTCATGTGTGCCACCTTGTCAAAGGCCTTCTGCAAATCCAGGTACACCACATCTACTGCAACTCCTTTGTCTACCCTGTTTGTAATTTCCTCAAAGAATTACAGTAGGGTTGTCAGGCAGGGTTTTCCTTTTAGGAAACCATGTTGGCTTTGGCCTATCTTGTCACATGCCTTCAGGTATTTCGTAATCTCATCCCTAACAATCGATTCCAACAATTTCCCAGCCACTGATGTCAGGCTAACAGGTCTATAGTTTCCTTTCTGCTGCCTCCCACCCTTCTTAAATAGCAGAGTAACATTTGCAATTTTCCAGTCATCCGGTACAATGCCAGAATTAATCAATTCTTGAAAGATCATCGTTAAAGCCTCCACAATCTCTCCGGCTACTTCCTTCAGAACACAAGGGTGCATTCCATCAGGTCCAGGAGATTTATCCACCCTCAGACCATTAAGCTTCCTGAGCACCTTCTCAGTCATAATTTTCGCTGCACAAACTTCGCTTCCCTGACACTCTTGAATGTCCAGTATACTGCAGATGTCTTCCACTGTGAAGACTGATGCAAACTACGCATTCAGTTCGTCTGCTATCCCTGCATCTTTCATTACAATATCTCCAGCGTTATTTTGTATTGGTCCTATATCTACCCTCAATTCTCTTTCACCCTTTATACATTTAAAAAAGCTTTTAGTATCATCATTGATATTAGTCACCAGTTTCCTCTCATAATTCATCTTTTCCTTCGGAATGACATCCTTAGTTTCCTTCTGCAAGTTTTTAAAAGCTCCCCTATCTTTCCACTAGCTCTGGCTTCCTTATATGCCCTCCCTTTTGCTTTTACTTTGGCTCTGACTTCACTTGTCAGCCACGTTAGTGTCCTTTGAAAATTTCTTCTTATTTGGAATATATCTGTCTTGCACTTCCCTCATTTTTTGCAGAAACTCCAGCCATCGTTACTCTGCTATCCTTCCTACAAATGTCCTCTTCCAGTCAGCTTTGGCCAGTTCCCCTCTCATGCCATTGTAAGTCATTTCCTCTATTCCACTGAAATACCAACACATTAGATTTTATTTTTTCCCTTTCAAATTTCGAAGTGAACTTGATCATATTGTGATCACTGTTCCCTAAGGGTTCCTTAACCTTACGCTCTCTTATCACCTCTGGATCATTGCACAGCACCCTATCCAGCACAGCCGATCCCCTAGTGGGCTCAACAACAAGCTGTTCTAAAAAACCGTCCATTGAACATTCTACAAACTCTCTCTCTTGAGGTCCAGTACTGGCCTGCTTTTCCCAATCCACTTTTCATGTTAAAATCCCCAACAATTATCATGACACTGCCTTTCTGACACCCTTTTTCTATCTCCTGCTGTAATTTGTAATCCACATCCTGGCTGCTGTTTGGAGGCCTGTATACAACTGCCATTAGAGTCCTTTTACCCTTGTCATTTCTTAACTCACCCCATAGAGACTCTACACCTTCCAATCCTATGTCATCTCTTTGCAATGATTTAATATTATTTCTTATACACAGAGCCACACCACCCCCTCTGCTTACTAATCTAACTTTCCGATATACTTTATATCCTTGGATGTTCAGCTCCCAATGACAGCCATTCTTTAGCCAAGTTTCAGAGATAGCCACAATATCATATCTGCCAATCTGTAGCTGAATTTCAAGATCATCCATTTTATTCCTTTCATTTGTGTCAGCTTGTTTGAATAATTACAGTGTGTTTTGTACATCATACCAATAAAGCTGTGGTGGAGAGAATGAAGTTCTGAACTGGGCAATGGTGTGAGCTGCTTTTATCCTGTATAATTTTAAAGTTCTTGAGCCTTGTTGATGCTTCACTCATTCGGGCAAGTGGAGGTAATTTCATCACATTCTTGATTGGTGCCTTGTTACTGCTGAGAAGCTATGTGGGATGTCAGGAGATGAACTACACCACAGGATATTCAGCCTCTGACCCGCTCTTTATTGCTGAGGGACTTCTTTAGATCTAATTGAATTTCTGGTCAATGGTCACCCGAGTGAAATTCATAGCCGAGGATTCAGTGACGGTAATACCATTGAGTGCCAAGTATAGGTGAATAGATTGTCACTTGTTGGAGATAATAATTACTAGGCATCTTTATGGTATATACATTACTTGTCATGTATCAGACGTTGTCCAGGTCTTGCTACATGGAGGCATGGATTGGTTAATTTGCTGAGGAGTTCTGAATGGAATTGAATATATATGGTCAGGAACAAACATTCTAACTTCTAATAAAACTTATGATGGCAAGATGGTAGGGCCTCGGGCAATGGCTTGAGAAATTCTTGTAGTGATATCCTTTGGCTGGGAAAATTCCTCCAAATACCAATGGTATCTTCCTTTGTGCATGGTATGACTTCAACCATGAAGCATTTCCCTTTCAGGCCCACTGACTTTAGTTTACTTGATACTCCATTCAGTCAAATGCTACTTGGTGTCAAAAGGAGTCACTTTCACTTTGCCGCAGGAATCCAGCCTTTTGCTCTGGAACTGAGTGATTCTGACAAAGCCCAGCCTAGGCGTTGGTGACCAGGTTATGGATGAATACGGGACACTTGGCAGAACTGTTGTTGATAGCTTTTGTCACTTATCTGATGATTGAGAGTAGATTGATTTGGCGGTAGTTAGCCAGATTGAAGTTGTCCTGGAATTTTCTACAATTTTTGATTAAATTTTCCATATTTTTCAATGGATACTGCAATTGTAACTCATGGCGAGCGCTCTAGCTAGCTCTGAAACACCAGTCTTTAATCCTACTGGTGGAATGTTTTCTCATCCCAGTGCTTGCTGTACCCAGTACCCTCAGCTGCTCCTTGATAGAGTACATGGAGTGAACTTACCTGCGGGAGGCTGGCTTCTGTGGTATTGTGGGTCTCAGAAAGTAGCTGAGGTGGATTATCTGCTTGGCACTTCTGCTAAACACGGGTTGAAAGTGCTTCACCTTCAGAAAACACTAAAACACAGAAAACACCTAAATAAAACACTGGACATACAGGGGCGCTTATCCATAGCCCTGTCCTGGGCAATTTGGAATTGTATTCCCAATGAGGTACACTCAGTTGCCACTTTATTAGGCACAACTGCTCATTAGTGCAAATATCTAATCAGCCTATCAGTGCCTAGATCATGAAGACATGGTCAAGAGATTCAGTTGTTGCTCAAACCAGCCATGATCATGGGGAAGAAGAGTGACCATGGAATGATTGTTGGTGCCAGACGGGGTTAGTTTGAGTACTTCAGAAAATGCTGATCTCCTGGGATTTCCACGCACAACTGTCTCTAGAGTTTACAGAGAACGGTGCAAAAATACAAAAAAAAATCCAGCGAGCAACAAGTCTGTGGGCAAAAATGCCTAGTCAATGAGAGAGGTCAGAGGAGAATGGCCAGATTGGTTCAGTCTGACAGGAAGGCAACAGTAAATCAAATTGTTGAGGGACTTATCAGAGGCGTTCAAGTCTGGAGACCAAGAAAGCTAGAAGAAGTGCAGGTATGATCTCCAGAAAGCCATCACATGGGTGAAATGGAGATTCCAGACCAAACTGGAATCATCGAGGGATGCTTGACAGCTGTGGCAGGGCTTGAATGCTATTGCCTCCTACAAAGTGACAAGAGAGACAGCAGGACTTCACTTACCGATGAACTCAATGCCTTCTATGTTTGCTTTGACCATCAGTACATGGACCAACCTCCACATCTCCTGAAGATCCTTTGATCACTGTATCTGAAGCTGACATGTGAGCTGCTTTCAGGAGGTTGAATCCAAGCAAAACCTCTGGACCAGATGGGGTACCCAGCCATGTACTAAAGACCTGTGCTGACTTATACTGGTACCCAAGAAAAGAGTCATGACCTGCCTCAAGGGTTATCATCCTGGTGCACTTACAGCCACAGTGATTAAGTGTCTTGTGATTGGTGATAAAATTTATCAGCTCCTGCCTGAGAAGGTGATTTGGATCCACTCCAATTTGCCTACCAGAGCAACAGGTCCACAGCAGGGTCAACTCATTGGCTCTTCACTCAACCCTGGAACATCTGGACAGCAAAGATGCATAACCCAGGATGCTCTTTATTGATTACAGGTAAGCTTTTAATACCACCATCCCCTTAAAACTAATCAGTAAGCTCCAAGATCTTGGCCTCAATACCTCCTGTCCTATTGATCCTGGATTTCTTCACTTGTAGACCCAGTCAGTTTGGCTTGGCAACAACACCTTCTCCACAATCTCCATCAGCACAGGTACACCACAAGGTTGTGTGCTTAGCCCTTTTTCTCTTCTCACTTTACACCTATGATTGTGAGGCTAAGCACAGCTCCAATGCCATATTCAAGTTTGCTGATGACACCACTGCCGTGGGATGAATCAAAGGAGGTGATGAATCAGCGTACAGGAGGGAGACCAAAAATTTGGCTGAGTGGCGTCATAATAACCTGTCACTCAATGTCAGCAAGACCAAAGAACTGATTGTAGACTTCAGGAGAGGGAAGCCAGAGGTCTGTAAGCCAGTTGTCATTGGAGGATCAGAGTTGGAGAGGGTTAGCAACTTTAAATTCCTGGGTGTTACTATTTCAGAGGACCTGTCTTGGACCCAGCATGTAATTGCAATTGTGAAGAAAGCATGGCAGTGACTCTACTTCCTCTGGAGTTGGCAGGGATTTGGCATGACATCTAGAATGTTGACAAACCTCTATAGCTGTGTATTGGAGAGTGTATTGACTGGCTGAGTCATGGCCAGGTATGGAAAGACCTCTGAACAGAAAATCCTTCAAAAGATAGTGGATTCAGCCCAGTAGATCACGGGTAAAGCCCTCCCTACCATTAAGCATGTCTACATGAAGCACTGTCATAAGAAAGCAGCACCTATCATCAGAGGTCTCCAGAACCCAGGCCATGCTCTTTTCTCGCTGACGCCATCAGGTAGAAGGTACAAGAGCCACAGGACTCACACCACCAGCCTGAAGAATAATTACTGTCACACACCTGTCAGGTTCTTGGACAAAGGGGATAACTACACACACTTGCCCGTCCATTGAGATGTTCCCACAGCCACTGATTTCATTTTAAGGACTCTTTATCTTGTTACTTCATGTTCTCGTTATTTATTGCTACTGATTCATATCTGCATTTGCATAGTTTCTTGTCTTCTGCACTCTAGTTGATCCTTCATTGATCTTGCTATCATTACTAGTCCATCAGTTTGCCGTGTATGCCTACAGGAAAGTATATCTCAGGACTTTATATGGTGACATTGATAAATGTCACTTTGATAAAAGAATTTACTTTGAACTTTGAATAGCCAATTATTACAACTGTGGTGTAACACATCAAACCTTGAAGTGGATGGGCTACAGAGGCAGAAGACCACAAACATCCAGAAATCCACTAAGTGGCCACTTTATTAGGCCCCTCCTGTACCTAATGAGGTAGCCATTGAGTGTAGCTTCGAGTTCTGACACAACAAAGGCACCAACAGGTTGTGCAAACTGCGCTCTCGGGATGAGATCATTCCTACCAATATCTTAAAACTATTCAATATGTCTGTTTCTTCTGCATGTACATGGACCTCTGCAACCCCTCTGTGACCAAAAGAAATTCCAATGCAAAATGATTACATTATTATTAGGCAAAATTAACCCTTCCAATTAAAATGCTATTTGTTGATTGTACACACAGGATAGTTTGTGAATATGGATTATCAGTGCTTTACTGTATATATTTGAAATAAAATTCAATATAAAATAACTTTAATTTCTCCAAAACACCATGCCTATAACATGCAAACTAATTATTTTTTCAAAAAATAAATTCTATTCATACAATTTTCAGGTACCCAATACATAAGACGTCACCATTCATAGTATAAGACATCGTCACATTTGCTTACATCAATATATTCCATGAACAGTGCGGTTGGGTGGTTTTTACACAGGGTCCAGTCTCTTAGCGTACAATGGCAAGAGAACTCCAATCTCTTTAAACTTGTTCTTTCCCGTTAGAGCCTAGGCAGCTGCAGAAGGTTCAGTGTGACTGTCAGCACGTGGTCCTGGACTAGCGACTCTGTCGGTCTCAGCATTCAGCCGAGGACAGCTCCTTGCACAGGAAATCCAGGAAAGTTCAGCCACACCTAAACGTCTCTTTCACTGAGCTGATATCCTTCCAGGAGCACTTGGTGTTTGTGTCACTGTAGGTCCCTGGGAACAGCCCTTATATTTCAGAATCATATGTTATACAGCTCTTCAGGGCAAATCACAACAAAGATAACTCCACCCTACTGATCTTTGGGACCCTCTTCCCAATGCATACCACGGCCCCAAGGATGTGTGATAGTGTTGTCATTGTGATCGCGAGTGAAGGAAAAGCCCTTCTCATCATCAATAAAGCCAAGTCTGGGCTGAAATCTCTGGTGAAAATGTTTTGGCCAACTCTTCAGGGGACTATCAGCAGGACATACTGTATCCTTTTCCCACAGAGATGGAGGACGTTCCCTGTGAACTCCTCATTGATTGACCTAACCAATAAACCCTTCAATGAAGGAAAGAAGGTACAGCAGGGACCATCTGAAAGGAAAACTGAGCAGTCACCAGGACACACCAGAGACAGACAGAACAGCATCACTAGTGACTCTTGATGTCTACATGCTCTGGGTTCAAGCACAGCTTAATGCAGACAGACACTGAGGTAGCCATCAGGGTGAGGGTACATTTAACACCACTTTCTCTAGAGCTTTGTAACGGGATCTCTGCTGGCATTATCCATTTCTGATCTCACTATACCCAGGTTTGCTTTATAGTAAACTTAGTCACTTGTCTGATGGTCACAATAAGGTTGAATTGGAACTACTTCAGGAATTTGACAGTTTTGTCAAACTCGTGTTCCCTTGATTTTGAACACCTAACAGACAACTGCCATCTGCTCAATTTGCCTGGCAAATTACATACCACCAGCAATGGACTATAATTAAGCGCTTGAACAGCATCACCTGCATGATGCCTTCTCCAAACAAGAAACAGTTCAAAACGACACATATCAAATCATAAACACAAAGTGCACTGTAGATGCTGTGGTCAAATCAAGACGTACAAAAAAGCTGGATGAACTCAGCAGGTTGGGCAGCATCAGTTGAAAGAAGCAGTCAACGTTTCGGGTCGAGACCCTTCGTCAGGACTAAAGAAGGAGGGGGCAGGGGCCCTATAAAGAAGGTGGGGGGAGGGTGGAAAACCAATCAGAGGAAAGATCAAGGGGTGGGGGAGGGGAAGCTGGTGGGGATAAGCAAGAGAGGTGAAGAAGGAATCCAAGGAGAAAGCACTATGGGTAGTCGAAGAAGGCAGAGTCATGAAAGGTGATAGGCAGCTAGAAGAGGAGACAGAGTGAAGGTGGGATGGGGGCAGGGAGAGGGGGGGAATTACCGGAAGTTGGAGAATTCGATGTTCATACCAAGGGGCTGGAGACTACCCATACGGTAGATGAGATGTTGTTTTTCCAACTGAAGTTTGGCCTCATCATGGCAGTAGAGGAGGCCATGTATGGACATATCCGAATGGGAATGTGAAGGAGAGTTGAAGTGAGTGGCAACTGGGAGATCCTGTCTGTTGTGATGGACAGAGCGTAGGTGCTTGACGAAGCGGTCCCCCAATCTGCGTCGGGTCTCACACACTTAATAACTTCTCTTTCGGCTCTTCCCACTTTCTCCAGACCAATGGTGTAGCTATGGGCACTCGCATGGGCCCTAGCTATGCCTACTTCTTCATGGGTTATGTGGAACAGTCTATGCTCCGAATCTATACTGGTACTGCTCCCCAACTTTTCCTTCGATACATTGACGACTACATTGGTGCTGCTTCCTGCACCCATGCTGAGCTCGTCGATTTCATTGACTTTGCCTCTAACTTTCACCCAGCCCTCAAATTCACTTGGTCCATCTCGGACACTTCTCTCCCCTTTCTCAATCTCTCGGTCTCCATCTCTGGAGATAGACTGTCCACTGACGTCTCCTATAAACCCACTGACTCCCATAACTACCTTGATTATACCTCTTCCCACCCTGCCAAATGCAAAAAATCCGTCTCCGACGCATCTGCTCCAAGGATGAGACTTTCCGTTCCAGGACATCCCAAATGTCCTCTTTCTTTAAGAATCGTGGTTTCCCTTCTGCCGTCATCAATGATGCCCTCACCCACATCTCCTCCACTTCCCGCACTTCAGCCCTCACCCCATCCTCCCGTCACCACAACAGGGACCGTGTCCCCCTTGTCCTCACCTATCACTCCACCAGCCTCCAGATCCAGCATATTATCCTCCGCAACTTCCACCACCTTCAACAGGACCCCACCCGTCTTTCCCTCTCTACCCCTCTCTGCTTTTCGCAGGGATCGTTCCCTCCGCGACTGCCTGATCCACACGTTCCTCCCCACAGAACTCCCACCTGGCACTTATCCCTGCAAGCGTAAGTGCTACACCTGTCCCTACACCTCATCTTTACCACCATTCAGGGCCCCAAACAGTCCTTCCAAGTGAGGCAACACTTCACTTGTAAGTCTGTTGGGGTATTCTATTGCATCCAGTGCTCCTGGTGCGGCCTCCTCTACATTAGCGGGACCTGACGCAGATTGGGGGACCGCTTCATCGAGCATCTCCGCTCCGTCTGCCACAACAGACAGGATGTCCTGGTTGCCACTCACTTCAACTCTGCTTCACATTCCCATTCGGATATGTCCATACATGAACTCCTCTACTGCCATGATGCTAATATAAAGTGATCAGCTCTGCAATTCAAAAAGTCAGATGGGGGATTGGCATGTCCAAATTTTAAACTGTATCACTGGGCATTTGTATTAAAAAGTCTTAGCTATTGAATGGAGGAGGATAAAGTTTCATCATGGAAAAATATAGAACAAGAGCTAATAGCATCAATAAGACTGAAGGACTTTCTCCTTATAGATATGTTTACCAAAAAATGTGATTTGTATTAGGGTCCAGTTTTAACCCATATGCTGCAAGTGTTTAGAGCAGTAGAAAAGTTCCTAAAATTTAAAAGTGTATGGTGCAAATCATCTCCATTATGGAACAATAATCATTTTCTATCTGGGGGGGAACCATTCACTAACAGAACTTGAGAGGATAAAGGTATTACTACTCTTCAAGATATTAATGGGGCAAGTACTATCCTTAGCTTTCAAGAACTGGTATCTCAATATAATATTGATAAACACTCTCTTTTCTTCTACTTTAGAATAAGATCAGCTTGTAAAGCCTACGAGGTTCGCTAGGGGTCAGATTTAAAGGACCATCCCATTTTAAGTTGGATACAGAGTGCTCCAAGACAGATAGTGTCATATATCTATGATAAACTCCCAGAAATATATGCCCACATCAGGAATGAAAGCCTGGGATAGGGACATATCTGAATTGGGACAAGACTTAGATGGGGATGTGATTTGGGATAATGCTGCCGGTGCTTCGAAAAACCCAAATCATCGGTATATACACTAGAAATTTTGTCATACAGCATATCTAACACCAAGAATTAGACATCAAATGGGACTGGGTCCTGACCCATATTGCTCATTTTGCCCTCCACGGAACCGTTGTCTCTTTTAGACATGTTGTAAGGGAATGTCCAGGGTTTCTTGGTTTGTGGGGGAAGGTTATCAGTACTCTTACATAACTAATGGGGGTATGATTACCAATGGACCCCACTGTACATCTTCTAAATGATGACTCCCACCTTTCCCTTGTGGAAAAAACATGCAAAATCTGGCCGGCAGGCCTGACTGCAGATAGGAAGGTTGTAGTCCAGCGTCGGAAACCTCCTCATGATATTTCAAGTACTCACTGGCTTCGGAGCTTCCTGGACATTTCTTACCTGGAATTATCATCAGCAAGAATAAATGATGCATGACCAAACTCAATCTTAATGTGGACAAATTTGATAACTAACTTAAAAGATCTTCTGTTAAAATAGGAATGCTCTGTCTGTGTATGCACTACTATTCAGTTGGTTGGTGGAGGGGAGAGGGGTGAGTGGGAGAGAAAGGGGTGGAGGGGTGGAGAGGGGGTCGGGATGAGAGTTGGGGGTGACTGGGTTCAATAGACAAAATGTAATTGGCAACTGGTTGTATTGAATGTAATTTGTTGGTGTTGCAATAAAAATTAGTGATAAAAAGAAGTTACAAGAGGTGCAGGTACGATCTCCAGAAAGCCATCTCACAGGTGGAGATTCTGAACAAAACTTGAATGAATGAAGGATGCTCAATTGTTGTGGCAGGGCTTATATGTTATCATCTCTTATAAGGTTAAATCAAACGGCATAGCTTCCAGATAAGTCCAATGCCTTATATGCTTGCTTTGACTTTTAAAACATGAAGGAACCATCCAAACCCGCTCAGCTCCTGATTTCAGTCTCTGAGGCCAATGTGCGAGTAGCTTTCAGGAGGGTAAGTCCGCAAAGAATATCTGTCCAAGTACTAAAGACCTGTGCTGATCAACTGATAGGAGTGTTCACTGAGACCTAGCTTCAGCAGTTTGAAGTATCCATCTGCTTCAAGCAGGCTTCACATATACTGGTGATAAAAAGAATGTGATAACCTGCCTCAACAACTATTGTCTGGTACCACTTAAATCCACAGTGAGGAAGTGTTTGAGAAGTTGGTGATGAAACATATCAACTCCTGCATGAGAAACGATTTGGATCTTCTCCCATTTATGAATTAGCATAACAGATGTAAAGTAGATGCCTTCTCAAGTCAAGTCAAGTCAACTTAATTGTCATTTCGACCATAACTGCTGGTACAGTACATAGTAAAAATGAGACAATGTTTTTCAGGGCCATGGTGTTACATGACAGAGTACAAAAACTAGACTGAACTACGTAATAAAAAAACACAACACAGAGAAAGCTACACTAGACTACAGACCTACACAGGACTGCATAAAGTGCACAAAAACAGTGCAGGCATTACAATAAATAATAAACAGGGCAGTAAGGCAAGGTGTCAGTCCAGGCTTCGGGTATTCAGGAGTCTGATAGCTTGGGGGAAGAAAGTGTTACATAGTCTGGTCGTGAGAGCCCGAATGCTTCGGAGCCTTTTCCCAGACAGCAGGAGGGAGAAGAGATTGTATGAGGGGTGAATGGGGTCCTTCATAATGCTGTTTCCTTTGCGGATGCAGCGTGTAGTGTAAATGTCCGTGATGGTGGGAAGAGATGCCCCGATGATCTTCTCAGCTGACCTCACTATCCGCTGCAGGGGCTTGCGATCCGAAATGGCGCAATTTCCAAACTCATTGACTCTTCACTCATCCCTGGAACATTTGGACAGCAAAGATGCACACATCAGGGTGTTCTTTATCGACTACAGCTCGGCATTAAATACCATCATCCCCTCAAAACTAATCAATAAGTTTCAAGACCTTGGTCTCAATACCTGCTTGTGTAATTGGATCCTCGATTTCCTCACTTGCAGACCCCTGTCAGTTCAGATTGACAACATCTCCTCCACAATCACCATCAGCACAGGAGCACTACGAGCTTGTATGCTTAGCCCTCTGCTCTACTTACTTTACACTTATGACTGTGTGGCTAAGCACAGCTCCAACGCCATATTCAAGTTTGCTGACAACACTACTGTCATAGGCTGGATCAAAGTTGATGACAAATCAGTTTATAGGAGGAAGATTGAAAATCTGGCTGAGTGGTGCTGTATCAACAACCTCTCACTCAATGTCAGCAAGACCAAAGAGGTGATTATTGACTTCAGGAGGAGGAAACCAGAGGTCCATGAGCCAGTCCTCATTGGAGGATCAGAGGTGGAGAGGGTCGGCAACTTTAAACTCCTCAGTGTTATTATTTTGGAGGACCTGTTCTGGGCCCAGTGTATAAGTGCAATTACAAAGGAAGCATGGCAGCACCACTATTTCCTTAAGAGTTTGTGAAGATTCGGCATGACATCTAAAACTTTGACAAATTTCTATAGACATGTAATGAAGAGTATATTGACTGGCTGTATCACAGCCTGGTATGGAAACACCGATGCCCTTGAATGGAAAGTCCTACAAAAAGTAGTGAATACAGTCATCCATCACTGATAAAGCTCTCCCTACCATTATGCATGTCTACACAAAACGTTGTTGCAGGAAAGCAGTATTCATCACCAGGGACCCCCACCACGCAGGACAAGCTCTCTTCTCACTGCTGCCATCAGGAAGATGGTATAGGAACCTCAGGACTCACCACCAAGTTTAGGAACAGTTATTACCCTTCAACCATCAGGCTCTTGAACCAAAGGGGATAACTTCACTCAACTTCACTAGCCCCATCATTGAAAATTTCCCACAACCTATGGACTCAGTTTCAAGGACTCTTCGTCTCGTGTTCTCATTATTTATTGCTTATTTGTTATTATTGTTTCTTTCTTTTTGTATTTGTGCACTAGCTGAATGCCCAAGTTGACGCAGTCTTTCATTGATCCTATTATGGTTATAATTCTTTTATGGGTTTACCTAGTAATGAATCTCAGAGTTGTATGTGGTGACATAAGTGTCAGAATAACACAGAACACAACAAGCCACAAAACTGCAAAGTGAGCCTCTTTCATCCCTCCCACCCATGCACACACAGGGATTGACATGAAATGATAGCTATTTTTCAAGCAGTCTAAAAAGACAGCACTTTGTCACTTTCCCAAGAGAATGAGGAATAGACAATAAACGTTGCCTTTGTGATTGCCATCAATATCTCAAGAATGCATTCACAAAGTGGCCCTAATGGTTTGTTTAGTCCCATAAACGTACATTTCTTCAGCACTCACTTTACACAGAGATGAATTTGAAAGAGGTAATTTCCATGTTTTTCTCTTATGGAATTTGAGTTAGCCAAGACCAAACCCTGGAATGTACCTTCAGTTGACCTTTCCACTGTTATAGCTAAGGACCGTGGGAGAGAAAGTACTTCTTGATTTTCTCTATGTATTCTGTTATTTTCTTTTTCAATCTTTTTATTGATTTTCTGATAAAGAATATGCAAATCAGAGTAGAAGTTTAGCAAACAGATAATACAAAAGACATAAAAAGCAGTAAAAAAGCAGAAAGTATATATTGTCAAAATCAGATCGGTAAAATGTTACGCTATTATATATACAATATAGTCGAAAAAACTACAACTCCTCATAACAATCATAAAAAAATTGGATATTTTATTTGATAAAGGGAAAAAACCCCACTAACTAAACTAAAACAAAAAAAAAGGGAAAGAAAGATTGGGTAGTCCATTTGAGGATAAAATTAGAAAAAAGAGACAGAGGGAAAAAAACATCCTTCCAGTCATCTCCAAACCTTCATGGATAAGGATTTTCCCTAAAGAGAATAAAGAAAAATAAATAAATAAAAATAAATTAAATCATATGAAAATATTGAATAAAGGGTCACCAGACTTGTTCAAAATTAAAAGATGTATCAAATGTCCTGTTATTCTGTTATTTATCCATCATTGATTTGGGCAGGGCCTGTACAAACATAGACCTAGAGTGTTTATGTGACAGACATTCTGTCCAAGGTGGTTTTGTTCTTGGTGTGTACAATTGGCTCTGAGAGTTCCCCAGTGACTGTACAAGTTGTCAACGGCTCTGGGCTGGAGTATGGACCAGGTCACTCCTTGTGATTACTATCCAGTAGTTGTCCTTTGGAAATTCACAGCTCCACTGGGTGAAAGCAGGGTTTTGGTGAATTCCTGAATCAAAAATTGAGCACATATGTTTGATACAGATGATATAATAGAGGTTGACATATGGTTTTATGAGTATCTCATGCTATTGCTTGTCTAGTCTGTGGGACAAACCATTCAGCTTAAACACATTTTGGAGAACTTTGCAAGATTGATTGCAGTGGGAACAACTTTACCACATGTTAATTCAGTCAAGGTCAATGCTGGCTGCTTTTTCACTTTTACTTGTTTTAACGAATTGGCTGTAATACAACTGAGAACTTGCGTGGACATTTCTGAAGGCATGTGTGGGTCAATGAATTTGCTGCAGGTCACACACTGATTAAAGTGAGGTTAGGTTCCCAGTTAAGATCTGAGACAACAAAATGGATCTTTTGTACAAACGAACCCGGCTCAGAATGGTTGGCATTTACAGGATTCCCTGTGAATGCGGAGCAGCATACATCGGCTAGCCACGACGCACAGTGCAAACCCACATCCAGGAGCACAGGAGGTGTATCTGTTTGGGTTAACACAGAGAAATCAGCAGTAGCAGAACATTGCATTTGCAATGGCCATAGGATTGACTTTGATGGCACAAAACTATTGTGCCATGCCACTGACTTTTGGGACCATCTGGTGAAGAAGCCATTGAAATAAAACTCGAGGAAGAGAATTTTAACAAAGATGAAGGTCTCACTCTAAGTAAGAACTGGAATTTGATCGTAAACAAAGTGGGACTGCAGAAACTTGATTGGACGATGACTAACCAATCAGGAAGGGTGGATGATGTGGGTATAAATACCACTGGACTAGACATGCCCAGGCATCATCCCTGATGAAGATGGCAGAGTTTGTCATCAAAATGTCAGTTAAATTCAATACTTCCACCCGGCTAGAAGCCTGAGCAGAATCTAATCATCATATACACTGGGAAAACACTAGATCCTTTTTCAAAAGATCTTGTGTAAAACATCTAGTTACTTTCATTCTGTGCCTGTGAAGTGGAGCATGAGAAGGACCAGTTCCCAATTCCAAATGAAAAAAGTGTATAGGGGCAGATTGTAGATATGAAGCCCCATGGTCAAGATGACCTGAGAATTACAGAATGACATATTCAGTAAAAAGGCTAGTAATCATCCCACTGTGTATAAAATGTCAGGTGGGAAAACCAAACTCCCATTACTATTAAAGAGTAAATTGATAGTAATGGTCCAACAAAGGTTGTCATGTTTATTTCCCTACCACAGCTCATTTTAGAGGATATCTATAAGTTAGCTTTTAGATAAATTGAACAGTTACTTGGAAAAGTTTAGATAAATTGAACAGTTACTTGGTTTTGAGCAGAAAAGTGGAAATTGACATGGTTCCAACATTCCAACACATACTCCACTTCTAAAATGGTTCACTGGCTGCATAGCATTTTTGGACATCCTGAAAGATATGAAGAACAATGTACAACTGTAAGTCATTCATCTGACATATCAAGTTGAAACTTTATTGGTTTGAGTATTTTCTTTGTCCTGTAATCTTGTCATTTCCAGTTTATTTATCCACTGTGGTTTTGCTTTTGTTCCACTTTTTCCAGTTAATGTTAATTTTTTTCAATGTTACATCTTCAGTATTAATCAACAAGCTTCAACACCTCAGACGTCAGTTCCTCGCTCTGCAACTGGATCTTTGACTTCTTCATTGAGAGGGCACGGTCAGTCCAGATCGGGAGTAACATCTGTTCTTCGCTGATGATTAAAATGGCACATGTCAAGGATATGTGCTTCACTGCTGCTCTACTCTCTCTCTACACCAATGAATGTGTAGCTAGGCACAGCTTAAACAATATCTATAAATTTGCTGTTGACACAACTGTTGTTCGCAGAATCTAAAATGGTGACAAGGTGGTGTACAGGAGTGAAATAGTTTGGCTGGTTGAATGGTGTCACAACAACAACCTTGCACTCAATGTTAGTAAGACCATGGAATTGATTGTGGACTTCAGGAAGGGCAAGTCGATGGACACATACCAGTTCTCATTGAGGGGTCAGCAGTGAAAAGGGTAAGCAATTTCAAGTCCCTGGGGGTCAACATCTCTTAAGATCTATCCTGCAGCCAGCATATTGCTGTAATTACAAAGAAGACATGTCAGTGGTTATATTTTATACAGAATTTGAGATCTGGTATGTCACCAAAAACTGTAACAATAACTTCCACAGATGTACCATGAGGAGCATTCTAACCAGCTTTGTCATTGTCTGGTTTGGATGGGGCCATTGTACAGAATTGGAAAAAGCTGCAGACCATCGCAAACTCAGTCAGCCCAGCGGCATCAGGGCACCAGCCTCCCCAGAGTCAAGGACATCTTTGAAAGGCAATGCGTCAAAAAGGCAGCATCCACCATTAAGGACAACCATCATGCTTTCTTCTCATTATTACCATTAGAGAGGAGGTATGGACGCTGAATACACACACTTAATGTTTTAGAACAGCTTCTACCCCATCAGCCATCAGATTTCTAAATGGACGATGAACCATTGCATGAAGGCTACCTCACTGTGTTTACACTAGTTATTTTATGTAATATTTTTGTATATATTTCTTATGGTAATTTATAGTATTTTATGTATTACACTGTACTGCTGCCACAAAACAGATTTTATGTCAGTGACATTAAACTGAATTCTGATCATTTTAAGACTGTCTTCATGACATGTTTTATTTTCTAGTTCTATCTTTCTTTCTTTTACATTCAGGTTCTTCTCAAAGTAAACTTCCTCACATCAGCTGCAATAGTCTTGACCTCGATTTTACTTGCTGTTTACATATCTAATCTTGTATTTGGTCTGAGAACTCAAATATTTATCCATATGTTGTGCACTGAATAGATGAGTGAATTCTGAACTTGTAGTGCTGATATCGTTTCTCTTGTCTGTCCCATTAAAACTGGAAGACATTGTCTGTATTGAAAGGGTTAAAAACATTTCAGAGAAAATATCAAGACTGGGTTTGGGTTGGGGAAGGTCAAAAAACGATGAAGATCTGAATCTCAGACTCAACCCACCATGTAGTTCTGGAGAAGAATAGACAACCAACTCACTGCTAGGAGGTGGATTGTTTGCTTAGATTATCATCGGGGTCTCTCTTCCCGCCATCACGGACATTTACAGTACATGCTGCACTCGCAAACTGCATTATGAAGGACCCCATGCACCCCTCATACAAACTCTTCTCCCTCCTGCTGTCTGGGAAAAGGCACTGAAGCATTCGGGCTCTCATGACCAGACTATGTAACAGTCTCTTCCCCCAAATTATCAGACTCCTCAATACCCAGAGCCTGGACTGACACCTCACTGCCCTATTGTCGTGTTTATTATCTATTGTAATGCACTGTTTTGTGCACTTTATGCAGTCCTGGGTAGGTCTGTTGCCCAGTGTAGTTGGGTTTTTTTTTCTCTCCATGTTTTTTTATTACGTAGTTCAGTCTAGTTTTTGTACTGTGTCATGTAACACCGTGGTCCTGAAAAACGTTGTCTCATTTTTACTATGTACTGTACCAGCAGTTATGGTCACAATGACAATAAGAGTGACTTGACTTGACTTGATGAGGCAACTTCACACCTACCTGCCAGTATAAATTTCATTCTGCAGCTGTTATTTTGCCTCCATTCTTGTCTGCAGGGGGTCAGATTAAGAGACAATTGAACTGAATTGAATTTATTTCTTACATCCTTCACATACATGAGTAAAAATCTTTAAGTTACATCTCCATCTAAATGTGCAATTTATAGTAATTTGTAATAAATAGTATGTACAACAGGGCAGTCAATATAGCACAGAAATACAATTACATCAGTGTGAATTAATCAGTCTGACGCCTTGGTGGAAGAAGCTGTCTCAGAGTTTGTTGGTTCTGGCTTTAGTGGTGCAATATTATTTCCCAGATGGTTTAACGTTTGTGGCTGGGGTGACTCGGGTCCCCAGTGATCCATCGGGCCCTTTTTATGCATCTGTCTCTGTAAGTATCCTGAATAGTGTGAAGTTCACATCTACAGATGTGCCGGGCTGTCCTCTGATTGAGGGTAGTATAGTTCCCATACCAGACAGTGATGCAGCCAGTCAGGATGCTCTCAGTTGTGTCCCTGTAGAAAGTCCTTAGGATTTGGGAACTCATACCAAACTTCTTCAACCATCTGAGTTCAAAGAGGTGCTGTTGTACTTTTTTCACCACACAGCTGGTACATACAGACCATGTGAGATCTTCCGTGACATGCATGCTGAGGAACTAAAGCTGTTCACCCTCTCAATCCCAGATCAATTGATGTCAATAGGGATTAGCCAGTCTCCATTCCTCCTGTAGTCCACAACCAGCTCCTTTGTTTTTGTGACATTGAGGGAGAGGTTGTTATCTTGACGCCACTGTGTCAGGGTGATGACTTCTTCTCTGTAGGCTGCCTCATTATTGGTTGAGATTAGGCCAATCAATGTAGTATAGTCCACAAATTTAATTAGCAGACCATCCCAGTATCAGGTTGAAATTGAGGAGTAGAGGAGGATGGATGGATCTGTGGATTGAGTAGACGAGTGTCTCACGAGCAAGAAGTTGGGAAAGAGTGAGCTAATGAAAAGTTTGGAGGATAATCAGAAGGATTAAGGGTCAACAGGATAGGTCTACAGGACTGTAGGTTGTAGATGAGACAGACAAACTTGATGCAGCTAATAAAAGTAGAATGCGACTTCACCTGAAACAAAGAGTTTTATCTTCAAACCCCTGACTTACAGCCTACATTTTGCCAAGCTTTTTGGCAACTGGCTGAAGTGGTACAAAGTTAAATTTTATGTGTTAATATTCCTTGGATATTTCAAACGTAGAGCTTGATATAGAAGTTAGATACCAGATACTATATGAATTAGAAATGTTCAGGTTCCTTGTTGAAAATAACAATAGGTGACAGTGTGGTAGTGTCATTGATTAATGACTAGCACAATAGCTGCATTTCTACCTCCAGAATCTAGACGTCTTTGCCTTTGGAGGAAACATTGGAAATATTTTTGACACAAACAGGAAATTTCAGCGTCACTGACTGAATTGGTGATTAATTGCTTTCCAGTCACTCACTACAGAAGCTGGAGGAATATAACTTGCAGCCAGAGAAAGTCACCAAAACGTTAATTGTATCCAAGTTAACACTCCTCCCCACTCCATACCACTTTTTAAGGAAATGAATCATAGTATGCAGGCTATCATGTACGGTAAAAGTGATTGACATTTGTGACAAATCTGGGTATAAAACAGGAAGCAATGTACAATATATCTATGAAGAAAAACCTTGTAAAAATTGCAAGGTTATACATTACTGAGGGCCGAAGTAGTTACTCTAACATTTGTAATAATTATCTCAAGAATATGGTGGAATAGAGAGAAAAAAATTGTATTGATTTGGTAACACAGGTAGAGTCTGGCTAATGTATTACAGGATGCAAACAAGGTTGAAGGTGACAACGAAGAATGAATTTAATAAAAAAAACTTTAAAAAGGTGTTCTTGACTGCAGTCTAATAAACTTTGTGGGAAAATATTCATGGCCAGCAGCGAATATCAAATATCTCAGAAATTAATTGCACGAAAGGTAACCAGTCATCTCATTATGTCAAAAAATACAACATTAATTAAACTAATCCTACTTCTTAGCTCTCTATCTATAACCTGTCTACAGAACTTTAAAGTGTCTATTTAGGGCTCTTTTGAATGAAATCAGAGCTTCTGACATCATCACTTTTTCAGCTTCACAGCACTTTTTGCTGAAAAATTCACCTCTTCAACTTACCCTAACTTACCAATAATATTAAATATATATGCCATGTTATTGTCCTGCCTGCAAAGGAAATGGGTCCTTCCTGTTTATTCTATCCAAACTTTTCAATGTTAACTCTTCTCATGGCATCCCTTGGTCCAAAGCTGACAGTTCCAGTCTTGTCAATCTCTCTTTATAACTATTATTTTGTGAGTTTTGATGGCACCTTGGTAACAACTTCTATAGCAACCTCCCTAGTGCATTCCCATTCTTTCTACAAAGCTGTGCACAATACTCTATCTGTGGCTCACTCATGTTTTACATAATTTGAAGTGTCTGCCTACTCTTAACGAAAGTAAGGATCAGAATCAGGTTTAATTGCACCAGCATACGTTGTGAAATTTGTAAACTTTACAACAGCAGTACAATGAAACACATGATAAATATAGAGAAAAGAACAATTAAGTATATTTATTTAATTACGTTATATATTTAACTAAATTATATAATAATACATTAACTTTGTGGGCTGAAGGGCCTGTATTGTGCTGTAGGTTTTCTATATATATATATATATATATATCTCTATTAAATATTTAAAATAAGAAGTGCAAATAAAACAAATAAAAAAGTAGTGAGATAGCATTCATGGGTTCAATGTACATTCAGAAATTGGATGGCAGAGGGGAAGAAGCTGTTCCTGAACCACTGAGTGCGTGCCTTCAGGATTCTATACCTCCTTCCTGGTGGTAACAATGAGAGGAGCACGTGTCCTGTATGGTGGGGGTCCTTAATGGGACTGGGATCACGTGGCCTCTAAACAATATCTAATCTCCCTGTTATGGTCAGAGATAGAAATTCTGATAAGCACAAGGTGTTCTATTTTGATAAGTCAAACCAGGGTAGGGCTTTCACAGTGAAAAATGAGGCCCTGGGGAGTGTTGTAGAATAGGGACCAAGGAGCATAAGGACAGTTTCCTCAAAGTGGTGTCCAAATAGACTAGATGGTGAAGTCATTTAGCATCATTGGCCACTGAGGAGTTGGGATGGTGCATTACAGCTGTACAAGACATTGGTGAGACCACACCTGGTGCATTTTGTTGTAAGAATGATGTCATTAAGCTTGAAAAAGTACAAAATATTTACAAACTGTCTCCAGCTCTTGAAGGCCTGAGTTACAGAGAAATGAACAGTTCAGGAGTTTATTCATTGAAGGCATAAGGGGCAGAGATTGGGTGAATGCACATAGTACCTTTCCCAGAAAGAGGTATCAGAAACAAAAGGGCATAGGTTGGTGAAAGATTTAAAAGGAACTTAAGCAGCTTCTTTATGCAGAAGGTGCTGCGTATATAGAACGAGCTGCCAGAGGAAATGGTTGAGGCAGTAAATTAACAACATTTACAAAACACACACAAAATGCTAGGCCTGCTGTGTTCCACCAGCATTTTGTGTGTGTTGTTGTTTGAATTTCCAGCATCTGCAGATTTCCTCATGTTTGAACAAGACATTTGGATAGGTATATAGAATGCTTAGGCCAGTGGTTCTCAACCTTTTCTATGCCCCACACCCCTAGGAAATGTTTGATTAATATTTGTACCCCTTACAAAAGTAATATAACATTTGAAGATGAAGAAGTCTGATTTCTAATTTTTGAACCACAAATTGAACCACATACAATACCGTGGGTGAACAAATTGAATTTAAAAAATTAAGCTTTTAACTCAGTACATAAAATGTAAATATAAATTGAGCAATTAGATTCTAATTTATTCAGAAAAAATTGTAAACAGTAAATTGATGAGACTCCTCAACTCTGAGGTGTAACTCCCAGGTAACACTGATGAGAATCCTCAACTCTGACTCGGGCAGCGGGAGACTGGAGTGTGCTTGGGACAAACATTACTATCACTTCTCAAGGCACACTGGCAGCTGGCTGAGTGATGACTCGTGACTCATCACTCAAGCCACTTTTTGCCGCACCCCCTGGGGGTGTGGGCACCCCAGGTTGGGAATCCCTGGCTTAGGCAGATACGAGTCAAACATGGGCAAATGGGAGCAGCTTTGTTGAGCATCTTGGATGTTGGTCTGAAGGGTTATGATACTACGATACACCTGAGAATGCCTCTGTACTCTTTAATACATCATTTATTGTGCTTTGTTTTGATTTCCCCTTAAGATACAATACCTTGTACTTCTTGACAAATTGCATTCTACGTGGACAAGTCTCAATGGGAAATTGAGATTTTCCTTCCAGCATGGATCAATGTATCCGAATCAGGAGGCCTACCATCCTAACCTCTTCTTGATCATAGGTCCCCCCCCCCCCCCCCACCTTGCACTGAAGGCAAATCAACATAGCACAGTGGAATTAAAGAGAGTGCTCTTTTAACTACAAAAGCTTTATTTGGAAATCATAATCCACAACATGATTTTTTAGAATAACGAATAAAATACGTCTTTCTGGAATCAATACCATATGTATGTCAAGCAGCGTCACTGTGTGAAAATAAATAAAACCTTGCACCCAGTCTTTCTATTTTCATTAACTAGGGATAAATCATCAACAGTAACTTGAGGAAACTCTTGATCGGTCAGAAGTTTAATGTTGACTTTATTTTTCTGTTTGCATTACTGTTGGAGGAACTGGTTGTTGAAAGATTTGGCTTATTTATTGCACAATTTTCAAATAAAGAAATAAAAGCCACATTTTTATTCTTAAATTCATTTTCAATGTATTGCCTAATTTAGAGTACCATGTAAAAAGACAGGATAATACAGAATTTAAAAGGAACGTTCCTTTTTTATTGGGTTTTAAATCTATGCAATCACCTTTTATTAAAAAAAGTTCTTTAGTCAAAGATACTTATTTTGGCTGATGTTATTAGTTGCATGTATTTGTATTAAACAGATAGAAAACATGATTAATCATTTCTGCCCACACGGGCTTTTATTTTCTGACATTTTATGATGTCAAGATTTTGATAACTTCATGGATTCCCAGTATTTTCATTGAGAACATGCCACAGAATCTACAATTTTTGGACTAAATGTTTTTTTAGGTTTTCAAGAGATTTTTCAATTTCATTCAATCAGTCAAGCTGTTTAACAATGTTACATGATATTTTGAAACTATTTGCTATTCTCAGTTAATTATGTGACAGGCACAGAGCTTGTTACCAAGTACAAGTAGACAACTTAAATACAAGAATTTTGTGAAGTTAAAACCGCCATCAACCCACAAATTATCAAATCAATCCAAACTAATGAAATTTAATTCACTTCACTGCTATGTAGATCAGGACCAGTTCAACTGCCCTGAACAGTTTAAAATTGTTCTTAAAGTTGCTCCACTATAGAAATGAGGTCAATCAGTTTAACATGTTATGAAGAGTTTGACTAAAGAGAAATTACTAAACAATTTTTACCAGAATGGGTGGCACATAATTTAATTTTGTTTAAAAATTAAATTCCTATTAGATATGAGGGTGTATTAAGGAGTAACATTTTAACATTCAAATTTAAATGATCTAGTATTCCTTGAGTCTGTATTAACTTTCATCCTTGAACCGTTGTTAGTTCTACTGGGAATTCTACAGATAATTTAACAAAAAAGAGATTTTAACAAATCAGGGAAGAAATCTGACGACCACATGATTTTGGAACAAAATATGATTGGTATTCAGGAACACAGAAAGCATCAGTCCTCCAGCAGACTGATGGTGCATGGAACCTCAGCTATTTCTGGTGCTAGATAATGTGATTGTGAGTTATGAAGCCCAAGAGACAGTACCACAGCTACCACCTCATCTATGACCAAGCTGTATACATTCCCAGAGGCAGAAGCAGGCAAGTGAGAAGTTGAAGTTATTATTATGCAGATAGTTTGAAGGGGAGAGGGGGAAGGGAGATAGGAAGGAAAACCTAAGGAAAAAGGGTGTTATGTAGAAGCTGTGTGGGAATGGTAAATCAGCCATTCTGGTTCTAAAGTTGCTTGTGCTGTGACGTTGTGTTTCATTAATGAACTGTGGATCAGATAGGCCAAAAGGGCCTTGCTGGAATTGTACATTTCTACTGTGACTGTGCTATAAATATGGCTCATCAGATTCACAGTCCCAATATTGATGTTGTATTTAATTAAACCTACAAGATATTAACCATCACTATATTTCAAACTTGCCATCTACCCAACAAATAGTTCAGTGGTTACCATGTGCACCTCCTCCTCTTCAATGGGATGTAAGCTAGGAGTGCTCAGTTTAGGAGAAATAGAGTTATTTTGTAGAGACTTCCTGACCATAGTAGCTTTCTTTAGTAAGCACCTAGTAAGCTGGAGAAATTGTTCAGCAGTTTGTTATTCAGGTCCAGAAAGAATAAACTGAATAACATCTCCAAAAATATTGATCCAAAAAAACTTCTGGCCTGCAGGCTTGCTGTGAAGAGTTGATGGCAGAAGGGGCAGGAGATATGGCAATGAGTTTATTGTTTGCCTGGACAAGTCATTCTTACAATGAACATTTGATTATCCTGAGAATTAGGAAGGCAATGGTTATTCTTTAATGAGTGGTGTCAGCTTTGAGAATGCAAGCAGCTTGAGTAGGGTCACTGAATAGCTGTCACTGATTGTGGGAGGTGGGAATAGTTTGGTACAGTGCAAATGGCCATGATAACTTAGGAGAATTTAACATCCCTTTGGTATTCCTTCATTTGCTTCAGCAAACAGCTGTGTTACTGCTCCTATTTCATTCTATATAATCCAACTGTAAGCATGCTGAAAAATAGCATTAGAGTACACTATCAGCAATGTGATTGGCTCATCTCATCTTTTGTTGGGAAGTCCTCACCAGGTTCAGCTTCATTTTCATTGATGGATGTTCCTGGTGAGGTGGTCAGGACTTCTCCTTCATGGTGTGGAGTAGTTGCAGTTGATTTGTCATCAGCCTGTGGACAGTTGTCAGTGACTAAAGATACCGACTTTGAGTGGAGCTCTCCCTGTAATATACAAAGTAAATACTGGTCAGGATAGAACAACCCAAAATGCTTGAGTCATATCCAGTCACCTATCTGCAACAGCAGTGGATCATTCTCCACAGGGATAACATTGCTTTCCTCTTCAATTAATCCAGCACTAAATTATCTTCTCAGACTACACATTGTTAAAACACTGAAGTGAAATTCAACAAGATAGATCTTTGGAGGACTTGCTTTTCCACTCATGCTATTTCTTATGCAGGGTAAGAATACGCAAGGTGAGGCAACATCAATTCTAACAAAAATGTACTACATCAGCTACTTCTAAGTGGTGTGGTCAAGAAACACTGATTTGAAACAGTTTCTGGGGAAGTATTTAATTGGTTTTGTATGACCTCAGGGACACTTACCAGCTTTGGTGCAGTTGGAGGTGACGAGGCAACGCATGAGGTGACGTGTGAATTGCTCTGAAATTTGATTGAAAAGAAAACATGATTATTTTCATCAAACATAAGATACAAAAAATCGTGTATTGCTCCATTCACTTAACACTAATGATTTACTAGTGCAGCACTGGCTCTTGCTTCCAGATTGCTGCAACTGCTGAAGTAAGAGGCACAGCTAACTCCCTTTCTTCAATGTATTGCCATGGGCAGGCTTTCAACCTATTTTGTAGTTGGTCTACAACACTGTTTAGTTGCATAAACTCCAGGGCTTTTTATAAACTCTGAAGTTAAAGTACAATGACTAAACCAAACCAACCAGTAAGTCCTCAGATTCTACCTTGATGAAGTAGCAGAGTACAGGTCTTATGGATGGCATTATTGAAAGTATCATACAGCTCTTTGAATTCAGCGGTTTGGTATCAACGTGTTGAGTTTGCCATGGAAATGGGACACTACTAAACTAATTACTTGTTTGTTAAGCAAATAATACACTGTTTGGAGACTTAATAACACTGCCCTGAAGACTGTAAAAGGTTAAATAAATTAAACCTTGAAAAAGAGAGATGTAGGCTTCCAAGAACTAAAACAACTACATCAACAAGACAATTAAGAATTTTGATACTTTAATTTGGGAAAAATCCAATTGAAATCAAATTACAACATTTATTAAAACAATTTACACACATTATAAATGTCAGCTCAGTCTACATAATCTGCTTGCTGTTTTATGGGAAATATTCTGTTAAAGTTAAGATTAAGACAACCAGGAAGATTTTAATGTGAATCAAACATCAATTTTATCTGGAGTGTCTACTAGAATGGAAATGTCATATTTTACATGGAATGTTTAATGCTGACAACAGCTCATTTTGTGATTCCAATGAAGTTCCTAATCTTTCCTCCTTAAATGTTATAATTCAGACATTACATTACAGTCAATCATAAATGGGTATTTAGTGGCAATGAATTCCAATATGTTGATTTCATTTTAAACTCTAATGTTGTACCCAGTCCAAGGTAGAATTGCATAATGATAGAACTGCAAATTTACTCAACTTTACTATTACATTTTGGGGAAAAAAAAATTCTTCAAGGCAGTCATATCAAACTGGTATTCACCGCAAATCCACTTCCACTCCAGAACATTGACATCTCCTTGCGCCAGCAAGCCACACAGATGCTAGTAATCAGAGTGCATGGGACCAGGTAAAGGAGCGCTGGTTGACCTGTCTGCATCAGTGCCAGAGCAATAAAAGTGATGAGAAGACCAATGCCATAAGCTGAGGAACAAAACACAAGAAACTTGAAATGAACAACAGATACTTCTAAAAAGAATGTAAAGGAACTAAAACAGAACTCATGCATCATCACTGCACTGACACTCGTAATTGAATACAAGCTAGAATTTGTCTTAAGCACAAGAAATTCTGCAGATGCTGGAAATATAAAGCAATGTACACAAAATGCTGGAGGAACTCAGCAGGTCAGGCAGCACCTATGGCAATGAATACATAGTCAACATTTCAGGCCAAGACCCTTCTTCAGGACAAGGAATCTGTCACATCTTCCACCATTTGAAAAAACTGATGACTTTAGTGCACTTCACCAAAATCAGTTCTATACGTAGTTTTTACTTCTGGATTCTACTGATGGGTTTCATTCCCATTCTATTATTTTCCTTCAATTTTTGAGAGTTGTCTCATACTTCATTTTTTTAATTTTATAATAAATGCACTAGTTTCAAAATGATGGCACAACACAAACATTTGAATCTTTCTACAAGGTTTAATCAAAAGCCATTATTTGAGTTTACTAAACATATTAACTATCCTCTTGAAAGTAATTGATGGGTTTGGTTCTTAAAAGCTTAACCTCTGCTCTTGATTTGATCAGATACAAGGGAGCCTTCTCACGTCAATAGCAAAAAAATGGGGCTTGACCCAAAACATGAACTCCTCTTTTCTTTCTCTGATACTAATTGCTCCAAATATTTCAACATTCCTGGTTTCTTTCACTGATTAGCATGTCTGTCAAAAGTAAGCCACTCTTTGTGTTCAGATGCATTTCTCATGTCCATCACAGCCAAAATTCAAGAAAATTTTTTTGCAGATGTATATTTTGTTTCAATTTGTTTAAATACCTGTATCATTCAGCTAGATCCTACACGTGTTATCTCAACCATCCCATTCCAATGTTAATATTTAGAAATTAAACAACCTTACTGATACAAGTATCATTTGCACCATATCAGTGCATTCTCCAGCAAACCACAGCCACTCCTTATGCACTTCACTTGCAGGTTCCCTCCAAATGACACACCCTTCTGACTTGAAAAAGTATTGCTGGTCCTTCATTGTTACTAAATTTAAATCACAGGACTCCCAGCACTCTGGGAGTTTAAGGTGGTGACTTATCACCACCATTTCAAGGGATGGTAGGGATGAGCAATAAATGCTGGCCTTACAACCAATGTCCAGATCCCAAAAATGAATATAGAAAAGGTTCAAAAGTATGGCAATGCTGATCTGATGGAAGCAGTAATGAATCATGAAGGCTTCCTGAGCTCTTTCTCCAATTTCTTTCTTTTTCCTAGCATCTGATTTGTAGTCATGTGAAAATAAATTATGGCACTTACCGACTGTGCAAGCTACAAAGTAGATTCTTGAAGTCTGCACCTGAATATCAAACCTGTGGCAATATGCCACTAACATTCCTGCAAGGAAGATATGGTGTTATTTGTTGTTGTAGACGAGAAGACAAATTTAAGATCAGAAGGAACTTCAATATAACAAAATGTTTTTTGTTATGAACAAGCGATTGAATTAAAAAAAATTCAACACACACTTTTTATAAACCACAAAATCTGCCAACAAATCACAAAGTGCCTGTACCACGGTAAGAGATGCTTAATATATGTCAGCTCTATTAAAAAGGACAGTTATCCAAAAACAGTGAAGAAAATAATGCACATTTATTTCTTTTAATCAAACAAATGAAATGCCTGGGTTCACAGAAAAGCAGAGATTATTTACCTGGTATTAAAACATCACCAAAGCCAAGGAGGGAGAACGGTCGGTCACACAGTGCCAGAGGCGAGTAATTTAACCGAGGCACCTTCAGTACCATTGGGAGCTGAAGATTAAACAAAAGTCTCACCAATACAACAAATCATTTCATTCTACTAAAAAGAGAAGGAAACTATTTGCCACTTACTCACTCTAAAGTATTTAATTCAAAATTTTAAGTACCTGGACCAATGCGATTTATTATACATCAAAAACATGCACTGAAACACTTGTGCAAAATTATACTGAATAGTGCAAGGAGATTGAGGGGAAATATAAATATCACCATCACCATCACTGTGATGAGCAATATGCTCCACAAAATATCAATGAACTTTTGAAGAGGAATCTGCTCAAGTGCTATTGGCAAACATACAAATTAGTTCAAAACTTTTGGACAAAATTAATGAAATTCTAATATTGTTTGCTAGTGACTTATACATTAAGTACCTAGGTCATTCTGACGAGAGGAAGGTCATAAATTATTGTGATTTTAGTGCCTCTGGCTTAGATGTGCAAACAAATCAAGACTCCTTACACAAATCACAACATATTAAGGATTTTCTTGAAAGTGGTGATTGTCAACATCTGATATAAACAAAAATCAGGACTAAATTCAGCTGCAATACCTTCTCCATTTCCAGATTTCCTTCCAGAAGTAAGCATGAATAATATCAATCTGGATAAACAAACATACAAAACCAACCCAATAAGGAATCAGGCGAATAAAAATTAAACTGCAAGAATGTTGCAGATCTAAGGACAGAAATTCAGCTTGTCAGAGATATATAGGGATGGACTTGAGTATTTTCATGATCCTCCTTCAAATTCTACGGTTAAAGTAAATCGCTGCTAGAAATG
Organism: Hypanus sabinus; assembly: GCF_030144855.1. Classification (NCBI taxonomy): domain Eukaryota; kingdom Metazoa; phylum Chordata; class Chondrichthyes; order Myliobatiformes; family Dasyatidae; genus Hypanus; species Hypanus sabinus. Next base: position 30,785,549 of record NC_082721.1, read on the forward strand.
TGTGCCTAAACCCATAACAGCGTCCAGATGTTCACCCAACAAAAGCATTAGAAACAAGACTGATAACCTTGCTGTACAAAAGTCAGAAAGGCAGCCCTGCAAGCCTCAATAAAATTTCCTCAAATCACCTTCTACGAGAAGGCTCAGAATCAAATACATATCTAATTTCCTGGAGTTGTTATTATTTAGTCACTGTTTGGCAATGCCCACACTCAACCTAGAAGGGCACTCAACCTGCTCCACTGACTTAGGGCCTATCAGTGATATATTGGGCAAGATTTCCAATGTAGCTTAGAAATATCTCTGTATTTCAGTTGGCAAGTGAAAGGAAACTTGTCTAGCTATAACTTATTGTGGCTCAATTAATATTTGAAGAAAGGCATGAGATTCAGCTTCACATTCTAAGGCAAACTTTAGCTTTGCCTTAAAAAGGAGGGGAGTAAAATCAAAGTATTTCATACTTGAGCAGAAAATACAAGGCCAATAAAAAGTATTCCCTTCCCTTTGAAATTTCCATGTTTTATTGTTTTATAACATTGAATCACAATGGCTTTTTGAAACTGATCACCAGAAGAGACTCATTCGTGTCAAATTGAAAACAAATTTCTACAAAATGGTCTAAATTTATTACAGCAGATGCACCTTTGGTAGCAAATACAGCCTTGAGTCTAAGGTGAACGATCTCTATCAGCTTTGCACATCTGGACACTGCAATTTTTCCCCATTCTTCTTTACAAAACTGCACAAACTCTGTCAGATTGCATGGGGATCATGAGTGAACAGTCCTTTTCAAGTTCAGCCACAAATTCTCAATTGGATTGAGGGCTGGACTCTCACTTGGCCACTCCAGGACATTAACTTTGTTGTTTTTAAGCCATTCCTGTGTAGCTTGATGTTGTGCTTGGACCCACTGTCTTGCTGGAAAATGAATCTTCTTCCGAGTCGCAGTTCTCTTGTAGACTGCATCAAGTTTTCCTCCAGGATTTCCCTGTATGTTTGCTGCATTCATTTTACCCTCTACCTTCACAAGCCTTCCAGTGTTTGCTGCAGTGAAGCATCCCATAGCAACCACCATGTCTCATGGTAGGGATGGTGTGTTTTTGATGATGTGCAGTGTTTAGTCTGATGGCCAAAAAGCTCAGACCAGAGAACCTTCTTCCAGCTGATTTCAGAGTCACCTACATGCATTCTGGCAAACTCTAGCCAAGATTTCATAGAGTTTTTTTTTTGAACAGTGGCTTTCTCTTTGCCATTCTCCCATAAAGTAGCAAATGGCAATAGTTGTTGCATGCAGTCTCTCCCATCTCAGCCTCAGAAGCTTGTAATTCCTCCAGAGTTGTCATAAGCCTCTTGGTGGCCTCCCTCACTAGACCCCTTCTTGCACAGTCACTCAGTTTTTGTGGACAGCCTGCTCTAGGCCAGGGGTCAGCAACCTTTACCACTGAAAGCCACTTGGACCCGTTTCCCACAGAAAAGAAAACACTGGGAGCCGCAAAACCCGCTTGACATTTAAAATGAAATAACACTGCATACAACGTTTTGTTTTGCCTTTATGCTATGTATAAACAAACTATAATGTGTTGCATTTATGAAATTGATGAACTCCTGCAGAGAAAATGAAATTACATTTCTGCATGCAACAAAAACATTTTGAACTCCGAAAAAAAGACGTTGGGTTGAAGGTTACTTTTAAGTAAAATACTCAACGTCTATTTGAGTCCTTCTTGTATTTATGAAAAACGCCAAACTTAAATTTGCCGCCAGCAGCAAACCAAAAATAACGTCAGCCAGCTGTCAACCTGAAAAATAAAAGGACTATTTCACTGAACAATGAAAACATATGAATATACGTAAAATAATAGGCAATTAAAATATTTATCATACTTGTTCAGGTTGACTCACACCTGACAATGCAGTCGTATTTAGTAGGGATGGATCGATGCTTAGGGGAGTGACCGGGAAGGATAATGGGTTTTTTTCCTCTCTGAACTCACAGAAGCGTTTCCCAAACGATGTTTGCATTGCGATGATTGCAGAATGTAAATACTCCGAATTTATCATGTCGTGACCTTGTTTGAACTCTCTCAAATTGGGGAAGTGAGACAATGTGCCTTTCTGTAAATCTCTGGCAAGCAACGTCAACTTGCGCTCGAATGCCAAAACATCCTCCAACATGTGCAGGGCTGTACGTCCTTACCCCGTTGAAGAGCTGTGTTCAGCGTGTTCAGGTGCGCTGTCATGTCTACCATGAAGTGTAGCTTTTCCAGCCACTCTGGCTGTTCCAGCTCAGGAAAGTTGAGCCCTTTGCTGCCCAGGAAAGTTTTCACTTCTTCCAGACACGCGACAAAGCGTTTCAGCACCTCCCCTTTGGACAGCCACTGGACTTTGTTGTGCAGCAGGTGCCCCATCAGTAGCTACTGACACCAGATGGGTGGTCTTTATTCCTTTGGCTCTTAAACAATTCAAGACAGCCTCACAGATGTCCTCCCCCTGTGTTTGGTCTTTTAGAGGTATCAACTCAATCAGTTCTTCCTGTGGCCCGGCAGAGTTTACATACCGGCAGAACAACGCTATTTGTTCAATATCACCTTTGTCTTTAGACTCGTCACAGGCAATCGAGTAGGCCACAGCTGAATTGATGTCTTTAATTTGCTGTCTTGTGATGTCTTCTGCCATTTTTATGGTTCTGTCTTTGACAGTCTTTGCAGAGAGGGGCATATCCCTGATTTTCTGCACAATTTCACTCTTGTTTTTAAAGTCCGTGAATAGATGTTCTGAAATCTTAATGAAAGATTCTTTTATATATTCACCATCTGTAAACTGCTTCCCGTGCCTGACTATTTCCTGAGCGTCAATATAACTGGCGTATGTCGTTGATTTTCCAGACTTCATCCATTTCTGGAAATGATTTTTGCTCAGATCAACCTTCCGCATCAGTTCCGAAACGGCTTTTTTTCTCTCATCTCCATCCGGATATTTTTGAGCAAAGGCTGCGTGTTTATTCTGGAAATGCCTTGCGACATTTGACTTTTTGTTGTTTGCTAGTTTCTCATTGCATATTAAGCATACCGGTAAACCAGTCTCGTCAACAGTGAAAGCAAATGAATCTGTCCACGTATCATTAAACGTTCTGTTTTCTTCAGTCACTTTTCTTTTTTTAGAATTCTCCATAGTTGGCTTACCTTGGATCGAAAAATTAAAGAAATCGCGCACTGGCGGGTGTCAGGTATTGGCAGTGGTGACGTATATTAATAGCGATAAAAACACGTTGTAGCGGTGTGCTCACGCAGTCAGTAAACTGCAGTCGAATAACTTTATTCGAACTAAACAGCCTTGCTTTTAAGCCTCCCTCAACCCAGCCCCCATGGACGCAGATGCTGCAAAAGACGCGTACTCACAAACCCCCGTAGGCTATCTCCCTTAGCCGGAATGCTGGCTAATTGTGAGCCGTTTCGGATGTGCCAGGAAATGTGTCGCCACACTTAGATTGTACAAGATCACCATAATCTTCAAATTTAGAATTACATTTCAAAAGCTAACAAACTAACATAAAATACATTTTAATTAAATACTGACCAATTATTTCCCAAAGCCACAGGGAGCCGCAGCACAGAGGTGAAAGAGCCACAAATGGCTCGGGAGCCGCAGGTTGCCGATCCCCGCTCTAGGCAAATTTACACCTGTGCCATATTCTTCTCCATTTCTTGATGACTGACTTAACTGTACTCCAAGGGATATTCCAGTGACTTAGAATTCTATTGTATCCATCTGCTGACTTGTACTTTTCAATAACCTTTTCACAGAGTTGTCTTTATGGTGTAGTTTTTGCCAGAATTCTGACTCAACAACAGTTGGACCTTCTAGATACAAATGTATTTTTACTACAATCAATTGAAACACTTTGACTGCACACAGGTGAGCTCCATTTAACTATTTATGTGACTTCTAAAACCAACTGGCTGCACCAGTGATGATTTCATGCGTCATGTTAAAGGGAGTGAACCTTTATGTAATCATTTATTTTGTGTTTTATATCCGTAATTAACTTAGATCACTTTGTAGAGATCTGTTTTCACTTTGACACAAAAGAGTCTTTTTGAGTTGACCAGTGTCAAAAAGCCAAATTAAATCCATTGTGATTCAAGATTGACAACAAGTCATGAAAAATTCCAAAGAGAGGTGTGAATACTTCTTTTTGGCACTGTAAATATTCTACACGCCTAGTACATAATAACAGCATGACGTTTAACATATGAAACTAGTGGCAAAAATATCAAGCAGGATGATGGGGGAAAATCAGTGATGTGACTCTCATTCCAACAGACCTTCTTACCAGTGACTGTACCTTCCCACCCCTCCTAGCACTCATACATTTATTCAGCAGTTCAAAGCTATCTTAAAGTGCCTGCAGGGGGAGAAGACCTGAATGCAAATTACAGATGAAAAAGGGTAAATGCATGAGTGCTAGGAGGGGTGGGAAGGTACAGTCACTGGTAAGAAGGTACAAGATAGACTATGATCCTACCAAAAAGAGAGCAGAACGAGGCAAAAAATGAAGATTAAGTAATTATCACACATCACACACAGCCCAAAGATTTCAACAGGGCATATTTCAGTCTTTTTTCCACTGTACCTTTTCATGTGTAGAGAAATCTGAAGGACCAGCAGCCACTTCTACCATGATACTCTTGCCACTCTGAAATACAGAAGCTCACTCTTTAGAAAAAAAAAGTCTATACTTAAAACGTTAAACATGCCCTTCAGAATTCTCAGGAAATGGATTAGAAAAAAAACATTCTGAACGAGCCATAATTTCCACCCTACTTCTAACTAAGGATACTGGGGATGAGAACACAAGGGTCATAATGTCCACATCAGCCAATACATGACCTTTAGGCTAACCCCATTTTCCAGCCCTTAGTTCACTGTCTAGCAAGTTATGACTCCTAACAAGCATTTGTAACGTGCATTTGTAATTTGGCTCTATTCGCTTTACACTTATGACTGTCTAGCTAAGCATAGCTCCAATGCCACATTTAAGATTGCTGATGACATCATTGTTGTAGCCCGAATCAAAGCTGATGACAAATAAGCATAGAGGAGGGAGAGTAAAAATCTGGTGATTGGTGCCATATCAACAACCACTTACTCAATGTCAGCAAGATCAAAGAGCTGATTATTGACTTCAGGAATAGGAAACCAGACATCCATGAGCCAGTCCTCATCAGGGGATCAGAGGTGGAGAAGATTAGCAACTTTAAATTCCTTGGCGTTATCATTCCAGAGGACCTTTGATGGCTTTGTTACAAAGTTTGCCGATGGTATGAAAATTGGTGGAAGAGCAGGTAGTTTTGAGGAAGCAGGGTAGCTACAGAAGGTATTAGACAGATTAGGAGAACGGGCAAAGAAGTGGCAGATGGAAAACAATGTCAGCGAGAGTGTGGTGATTCACTTTGGTAGGAAAAAATGGCAGAGTTAAGAAAATACAAAAACGGTGCAAAGGGACTTGGGAGTCCTTGTGCAGGGTTCCCTAAAGGTTAATTTGCAGGTTGAATCAGTGGTGAGGAAGAAGAATGTGATGTTAGCATTCATTTCAAGAGGACTAGAATCTAAAAGCAAGGATGTAATGTTGAGACTTTATAAATCACTGGTGAAGCCTTACTTGGGGTATTGTGAGCAATTTTGGGCCCCTTATCTTAGAAAGGATGTGCTGAAACTGTAAAGAGTTCAAAGGAGGCTCACGAAATTGATTCCAGGATTGAATGGCTTATTTGATGAAGAGTATTTGGTCACACTGGGCCTGTATTTATTAGAATTCAGAAGAATGAGGGGTGACCCCCCCATCCTCATCACATTCTACAGGGGATGTATTGAGAGCATCCTGAGCAGCTGCATCACTGCCTGGTTTGGAAATTGCACCATCTCGGATTGCAAGACCCTGCAGTGGATAGTGAGGTCAGCTGAGAAGATCATCGGGGTCTCTCTTCCCGCCATTACAGACATTTACACTACACGCTGCATCTGCAAAGCAAAGAGCATCATGAAGGACCCCACGCATCCCTTATACAAACTCTTCTCCCTCCTGCCGTCTGGGAAAAGGCACCAAAGCATTTGGGCTCTCACAACCAGACTATGTAACAGTTTCTTCCCCCAAGCTATCAGACTCCTCAATAGAGCCTGGACTGATACCTTACTGCCCTATTGTCCTGTTTATTATTTATGGTAATGCCTGCACTGTTTTGTGTACTTTATGCAGTCCTGGGTAGGTCTATAGTCTAGTATAGTTGTTTTTTTTCTCTGTGTTGTTTTTTAATGTAGTTCAGTCTAGTTTTTGTACTGTGTCATGTAACACCATGGTCCTGAAAAATGTTGTCTCATTTTTACTATGTACTGTACATAACAGTTATGGTCGAAATGACGATAAAAGTAACTTGACTTGACTTTTTGTAACATCTTTTGTTTTTGCTAAGGTTACAGATGATACAGAGAATTTGGCTGCTTACCTGAGTGAGAAATGGAGTAATGAAGACAAAGAAAATATCATATACAAAGAGAACCACCAGCAGTAACGTGCAAGCCTGGAATGAAGAAAAAAAAAACATTAAGAGTCTGCAAATAGTTAACATTGAAGCTAGAAGTATAAAATGTACAATACACCTGACCCTCGTTATGTGCGTCTTCAGACTATGCGTATTCACAGTTAAGCGAGGAGCACTGCTTTCCCGCCAATACAAGTCAGGTGCGCGCACCTCATGGTCTCACTCCCGCCAGTCTCGCATTGGTTTTGGCAAGGTGTGGTTGTGCAATCATGCGCTCTTAAACTTTTATTGCTTTACCTACGACGCAGTGATTTTGAGCTTGAAATATTTAATTATGCCTCCTAAGCGTCCGATGTCATGTCCTGGGCCATCAGCCGAGTGGCAGAGAACCACTTTAACACTTGAAAAAAAGTTGGAAGTTATAAACAGCGAGGAATCAGGTGAAGGTAACACAGCTCTGGGACGTTACTGTTGGGAACAGAATCTTGCCTTTAAAGTTCTTTTATTGCTTGACAATGTGCCAGCCCATACTAAACATTTGGATAGCATTCATCCTAACATAACTGCGTTTCCTGCCGCCTAACACGACATCGATGATTCAACCACTCAACCAAGGTGTGATCCATATTCAAGGCATTTTCTTTTACAGCGAACTATCTCTCACATGCTGCAAGCAACAAACAATTTTGAAAATCCCAGGAGGTTACCAACGGTGAGAGAATGGTGGAAGTCAGGGCACTTGGCACAAATGGCAATGGACATAGACCCAAGTTTACAGTGGAGTAAGCATTTCAGTCATTCCCTGCCGTCAACCTTACAAGCAAATTTATGCTGAAAAACAAAACGTTGCCAAGCAAACAACCCTCACCACTTTCTTCAAACCGATGCTGGCAGTTCTAAGAGTTCTGTGAGTCTTCCTTCACCCTTGCTGTGCTTGATATGATCCTGACGACCATAACCATCCATGCATCTTATCCATGTAAAGCTGCCTGACACCACAACAACCACTCATCTCCCGGAGCGAACACACCTGCCACCTGTACAGTTGCTGAGTACTGTACACCCTAGTATGTTAACTTTCTATGATATATTACTTTGAATATTACCTTAAATTGATTAAATATAATACGAATGTGCCTTGTGGTACTGCTTTTGTGTCTTATTGGTATGAAAATGTGAATAAATTACAGATAAAACATATTTAGGAAGCCCTCTGGAACATATCCCTATTTTCTCCATTTAAATAATTATTCACATTATGAGGAACGTATCCCCCGCATATAAAGAGGATAGGGTGTATAATCACATTCCACCATGTTAAATAATGTCTATTCGTATGTAGCCTAAGATAAAGTTCAGGGCACATCTTAATGAACACCGAATTTTAGTCCAACCGTCAATATGTATCAAGAGACTATCAAAAATGTGAAGTAATGTGGAGAATCTATTACTGAAACAAGAATTTGATCTTTATGCAAGATTGATTTAAAATTTAAAAAATCCCACCTCTATACGGATTACTTTGAACATCTTGGACAGCAGCTCCCCAGCGTGGAACAACGCTTGAGTCCTGGGTCCCTGCTCAGGGCAGTGCAATGTATATCAGGCATTGCTAAAGTCAGATTGTCATTTGCACAGAATAATTTTAGATGCCAAATGCTGCCAGGTATGTGAGAAAGACACAGTCAAGCCTGATGCCAGCCATTCTACAGCTACAGATCTATACTGCCCAGCAGGAGTCAAGAGGAGGAACTCTGGCTGATCTTCACTAATCTAGAAACTCAAACAAATTACTTCTTCAATTATTAACCACTGAAACATAAAAAATGTGAGTAGAAAACATAGCATCTGCAGAATCTCTTGTGTATATCATGTGAAACATGTATACATATCTGAATTTTAAGATTCAGAACTAGACATTCAGTGCCACATGAAGTTAAGCTCACAATTCAGAAAGCAAACAGCCTGATGATGCTTCCTTTAATGACAGCACTGTATACCTGTGCTCATTAATGAACCTGTATTTTGGACAACAGAAAATATTGTATTAGCTGCTTTAAGAATGATTAAGAAATGAAATTTTGCAAACAGCATTTTAAAAATATACTGAAAAAGAACAATCGTCAAGAATGAGGGATGAGGAAATTTCAGATGCTTCAGGTATCCTATGGGTACCAGGATGGCACTGCTACCTTAACTGACAAGCAAACTGGATTTGATCCCAGTCTTCTACAGAGTTTGCTGTGCAGTCTACGACTGGTTGGTGGCAAGAATTAGGTTGGAGCGGATAGATTGCACAAAGGAATGAGTTACAGGGAAATAAGCAGAGGACTAGGATTGCTAGAATTACTCACGGACAACACTTCTTCATTGTGTTGATGGCACCTTTCCACATTGTAGGAACAATTAATAACAATAAAGTATGAACAATTACGGGAAAGGTACTTTAACTGGAACACAAAATTGATTTGATACAGATCTTTAAGATTTAAAAGGATTGCAATAAATAAATTGGATATTATTTTCACATAAAATGAGATAACAGAGGAAACAAATTAAACATAGACACAAAAAAGAATAAATGAAGAGTTAGAACAAAATCCTAACAAGGTGTAACTGAAACAAAGAATATTTCACTAGAAAAGGTATATGTGTGACAAGATACATAAGTTGATGGGGGAATGGGGAGGAAAAGCAAGCACATGTATAAACCATCAATTATGAAAATCAGAGGCAGTGGGCTCTAAATAGATTAGATTAATGCAGATTGGAATATGTTAAATTAATTAAAATGAAATACAGTAATAACTATTAGAAAAAGGCTACAATCAGGTTATTTGCTGCGGTCTGCAGTAACAAATCTTAAGGTTTCAATTTGGCCAAGTGTGAGGTAGGATTTGTTCAAGTTTATTTGTTATTCAACTATATATGGATACCCATAAATACAGCCAAGCAAAACAGCATTTTTCCAACACCAAGGTGCAAAATACAGTACCTACAGTCACACACAGCACAAAGCACACATCACACATATAAGATGGTAATAAATACAGACACACAAGAAGTCCCTGAGTCCACAAATGTTGCAGCAGCATATAGTCAAACACAATTTGTCCTCTGGCGAGCAAACATTGGAGAGCAGCACCGACTCCAATACGTACGCCACACCATACCACCTCTGGCACTCTGTCAGAGTGCACTGACTCTGACACCTCCCCCAGGGCGACTATAAACAGACAACACTGCGACTTGAGGCTTGGTCTTCATTATGACCAAGGCCATGCAGCTCCCTGTTGTTCACCAGTAATTTAGTGAATCGGACTTACAGCATTCTACATTAACAATGTACATTAATGTAAATTAACAACGAGGTCTTACGATCGCAAGAAAAGTAACCAAGATGATCACTCACTGTTAAGACTACACAACCACTCTGCACCTTTGAAGCAGGCAGCCACACCACCCGCACCAAGCCCACCTTCTTCAGTTTCTCCACCAACAAGCAACTCACTGATGGAGTAGATCTGCAGTACTTTAAGTTCTTAATGTCCAGCATTATGATTGTAAAAAATACATTTAAAAAGACAATATGGTTGGCCCTGTAGGAGCCGTTGCATCTGAGTATGCCACTATCTTACCAGATACCAGTAACATCACTATTGTATAGTAAATGGCATGGCACTGACAAGTGTTGTGGAGCAGATGGAGCAGGGAGTCCAAGTACAGAGTTTGCTAAAAGTGGCCACACAAATAGAGTGACAAAGAAGGTGTTTAGCATGCTGGCCTTCATCAGTCAGGGCAATGAGGCTGGGAGTAGGGACATCGTATTGCAATTATTTAAGTCATTGGTGAAGCCACACTGAGTATTATGTACAGTTCTGCCCACTTTATTATAGGAAAGACATTGTCAAGCTAGGAAGGGTGTAGAAGAGATTTATGAGGATGTGGCCTGAATTAAAGGATCTCAGCAACAGGGAGAGGTTGGCTACACTGAATCTTTATTCCTTGGAGCAATGGAGAATGAGGGGTAACTTCATAGAAGTTTGTAAAATTCTGGAGGGGATTGAGTAAGATGGATGGTCATATTCTTTTCCCTATGGTGGGGAACCCAAAACCAGAGGGCACAGGTGCAAGGTAAGAGTGGAGATATTTTAGAGACTTGAGAGATACCTTCTTGACACAGAAGGTAGTGAGTACCTGAAATGTGCTGCCAGAAGAAGTAGACAAGGTGGATTCAGTTGCAGCATTTAAGAGGCATCTGGACAAGTATATGGAGGGGAGAGACTTGAAGGTTTATGGGCCAAATGTGGGCAACTGGGACGAGCAGGGAGAATGCTGAGGTCAGCTTGGACCAATTGAACTAAAGGGTCTGTTTCTGTGCTGTAGCACTCAATGACTCTTAAGTTTTCCCCACTTAGTCAACCAACTGTAATAAGCACACAAAACAAATGAATCCACAAAAATAGCTGTGTTTTCTGAAGTTTGAGCCAACATGAGCCAGAAATAAGATAATGATTGAGCAACAAAAGGCATTCATTAACTGATCTAAGTGATTACACAATAGATATTTTAATACATGGTACTTACCATGCCAAAGTTCATTCAATGAACCAGCAGAATAATTGAGCATTAAAACATTATAAACAGAAACATTATAAAACAGAATAAAGCATTACATTGACCATGTCCAAAAAATACAATTACAAATATGTTGCACAGGTTGTAAAGGTAGTTCAGCATAAACAAACCAGCTTAAATTGATGACAGCTTAAACCAACCTGAATAAGATCTTCCAGCAATGATACACAGATTTATGGCTCTTTACTAATCTGTCCAACCAACGAAATTGCTGAAGTGGTATTACGTCAAAAGCTATGACAAAGCTATCATTATTATTTTATCAAGGCTAACCATCATCCAGGATAGCCCCAAGGGTGATAAACTATCTGCTACTGTTACCAAGAGGCCAATTACAATGATCAGAATACAGACTTGGAAGTCTCTATATTATCAAAATTGAAAGTAAATTTATTATCAAAGTACATATATGTCACCATATCAACACTGAGATTCATTTTCTTGTGGGCATACTCAATTAATCCGTAACAGAATAATAACCACAATAGAATCAATGAAATACTGCGCCAACCTGGACATACAACTAGCGCACAGAAGACAACTAACTGTGCAAATACAAATAGAAAATAATAATAATAAATAAATAAATAAGCAATAAATATCGAGAATATGACTTGAAGAGTCCTTGAAATTGAGTCCATAGATTGTGGGAACATTTCAGTGATGGATCAAGTGAAGTTGAGTGCAGTTATCCCTTCTGGTTCAAGAGCCTGATGATTCAGGGATAATAAGTGTTCCTAAACCTGGTGGTGTGGGTTCAAGGCTCCGATACACTCTTCCAGATGGCAACAGCAAGAACAGAGCATTATCCGGAAGGTGGGGGTCTCCTGTTGATGGATACTGCTTTCCTACGACAAGGCTTCATGTAGATGTGCTCAGCGGTGGGGAGGGCTTTACTCGTGATGGATTGGGCCACATTCACAACTTTTTGTAGGATTTTCCATTCATGGGCATTGGTATTTCCCTATCAGCTGGTGATGCAACCAGTCGATAAAATCTTCACCACACACCTAAAGAAGTTTGTCAAAGTTATAGATGTCATACTGAATCTTCACAAACTTCTAAGGAAGTAGAGGTGCTGCCGTTCTTTCTTCATAATTGCACTTAAATGCTGGGTCCAGGAAAGGTCCTATGAAGTGATAACACCAAGGAATTTAAAGTTGATCCTCTGATGAAGACTGGCTCATGGACCTCTGGTTTCCTCCTCCTGAAGCCAATAATCAGTTCCTTGACCTTGCTAACACTGAGTAAGAGATTGCTGATATGACACCACTCAGCCAGACTTTCAATTCCTTCCTATATACTTATATATCACTATCTTTGATTTGGCCTATGACAGTTGTGTCATCAGCAAAATTGAATGTGGCATTGCAGTTGTGCTTAGCCACACATTCATAAGTGTAAAGTGAATAGAGCAGGGGTCTAAGCACACAGACCTTTGGTGCACCTGTGTTGGTGGAGAAAATGGAGATGTTGTTGCCAATCCAACCTGACTGCAGTCTGCAAGTGAGGAAGTCAAGGATCCAGTTGCACAAGGAGGTATTGAGGCCATGGTCTTGAAGCTTACTGATTAGTTTTGAGGGGATGATGGTTTTGAAAACAGAACTGTAGTCAACAAAGGGCATCCTGATATATGCACCTTTACTGTTCATATGTCCCAGGGTTGAGTGAAGAGTCAATGAGATGGCATGTACTGTGGACTCGTGCTGTTAGGCAAAATGGAGCAGATCCAAGTTGCTTCACAGGAAGGATTTGATATGTTTCATCACCAGCCTCTGAAAACACTTCCAACACTGTGGATGTAGTTATAAGAAAAAGTTTATGAACTTTTTGCAGTTACCTGATTTTTGACATTAATTACTCATAAAATGTGTTCTGATCTTCATAATAATAGACAAACACAATCTGCTTAAACTAATAACACACAAACAATTGTACTACTTCTCATCGATACTGAGTACACTATTTAAACAATCACAGTCTAGATTCAAAAAGGTATGTGAACCTCTGGGTTAATGCCTTCTACAAAAGCTATTTGGAGTCAGGTGTTCCAATCAGTAAGATTGGAGGTGTGGGTTGTAGAGGTGCCCTGCCCTGTAAGAAAAACACACAAAGTCAGGTTACTGACAGAGCCTGCTCTTCTCAAGAAAGATCTGTTTATCATGCCTTTATCTAAACAACTTTCAGAGGACCTTAGAAGAAGAACTGTAAAGATACATGAAGCTGGAAAAGACTACAAAAGCAATTCAATGGACCACAGAAAGAGAAATTGTCTACAAATGGAGGAAATTCAGTACTGTTGCTATTGTCTCTAGGAGTGGGCGTCCTGTGAAGATCACACCAACAGCACAACATACAATGCTGAAGGAGGTGAAAAAGAACCCAAGGATAACAGCAAAAGACCTGCAGCAATCTCTAGAACTTGCTAGAGTCTCTGTTCATATGCCCACTACAACAAAAACACTGAACCAGAATGGTGTTCATGGAAGGACACCATTGAGGAAAGTCTGAGTCCACACCTTAAGCCAACTGAGATTCTATAGCAGGAGCTGTAGAAGGCTGGTCATGCAACTAAATGCAAGGTTCATGCAAAGTATCCCAGAAATATTGATGAACTGAAACAGTTTTGTAAGGACGAATGGTCTAAAATTGTTCCTTGGCTTTGTGTGAGTCTGATTAGCAGCTACTGGAAACATTTGGTGAAGGTTATTGCTGCTAAAGGAGTTTCTACCAGTTACAATACAAGGGTTCACATACTTTTTTCCAGCCTGGACTGTGAATGATTAAACAGTCATGAAAGTAGGCATAAAGGAACTGCTTGTGTGTTATAGTTTAGGCAGATTGTGTTTGTCTATTAGTGTGACTTAGATAAAGATCAGACCACATTTTATGAGAAATTAATGCAGAAAACCAGGGAACTGCAAAGGGTTCACAAGCTTTTCTTGCAACAGTATGTGCTACTAGATGATAGTCATTGAGGTAGGTTACCACATTGTTCTTAGCACCAATGCAAGTGATGTCTGCTTGAAGCCAGTGGATACTTCAGACTGCTGAAGTGAGAGGTTAAAGCTCTCAGTGAACACTCCAGTCGGTTGATCAGCACAGGTCTTTAGTACTTGGCCAGGTTTGATGAGGCACACCAACCAAGCAACCCTATGTAACCTGGAAGTGGAAGAGTTTGTATTTGTCCACTTTGCCAGGACAACACGTGTCGATAAACCTGTAGCTGGCGCCACCTAGTAGTATAAAATAGAAATTTCTACAAATAGAAAACAGTTTAATATTAACTTAACTGTCTGCTTCAGAGATCCCAAATACTGACTATACTTTAAATATATGAATTATAGAAACAAAATAGCTGCTCCTATTCTCACCAATCTCACATCCATTATATCCACTGATCACTGAGGACTATCAACCAGATTACACAAACACAGAGGAATCTACACACAACAAAAATGACAGACTTCCTTCAACCACACTCCTGCACTTGTTCTGTGATAAGAAAATCAGCTTCTTTGAAAGCAGCAACTATTCCTAGCTGATATCAGCTTTGCTCTCTTAGTACAAGATGAAATCTAGGACATACAATAACCTGGGTTTTTCATTTAAACTCCCTAGACTTGGGGTAGCACACACAAAATGCTGGAAGAACTTAGCAGGCCAGACAATTTCTATGGAGAGAAATAAACAATCAAGATTTTGGGGCAAGACTCTTCATCAAGGGTCTCAGTCCAAAAGGTCAACTGTTTACTTCTCCCCACAGATGCTGCCTGACTTGCTACAATCCTCCAGCATTTTGAGTGTGTTACACTGAATTTTTAGCATCTGCAGAACCTGCACTCGGCAATGTATAAAGTTTAAACTATGGAGATTGGAGCAGCCAACTACTTCAACATTGAAACTGATCTCAGCTTACAATCAAAACCCTTATGCAATACAGGTGTGTTTGGATGTTGAAGCTTGTGAGAGAGGGGGAATAAAATCAGTTGGTAAAGATCTGTTGAGCGTATACGTGCAATGGTTAATGGCCCAAAAGTTTAAGGAAGGTGAAAAATATTAAATCAAATGTTAATTTTCCACCACTGGAATTAACTTCAACGAGAAATCAATGGTACATTGATGTGTTGTAATTTACTCTGCAAATACAGTGAATGACTAATGTACAAATCTAGCATACTGGACAACAGGAATGGAATTAAAAATTAGTCAGAGACATTACATTGCAATTAGTTAGTTTTCATACAACACAAGAATGGAATTGTACCTTAAAGGTTGGCAGTCTGATTGTTTTCAACATGTAAAGGCAAAAGGCAATTCCTAGAGTATCTTGCAAAACCCATGCCCACCTGCAAAATAGAATCTATTCAGTGTCTCAAAACTCAAGGTCTATATAATTTACTGCATATACTGACAACATAATTAATGGAATTTTTAAAATTTTCTCATTAACTTTGTACTCTAAACCACTTGAGACATGCATTTAAAAAGATAACATGGTAAACCTTCAGTAATTTTAAAGGAGGTAAGTTACTCAGCTTTTTACTCATTGAATAAAGTTAAACTATGAAGTGTGAACTATCAATCTGTGTGTCTATAATCTCTGGCCTAAAGATAGTATTATTACAAGGTTACAGCTTGGGCAGAGATTATGCTACTGTGAACATTAGTCCAAAAGTTAGAGGCTGAATTTTTGAATAAATTATATTGCAAGTTGAACATACAACAGTACAGCGTGGGAAGAGACCCACTGCTCCACAAAGATGTGCAAATAATTAAACCAGCAATGAAATGCTTAACTAAATTAATCCCTTCTAACTACACAATGTCCACCTCTCTCCATTCTCTGCATATTTAATTCGAAGAGCCTCTTGAATACCTATATTGTATTTGCATGGACCACAATCCCTGGTAGCAAATTCCAGGCATCTACCACAGTATGAAAACAACTTGCCTCACACATTTGAACTTACTGCTCTCACCCTAAATAACATTAGGCATTTCGACTGTGGAGAAAAAGATGCTAGCTGTCTATTCTATCTAAGCCTCTCATAAACTTATAAACCTCCATCAGATCTCCCCTCAGCCTCTGCCACTCCCGAGAAAACAATCCATGTTTGTCCAAACTCGCCTTGTAGCACATGGCCTCTAATCCAGGCAGCATCCTGATAAAAATCTTCTAAACTCTCTCCAAACCCTTCACATCCCTCTTACAAAAAGGTGACCAGAATTCAATACTCCTAAATATGACTTAACTACAGTTCTATAAAGCTGCAAGATAACTTCTTAACCCTCGAACACAATGCCTTAACTAAACACAGACAAGCATGTCATATGCCTTGAATCTCAAGATCCAATGTTAGTGCATAATCACAATGTGAATATACAGTTACATGAAGTGATCAAAAGATATGCAACTACATAATATTTCTTTATACCTGTACAGGTTAAATAGCTCTATTCTACTAATGGAAAATGCATTCTGACATAATGGACTAAGAATTAGAAAAAATATCTACATTAAGGTCATAAATTGGGATTGGACATTGGCTTTGTGGGAGAAGCCAGTGAGTAATAGTAGAGGCATATGACTAATGAAGTGTCGCAGGGATCAGTGTTGGGTCTGTTGTTGAAGATAATGTGGTAAACTGGATCAGCAGATTTATGAATTCACCAAAATTGGGGATGTATAGGCTATCATGGCTTGCAGCGGGATCTGGATCAGCTGGAAAAATGGGCTGAAAATGGCCGATGGAATTTCTTGCAGACAAGTGTGAGGTGTTGCACTTGTTGAAGTTGTTTAAGACATTGGTGAGGCCTAATTTGGAGTATTGTGTGCAGTTTTGGTCACCTACCTACAGGAAAGATGTAAATAAGGTTGAAAGGGTACGGAGAAACTTTACAAGGATGTTGCTGGGTCTGGATGACCTGAATTTAAGGAAAGATTGAATAGATTAGGACATTATTCCTTGAAACATAGAAGACTGAGAGGAGATTTGATATACAAAATTATGAGGCGTACAGATAGTGTAAATGCAAGCAGGCTTTTCCCACTGCAGTTGGGTGGGACTACCACCTGATGTCATGGGTTAAGGGTGAAAGGTGAAAAGTGAAAAGTTTAAGGGGATCATGAGAGGAAACTTCTTCATGCAGAGGGTTGAGAGTGTGAAACAAGCTGCTAGCACAAGTGGTGCATGCAAGCTCAATTTCAAAGATTTGATAGATTCGTGAATGATAGGGGTATGGAGGACTATGGGTCCCGGTGCAGATCTATGGGAGTAGGCAGTTCAAATGGTTCAGCATGGACTAGATGGGCCAAAGGGCCTGTTTTTGTGCAGTACTTTTCTATGACTCTAGGTAATTTTAAGGCCAGAAAAACATATGTTAATGATAATCATAATATTCAACATGTAACAAAAAGCAAATATTAGAAATATGAAAAAAGGAGAAACAAAAAGTCAGCAACTTTTGGGAAGTAGAGAAATTAATGCTTTGGGAAGAGCCTTTCACTTAACACAAACTGAGAAAATGAAAATTTATCAGCACTCAAAGCAGATCAGAACAAAATGAGTGAGGAAAAAAAACAGCATACTTCAGAACACCAATGCTTAAAAAGATTTAGTGGACAATAGGAATAGGAGTGATAATATTTACTCAGAATAATGGGAGAAGCAAAATTAAGATGAAAGTTTTTTTAAAATTTAGTGATACAGTGCAAAGTAGGCCCTTATGACCCTTCGATTCAATCACCCCAGCAACTACCGACAAACCTGATTAACCCTAACCTAATCACAGGACAATTCACACCTAACAGAAATATCATAGTAGCTTCCAAACGCTCCTCTTTAAACCTAAACTACTCCCATGTCCATTTGGTTTTGCTTTTTCCTATTGGCTGAAAAAAAATCAGACATTTATTGCTACTGAGACCAATTACCACTTGACACCTCACATATTCTACATTTAAGTTTAGATAGTGAATTGTAACCAGGTAACTGTCAAGGACTCCCACCCAAGCCCAATGTGGAACTTGCTGATGTTCACAATACACATAATAGCTGGATCCATCAATTCAAGACACATCTACTATTCCTTTTCTTATTTTTCTTCCATTTGATGGAAATTAATGAACTTAGGACAAAGAGAACCAATATGTCTTTGGATTGTGGGAGGAAACTAGAGGACCCAGACGCATTCCACCAGGAGGACGTACAGAGACTCCTTAAAGAACAGAGCCAGAATTGGACTCCAAACTCCAGAACACCCAGAGCTATAATGGCTTTGCTATAACTGCTATGCTATCATGGGAGGATGTAGGAATCAGCAAAATAAGAAAAGGCAAAATGGTAGAATCGAATAATCTAAAAAAAAGCAAGCCAACATCAGCAGTGTTCAGACAGAGAACTTTCACTCCAAGGAAGGATACCAAATCATCACTTGCTCTGAATCACCAGCATTCCCTGGCTTTAAGAAAGCAAAGACAGCAGTTTCAGTGTGGAATTACAACTATTCCTGGATGAAAGAAAATGAAATATTCATGGAAAAATTTTGCTAAGTGAAATGTTGTAAATTGAGAAAGACATGAAATGTATTGTGGGAATTTTATTTCAATATATTCTTGTAAATGGTGTTATTTTTCATATAACATTATGACACAGAGTATCATTCAACACAACAGATCCCATTCAGCCATATACCTTCTGTAACCTATTATTTTACATTTACAACCTCTCCCTTGTGATTCTGCTATGCCAACCTATAACAAGCAAATTGCAGAAGTCTATAATTAATCCAGTAACCAATGGTGTAATACTGAAAATTCATAATTCAAGAAACACCTATATTAAAAGCAACTTTAACACTGTCTAAGAGAAAGGTGCTCTTCCTTGAACTTGCAGCAAGTATTTCTGACACACACAGAGGCATATGTGAAGGTAGAGGGAAAGCAAAGGGTAGTTCAAGGTCATCGCAAGTAGAACAGGATTCTGGCCAAATCACCTAAATCATTTTTGATTTCCCCAGTGCATTGGAATGAATATAGAAGATGAGTGGTTCCACCCATAAACTGTGAGGTAAAAAACAACTTACTTGTCTTCATTTCTGAATACAGCCCAAACATAACTAATTGAGACACAGAATGCACCCAGAAACAACATCCGTACTTGGGGTCGTTTGTGACAATGAGGTAGGTCTGGAGTCCTGATTGGAAATAGAGAGAAAAGACACATTACTACAAGGTCAAGGAGTGAATGCTAAAGTCAGAAATGTTAATAGTTTTATTGATTTCAAAAGGAACAAATTTTACAATTTTACATACCTGCATTTACAGGAAGGAATTTTCTGAACAAATGGGGCCAGGCAGCTATAAAGTCCAATGGAAGAGGCAAGGCAGAAAATTCCTATAATTATGTACACTGGTTTCGAAGAAAGAGATACTGTGAGAATTGCTTAGCAGAAATATCAAAGTAGTTTCCAAAACGTTCCTCTCTGCAACAATTGGAAATGATGCTATCTATTTTAAACCTAAACTTCCCCCATGTCCATTTGTTTTTGCTTTTTTCTATTGGCTGAAAAAAAAGTCAGACATTTATTGCTACTGAGACCAATTACCGCTTGTCATCTCACATATTCTACATTTAAGTTTAGATAGTGAATTGTAACCAGGTAACTGTCAAGGACTCCCACCCAAGCCCAATGTAGAACTTGCTGATGTTCACAATACACATAATAGCTGGATCCATCAATTCAAGACACATCTACTATTCTTTTTCTCATTTTTCTTCCATTTGACGGAGATTAATGAAGTTAGGACAAAGTAGAACACAGAGCGCAACAGATGGAGTTAAGAATAGAATAGAACAAATCTCCTGCTCACTTTGACTTATTTCATTTATTCTTTCTACTCTCTCTATCTGTCATTGTCAAGTTCTCCCTTGGGATTGTACCTGTCAGAACCTCTACCCGCAATGTTGTTTTATTGTGCAACATCCAACTTTCTAGGTATTTAGAAATTCAGTAAGAGGTTACATACCTAGCTCATCGTAGAAATAATAAAGGAGTACCAGCATTGAGCAGCACATAACCACAAAAATACAGATCATAATTGGTGTCACATCAATAGTTTCATCATCTTGTTTGTCTGCTCCATCATGCTTTTGCTTCATGTAGCGCCTTAAAGAATTATAAAATAGGAATAGTTCACCTACATATTTTATATCATTGCTTACATACAGCCTGAATATAACAAGACTGTAAGACTTTGTAAGACTTCCATGTTAATACACTGCCCAAAAGACCAAGAATCAATGGGTTAAGTGAAGTAAAAATTTGAAATTATTTTGTTCAAATAAGTATTAATGTCACTTTGATTTTATATGACAATAGGTTATATAAGGAAGACAAGTGAGGCAGTGAGATTAGATATTAAACTTTCACCCATGATGCACTGATTTAAATCAAACAAATCCTGAAAGGCTGAAGTCTCTCTTTGCTGGCAAACATTGATTTTAGTATCATGATCCAGCTTCTAATGCATTAGCCACAACACAAAACTTGGACTTGTTTTATATTTAGAAGCAGAATAAACCATACTGACACTATATGAAAAATCTTCTAGGACAGACAAATTATTGGGATAGTAACGGAACTTTTACTCTACCTTTCCAATGGTTTATGTGAGTGATCTGGACCGTGAAATTCTGCTTCAAGTGGTATTGTGTCACAGTGACACCTCCAAATCCCGTGAAAATTCCAATAATGAACTCAAAAGCAATGTCATGTGCAATTTGGTGGAAGAGCACTGTGATGTGATGACTAAGTGGATTGAATATTTTTCAAGGAGGTGATTAAGAATGCCAGTGAAAATAGCAAAGTTGATGAAGTTTACCTGGACTTCAGCAGGGTCACACATAAGAGTATGGTTCAAAAATTAAATAATCATGGGATCTAGGGCAATTTAGCAAATTATTTACAACTGTTTCTTGTTGACAGGAGCCAGAGGTTGATAGTTGAAGCAAATGACTAGTGATGTGCAGTAAGGATCAATGCTGGGACACTTGACATTTATTTACCCATTAATGATCTGAATGCAGATGTATGACATACAAGTAGTAAATTCACACATGACACACACTTTGGTGACAATATTAATGATGAGGAGACTAGTCTTTAGCTACAGAATTATGCCAACAAGTTGGTCAGAAGGACAGAGAAATTGCAGATGGAACGTAACCCTTAAAAATGTGCAGTGATGCATTTTGGGGGGACTAATTAAACTAGGATATTAAAATGAATGGTAGGACTACAGGATGCACTGAGGAACAGGTAGACCTTGGGGACACATCTAAGGAACTCTAAAATTAGCAGTTCAGGTAGGTAAGACAGTTAAGAAAACATATGTGACACCTGCTTTCATTAGCAAGCACAATGAATATAAGAGCAAGGAGGTTATGGTCCTGCTTCTGAACCTGTACTCACTGGAGCTTAGAAAAATGAGGGGGATCTCATTAAAACCTATCAAATATTGAAAATACTAAATAGAATAGACATGGAGAGGATGTTTCCTATCATGGGGCAGTCTAGGATCAGTTTACAAGGCATCCCTTTAAAATGGAGATGAGGAGGAATTTCTTTAACAAGAGATGGTGAATAAGTGGAATTCATTGCTACAGTTGGCTGTAGAATCAAAGTCTTTGGGTATACCTAAAGTGGAAGTTGAAAGGTTTGTGATTAGTAAGAGTGTCAAAGGTTACGGGGAGAAGGCAGGAACAGGAAAATCGGGCTAAGAGGCATAATAAATCAGCCATGATGGAATGGTGAAGCAAACTCGATGGGCCAAATGGATTAATTCTGTTCCTATGTCTTATGGCATTATTAAAACATAGGCCAGGTCACAGCTGGAGTACCGTGTGCATTTAAAGCCACCGCACTACAGGAAACATGGTTGCATTAAAGAAAAGTGCTGAAGAAATTTATGAGGATTTGTCAGAAATGATGTTTTTCAGCCAACAGGAGAGAATAGATAGGCTAGTTTGTCTTTCTTGAAGTGGCACAGGCTGAGTTAAGACCTGAATGAGGAATTTAAAATTATGAGGGAAGATACATAGGATGGATAGTGTGAATCTTTTTCCTTCAGTGCAGCTGTCTAGAACCAGAAGACAGAGGTTTAAAAGGAAAGGGTGTAACAATTAGAGGGGATTTGAGAAAGAATTCTTTACCTCAGAGTAAGGTTGAAATCTGGAACTAATGGCTTGAAGAGAATATGATGATAAGTGAGAATTTCAATATCCATAAATATTTAGATGAGCACTTGAAAGCTGATGGGCCAAGTGCTTGGAAATGGAATTCGGATAGATATTTGGATGCTGGCATGGACACAGTGGATCTACTCCCATGCTGTGTGATTCTGTTAATAAGTACCCAACATTACCAAACTCAAGAATTCATTACAGGTAGATTGCAGCATCATATAGGCAACAGCGGATAGGAGAATAGAATTCCAGTAATGCAAATAATGTTTTAAAATTATATTTAAACATAAACATTATTCTGGCAAATTCAGACAAGCTGACTAGCAGAGTACCCACATCTAACAATGCAATGTCTTACTCCAAAATGATTGGTTATTTTCACACACTATGATCACTTACTTTTTTACATCTTTGCTTCCTGCCCAATAGCCACCAATAGCTACAGTACCAACTGCCATAACGAAGATAACCACCATGTTATAATCCAGGAACGGTTCCTTTGGGGCATACATTGCCACTTTGACTGATTTCCCAAATGTCTGTTAGGGAAAGAAAACAGTTTATTTAAGCTCACAGTTCACTGATTGACCATGGAGAATTGAAAAAAATTGACATGCTGAACCTTTTAGTAGTAAACTCTTCTGCTTCTGCATCTTCCAGCAGCCACAACAGCAGTAATTATTAAGGGCATTTTCACACACTTAAGGTTGACACGCTGGAATTTTGAGTATTGGCATACAAAGCTTGTTACGATTTTTTATCCTTTACATGAAACAAGAACAGTTGATACTAATTTTTCTGCTATTCTGATTAGCCCTTTGCTATAATAATAGCTCTTGTCCAATCAGAAAGCCTACAACATCAAAACCTATCAATCCCAGTAAGCATAGAGCTCAAATGCAAAGCAGTATTGCAATAATTTGGATGAATTGATAGTACTGCAGCAGAGCAATAGTTTCAAGCATGCCCTTTAGTCACTGCTTCAACTACGTTAATTAAGTACACATCCTGCTTCAGAAGTCAGTAATTGCAAGAAAATGGATTTCTCAGCTTTCATTCATAGGTTATCTGCCTATGAGTAAAAGCTGCAGTAATTGACCCACTCTGACTAGCTGTAAATACTTTCTAAACATCGCACCCTTTAATTCAGTAAATCAACCAGAATAATCAATCAAAACTTCAGTGTTCAACAGGATCCTCCAAGAGTCTTGCTCTCTTCGAAGAAGTTCTTGATTGTTATTGGGAGTGCTACCAACAATTTCTTGATGGCCCTGCTCCAGAACAGACTCTTTAGTTGACAGCAATACCTAGAGACAAAGGTGTCATGTCTGGACAGTATTCTCTTGCTCAGCTAGGGAAAGCTGTAATGTACACCACAATTTACTCACAGCTCTTATTGCACCTTCCAGCACTTAAAGTGAATAACATGCACATCATACTATCTAACTGCATAAACTGATCAAAACTCTCTACACATGAACCCATAGCACTGCAAAAATGCAAACCATTCTTGGACACACTCACTCTCTTAACTGTATCAAGGAAAGCAGCGCCAAGCACCAGCTAGTTATTGCAACATAGGGGAGTATCAGAAGTAATCAGTGATTTTATGACAGTGGTGGCTCACCATTTCATCACCAACACCACCATTCCCAATGCCATGAACGTAAGCTTTAAACTTAGATACTTACCTCTTTCCTAGTCTTTTATGCAATCTATATTTTCAGTCCTGAACCTGGTAAGTTTCTAACTACTAGAATTCAATTCCTAAACCCTGACATTTCTTTATCACTCTCTCCTCTTTTTAGAATTCGTCATAAAGGCTACGAATGCTAGTGACCACATGATATAGAACAGCAGATGATGACTGGTGGAGGTTGGTTCTATCTTTCAGCTCTGTGGCTAAAATTTTTGTGCTCTTTGGTCAAGATGGCAAAATCAAGATTCCTGTTCCCAATCACGGTTTATAGGCTTGCATGGCTGCTGAATGAGGTTCACAGACAATCTTCTCATCAAACACTGGAGCACCAATGATATCATAAACACTGTGAATTAGATTCTTTAATTGAGAAGATTGATGCAAATAAAAACTATGGATGCAGTTCATCTATAGTTACTATTTCCCTGAACCCTAGATGTACAGTGCTTGCCAGTTAATCTGTCTGTTCTTAGACTCCAAAGGCTCCTTAACTTTCTTCTTCACATGCTGAACAGCCTACAAGTGAAAGATGAAGTAACTAACCCACTCTAATCAGCAGTAAATACTTCTCAAAACACCACACCCTCTAACATTGGACACCTGAGAAGTTTTACCTTTGATATATCAAGCATATCATCATAACTCAGGAGCGCAACTGGAATATCAATCTCTTCATACTGACTCCCATTTCCACCTGGAGGCACCTGCAGAGTAGGAGGAACAAAATTTCTACATCAATCAAACATTACAGTTTACACGAACATTTCTATGATCATATTGTTCCATTATGCATTTATTTAATAGTTTTTAAGAAATGTAAGAGGAGAAAGCAAAAGCCTTGGGCGCTGTCAGTGCAGACAGTACATGCCTTGTAGTATCTGCCAACGTTTCCTATGGATTCACAAGGAGTCTAATAATTGGCAGAATAACAAGCAGTGCATTTATTCCATAACCAGTAGATTTTCTATGGTACTGCTCATGAAGTTATTAAAACAATAGATGGAGCAATCTATAAAAAAAAAAGCATGACCTGGGAATATTAAAAAAAAGCAGAGCTATGTAAATCAGTGTAGTACAACCACATCATCAAAATAAGGAATAGAGTCATTGAGTAGTTCAGCAGGGACAGACCCTTCAGCCCAGCAATTCCATGATGATCATCATACCATCTACACTATTTCACACTTGCCTTCAATATTCCTCTCTGCACTGCTCACTCAAGTAACAGTAAAGATTTTTTTTTACTGTGATTCTTCCTGTATCCACCACCTCCACTGGTAGCTCATTCCAGATACCAAAACTGCATAAAGATTTTGCCCCTTAGATGCCTTTTAAACCTCCCCTCCATCCCCACACTTTAAACCTATGCTCCTAGTTTTAGAAGCCCCTAGCATGGTAAACATACATTCCTATCTAACCTTTGCTCTTCATAACTTTATATACCTCTATCACGTCACCTCTCAAGCCTTCCTCCTTCCAGTGAAAAAGAACTAGTCTATCTAATCCATTTCTGATAGCAAACTTCCAATCTAGAACAGATATAAATAGAAAATTATTTTAATTACAAACCACTTTTTTTTAATGAGGTCTTCGACCCACTCTCAAACAGCTATGAAGAGTGGATTTATAGGGTAGCTAAGAATGAAGAATTGAGGTTTTGGACTACTGATAAAGGGGGAAGTGGGAGAAAGCATTGCAAAACAGGTCTTCACATACATTTGGTAAGAAAAAGAGGAAAGAACAATGTAAATGCAGGAACTGAGCAGGTGAGGTGGGTGTGGTTACAGGAGGGCACAGCACAACTTGCTGGGGAATTAAAGAATACCTCATGGGCATGGAGGAGCATTAAAAAAATGCAGAAGAGTATTGCTGGTACAAGCCCAACACAATGGTGAATAACCACTGGAGAAAGACAAGAAGCAAATTTAGAAATTATTGTAAACAAGAATAGGGAAAAAAAATTAGACCAAGGACTGAAAATGAACAGTTGTCACGAGGTCCAGGAAAATTTTAAATAGCTCCACAGCAGCACCTGCTGTCCACAGTCTAAAACTGAAGCCTCAGATGAACCACTTCCATGGACAATTTCAAAGTTAAACGTCAAAACCATTTCATGACAATTGAAAGTAACTTAATAAGTTATTTAGACATGCATAAAATATTTGGCAAAATTTACATAATTGCCACAGGAATCCTTTTGTATCACAGCTTTTACTCTATATTTGCAGAATCCCACCCAATGATTCATCCAGTAAGACCCGGATTCCAAAAATCTAGATGATGTTTATCACTCAATATTATTTAAAAATATGTTACACATCAGTGGGTAGCAAGTGGGATACAAATTTCCACAAAATGGCTTGTAACAATTATAGGACTCTTGCTTTTAAATGAACTCAGTAGGAAGAAGACGCCTGTCTTGTTTTTAGAGGACTATGTATGTGCGTGGGTTAGAGGGAAGAACAGGGCTTGTTTTGCTGTTGTTGATTTACTACTCATTGTGCCTTGTTTTGTTGCGTTCTGTGCATTTCTGCCAAGTATTGTGAGCATGCTATGTTGACACCGGAAGGTGCGGCAATAATCGCGGGCAGTTCTCAGCACACCCTTGGGTGCATTGTTAACACAAGTGACATAGTTCACTGTATACTTTGATGTATACATGATGAATTAACTTGGATCTTGAAATTGTGACCAGAAAGCTCTATAGATTTAACACAGAAAGCAAAGCAGCAAGCAACATATTGCTTCAAGGTCATGATTCATACAGCCCAATTTTAAATTACATCATATTTGTATTTAATAATCTTCACAGTGATAATTTGTATTGCTCAAATTAATTGTTTCAACTTTAAATATTGGTGTTACAATAAACCAGAGCTCTCGCTTCCAATGGTACCTTCAGAATGTAGTGGCAAGGACAGATCATGCTTGACAGGAAGCACACCATGGGGTTCCTGTTCATTGATCCCCTGAATCACAATAATGTTCTTGTTGCATTTTCTACAGCTGAATCTGAGGGAGAAACAGTTATGGTCATGCTGAATGATGGGACAGGCCTGAGGGGCCGAATGGCCTACTCCCACTCTTAATTTCTTTCTGTCTTTACTGAAGTACCATGCACAGTTTCAGTCACATTTAAGGAAGGATAAGTTGGAAGCAGTTCGGGGAAGGTTTACTCAACTGATAACTGGAATGGTTATGAATAAAGTCTTATAAATAAAGGCTTGAAAATTGGGCTTGTCTTGACTGTAATTTAGAAGAATGAGAAGGAATTTGAGTGAGGTACAAGAACTGAGGGATCTCAATGGAATTACCAAGTGGAGGAAGTTAGCTCTTGTGCAGAACCTAAAACCAGGAGTCCTCTTTTAAAAATAAGAGAGGGGGTGTGGTTCATCAAATTAAAAGTGAGGTGTTTTTTTACCTCTCAAAGGATCATAGAAAGTCTTTGGAATGCTTTCTCAAAGAATGGTGGAAGCAGAACCTTTCACTATTTTCAAGGTGGGAGTAGATGGATGAGAAGCAAGGGAGTGGTGGGTCCCTTTTGGGGAAACTCTGCCTGCATCAAAATATGGATGATGCAGTTAAACCTCCTTTAAATGTTGAATGAGGCAAACACCTATGTGTAACTACAAGCATCAGGCACATCAGCTCTATGTGCCCCCTTTATTTTTCATCAGAAATTTACAGGACATCATTGATGATAGTTAGGCCTGGACTGTCTAAACTAGACAATAACTTGTAAAAGTTTCTACAAGTTATGTGAAAATAAAAACACTCAAAACTTTTATAGACATACTGTGGAGAGCATTCTGACTGGCTGCATCACTGCCTGGTCCACAGGGAGCTACTGCACAGGACCGAAAGAAGCTGCAGAGGATCATAAATTTAGTCAACTCTATCTTGAGTACTAAGACACCTTCAAGGAGCAGTGTCTCAGAAAGGCAGCATCCATTATTAAGGACCCCAGGGCATGCCCTTTTCTCATTGTTACCATTAGAAAGGAGATACAGAAGGAACACACTCAGCGATTCAGAAACAGCTTCTTCCCATCTGCCACCTGATTCCTAAATGGACATTGAACCCATGAACACCACCTCACTTTTTTAAAAAATAAATTATTTCCATTTTTGCACGATTTTTAATCTATTCAATATACGTATACAGGTGTCCCCTGCTTTCCAAACGTTCGCTTTACGACGTTTCGCTTTTACAAAAGACTTACATTAATACCTGTTTTCGTTAACCGAAAGAGGATTTTCACTTTTACAAAAAAAGACGCCCGCTTTAAACTTGTTTACCCCGAGAAAATCTACCATGACCATGAAGCCTTGTGCGGGCAGGTGTGTGCGCATGCGTGTACGTGCCAATCTTTTTCTACAAATCTGTTTTGTCTTAATCTTCCTGATTCTGGTAAGTGAAACTACACTGTACATACATTATTTCTACTTTATAGGCTGTGTATTCATCATATCACTCCTGCTTTTACTATGTGTTAGTGTTATTTTAGGTTTTATGTGTTATTTGGTATGATTTGGTAGGTTATTTTTTGGGTCCGGGAACACTCAAAAATTTTTCCCATATAAATTAATGGTAATTGTTTCTTTGCTTTATGCCATTTCGGCTTACGAACGGTTTCACAGGAACACTCTACCTTTGCAAAGGGGGGGCGGGGGGACACCTGTACTTTACTCTCAAAGGTTAATTTATTATCCAAGTATGTATACAATATACAACTCTGAGTTTCTCCTCCTCCAGATAGTCATGAAACAAAGAAAAACTATGGAAGTAAATTCAAAGAGAAACAGCACACATAGCTCCCTTCACAAAAAAAATGGCAACATGATCATCAACCCCCTCCTCCCTCACACAAAAACGCTACAAAAAAATCAGCCTCCAAACCCCACTTTCCCCACAAAAAAGCTAACAAAACCTCAGCAAGAACATTGATTCCCCCCGCAAACCACCCTCCCCGCACAAAATTGCAACAAGGACATTGGCACCAAAAACCCACTTCCACCTCAAAAACTAACAAAACCTCAACAAGAACATCAGCCCTCAAACCTTTTCACCCCGCACAAAAATACATTAAGAGCATCGACCTCAAATCCCCATCCCCCGCACAAAGCAAAATAACAAAAGCACAAGATCAACTCCCAAACCCCCACACCACAAAACACTCTCACGGCATATGAAGCTGCAACAGATATACCAGTGCTAAAAGGAGGCGTGGAAGCATACTGAAGGACATAGGGCCTCCTCTACTGTCAAGATGAAGCCACACTCAGGTTGGAGGAACAACACCTTATATACCGTCTGGGTAGCCTCCAACCTGATGGTATGCACATTGACTTCTCTAACTTCTGTTAATGCCCCTCCTTCCCTTCTTACCCCATCCTTGATATATTTAGCTTTTTCCCCCCTCCTTTTTTTTCTCTCTTTCTGCCCATCACTCTGCCTGTTCTCCATCTCCCTCTGGTGCTCCCCTCCCCCTTTCTTTTACCCTAGGCCTCCGGTTCCATGATCCTTTCCCTTCTCCAGCTCTGTATCCCTTTTGCCAATCACCTTTCCGGCTCTCAGCTTCACCCCACCCCACTCTGGTCTTCCCTATCATTTCGCATTTTTCCCTCCCCCTCCTACTTTCAAATCTCTCACTATCTTTCCTTTCAGTAAGTCCTGATGAAGGGTCTCGACCTGAAACGTCGACAGTGCTTCTCCTTAGATGCTGCCCGGCCAGCTGTGTTCCACCAGCATTTTGTGTGTGTTGCTTGATTTTCCAGCATCTGCAGATTTCCTCATGTTGACACAGGGTTCATGTTCTTTTTTGCAAACTTTTATCATTGGACACTTACAGTCTCCAGATTAATAGGTGTCTGAGTGGCATAAAGTTACTAAAAGCATTTTCAGCTAAACTGGATCAATATTACTCTCTAATTTTCCTTACCAGGCTCTCTCTACTGACAATGAGCAAACCCCTGGCTCCATTGATTTGTGCAAGTCGCACTTTATCATAGAAAGTACAGTTTCCACGCATCACCATGGGAATTCTGTTGTTAAATCCATGTAGGGGCACATCTGAAGGTGAGCACAGCACAGAAGATGTCAAGTCTTGGACCTGCAAGAGAGACTGAAAAAGATCGCAATTTTTGATGCAGGTTAAACAATTTGTTGAAAATATTTTCAAAAATCCCTTTGAGTAAATCAAACCTGCTTCTAATGAAAATAACCAACTTTACTGCATTGGGAAGTAGCAAGGAGATTCACATGTTGCCCAGATTGGAGGGTTTTAGTAATGGAAAGAGGATGGATATAAGATGGACAACACACACAAAATGCTGGTGGAACACAGCAGGCCAGGCAGCATCTATAGGGAGAAGCGCTGTCGACGTTTCGGGCTGAGACCCTTCGCCAGGACCTCGTCTGAATCTGGGTCTCGGCCCGAAACGTCGACAGCGCTTCTCCCTATAGATGCTGCCTGGCCTACTGTGTTCCACCAGCATTTTTTGTGTGTTGTTGTTTGAATTTCCAGCATCTGCAGATTTCCTCATGTTTGGGATATAAGATGGGCTTATTTTCTCTGCAGAAAGGAGATTGAGGTTGACCTGACAGAGACATATAAAATTATAAGAGGCATACAGCAAATAGTATCTCCCTCCCAAGGTAGAGATATCAAGAGGGAATAGTTTTAAAGTAAGAGGAACAAGATTTAAAAGGGAAATGAGGGGAAGGTCGTTTTAATTATGTTGAGATTGGTTGGTATCTGTTACTCACTGCAAGTGGCACAATCAGATACAATCATCACATTTAAAGTGACTTTTAGGCAGCAATTGAACTGGCACAGCATAGGATATGGACCTAATATGGGTAAGTGAGAACCAAATCATCAAAGATTCCTCCTCCTTCCCACAAACACACAGTAGTCAAATGCTGAGTTTCTCCAACAGATTGTTTTTAAACTCTATGACTATTTCTGGAATTGCACATTTTAAAATAAATATTCATATTAAAATAATACAACAATAAAAGTGAATTATATATAAACAATCTCTCATTATGTGCTGCGTAGGAAAAATTGAAACAGACAATTGTTTCTTTTTAAAAATCAGAGCCTTTGACTAGAACAAAGAGCATGTCTCCCCAAGAATCAAATATAGTATGGTAATTTGGCTAACTGGTCATCCTTTTTACATCAGCATAGAAAATGAACGTCAACATGTTGCACAACAGTGAAGATCCCTATGATCAATTTTGGTAATACAGAATTCTACCAAGCCTTTCAGACAGATATCTATTTCTTGATATCACACTCTTGGTGAAATCAAACAACCCATCTATCTCTCAAAGAGATCAACAGCTGATGTACAGATCAGTATTTATCAAATAAGCTTAAAACCACATGGTTACCTAGTTTATCTTTACTCCAGTTAACTAACAAAGTTGTTGAAAGAATGGTACAGAGGGCAGAGCTTAGGATGATGACACCTAACGGCAATTCCTTTGCTTGAATCTTCGGAAACATCTATCTTTAATATCATTTTTTTCCTTTTCCGGTTTCTATTGAAGACCCTGACCTGGAGTTACATGCTGACTTTGGTTCTTTGCGGGAATGGGACCCGCTCTCAGGGCCTCATGACCAGCCCTTTTTCGATATGTCAAAGATGCGGCCTAGAAGACCAGTGTGCCTTCAGAGTGCTGGATTTTTGTGGCTCTGGAGGCGGGTGCATTCGAGGTCGGTGTCACCACAGAAAACTAGTGTGTTGTGGGACTACATGGAAGATTGAAAGCAGCAAGCCAGCTGTTGGTTGTGTGCCCAGAGACCTGAGATCTTTGGGCACAGAGCTTGATAAAAGCGACACAACAGACTTTTAACACCATAAATCATTGTTTTGTTATGTCTCCCCTCTCGCTGCAAATCAGGGACACCTCTTTTTCTCTTATTAGAGGGAGAAAGAGAGAACCTGTGGTATGTCGATTACTGGGTGAATGAGTAGTCTTTGGGGTACTGCAAATCTGCTAGTCTTTATTGATGCTTTGCTGCACGCTTGAGTGCTTGGTGGGGTTGCCAATTTTTTTGTTGGTGGAGGGATTGATCGTTGCTTTGCTGCTGCTTATGCATGGGAGGGGGGAGCTGGGGGGGCTTTGGGATTCTAACATTTAACTGTCATTCATTCTTTGGGGGACTCCTCTGTTTTCATGGATGTTTGCGAAGAAAGAATTTCAGGATTTATATTGTATACATTTCTCTGACATTAAATTCAACCTATTAAATGGAAATTTAAATTCTTCCCCTTTATAAATTGTGGATATTTTGCACAAGTAATTTGCATACTTTATAAAATGGAGTAAAACTGACATCAATCAGCTGATCAATGATATAAATCTAGGTCATTCCTAAAAGGGAAAGGTATCCAGAAGAAAGCTATGCAGAAGCAGGAGTTTATTGTTGTTGTATGTTCTATCTTCATTCTTTATGCAATTCATCATTCATGTTGAATCCATTCAGTGACATATAGAGCAGAGAAAATGGCGGTTCAGAGTAGCATCAATTGCAGGAGGGGTGGGTGGAATTATTGATATTTCAGGTCAAATCTCTGCATTGGGACCACTGCTCCCTCTCACTTTTCCCCATCAGTGGTTTATACTGCTCTCCTACCTCTTGTCACCACAACGGTGGGCATAACTAAACTGCTTCTCGTGAAAAACTGAAGAAGGTGACAAGGAACACGAAGGAACAGGTAACTTCAGATAAACTTCCACTTTAATGAAAGGGAGCAAAAGCTGACATATTTAAAAACCAACATGAGTGAATCTGCAGATGCTGGAAATAAATAAAAACACAAAATGCTGGCAGAACTCAGCAGGCCAGACAGCATCTATGGGAGGAGGTAGTGACGACATTTCGGGCCGAAACCCTTCATCAGGAGTCTGTTGCGTCGCTTTTATCGAATCCTAATGAAGGGTTTTGGCCCGAAAAGTCGTCACTACCTCCTCCCATAGATGCTGTCTGACCTGCTGAGTTCTGCCAGCATTTTATATTTAAAAACCATCTGCCTTTGAGTATCACCGAAAATTCAAATATACTTTGCAATAACCTTGAATTTCTGTTAGATGTCAAGAGCATTTCTGAAATGCCACATGTTTACATAAATTTAGAAGCCTGAAAAATTATCCTGTGGCCTTGCAAATTATGTAACTTTCAACTCTCCCCACATCCAATCCTGAAAAGGTATAAGTTCTGACCACACCACATCTGTGAGCATACAATAAAGTAATTGGGGTGGCGGGGCTTGAGGCAATCCAGATCCACTGTCAGAAGAACTTAAGGTACAAGAATCGTATCTGTGACATGCAGCCAGGGTGAGCTTCAGATGCAATTGCTAAATGTTACCCAAATCATACTTACCGCTTTACTGAGATCGATAGGTAAATATGCCCAGGAGGGGTTGAACTGGATACAGTAATCTTTTGTATTTCCTTGCTCCTTTTCAGACAACACGTGGACCATCCCATACTCAGACAGCACCTGCATATTTCATAGCAAAATGCATCACACTAGCAGTTCCAAATATAGACAATACAAATGATACCTGCTGTGGTTAACCCAAACCCACTACTAGATCATCTGCTGGAAAAAAAAACAAAGATAACTGTGTACAATTATTCCCCTTCACATCCCTCTGAACTCTCTGATTATTTATCTGGAAAAGTTCTAACTTTATAAGATTCAAGGAATGGCTCAAAACAAGTTTTAGCATTAGAGAAAGAAAATACACATTAGATCATACCACTTGGTAATAACCAAAATTGCCAAAAGGAGAGAAGTATGGGGGGGAGGAGAGAAGAATTTTGGCAGGCGACCCTGGAAGGAGGGACATGGGCCCAAGAAGGGTGGGGTGAACACAGAGCCCAAAGGAGGTTGCAGAAAATGGGGGACTGAGGGGGCACGAACCCAGGTAATGTTGGGGGGGGGGCAAGTTGAAGGGCCCGATCCGGACTCACGAGGGATTCTAACTCCTGACCTGGGATTGGGGAAATGCAGACATGGACCACGGTAGGGGTCGCAGACTCATATGGGGGAGTAGGGGTGGTAAATGGGAAGCACAAAGGTGGACGTGACGGGTGGAAGGGATACGATGGAGGTTGTATTGGGGGGAGGGGCACAGACCCCTTGAAGGGTGTGTGTGTGTGGGGGGGGAAGGGACACGGACCTGGGGGTGGGAAGGAATACGGATCCGGGAATGGGGGGACGGGGGGGGGTGCGCGGACCTGCGGTGGGGGGGGGGGGGGTGGTGGAGGTATAAGGAAGACGACACGGACAGCTGCGATCACAGGATCCGGCCCCGGGCTCGGCCGCCCGCTGACCTGAGGAAGCTGCAGTGCGATCAGCAGTAGCCGTACTCCCAGCGCCATTTTATAGCCCGCTCCTCCCCGCGTCCCTGCCGCGCCCACACACCCGGTCGAACCGTCCAAGGGCCAAGAGCAGCGAGGGTCGGTAACGGGGGGCGTCTGTTTACTTTCATTTACGTTTCATTGTATTTTTTGGTCTCTAGAGCCGCTGACGGGAGACGGGCCTACGCCGGCAAACTGGCAGCCGGAACTCAGCTTGCCGGCCGGGGTTAAAGGTCTCTGCGGTTCGGAGGTCACAGGCTGCCGGCGCGGAGATGGCGGTGAGTCTGGGGAGTACCTGGTGGGTGACGGGGAGTAAGGCCCCTGGGGATGGCAGAATGGACTCTAAAACCACCCCGGGCTGCAGGGCGAGCCCAACTTTGTTCTCCTGTGTGTGTGGGCTCGTTTATGTCTGAGAGCCACCACTAGAAGCCGGTTGTTGAGCTTTGAGCAGCAACTTGGAAGAACGGTGGATTTACAGCAACGCGAGTTATCAGCGGCTCGGCCTTGTTTTATTTTACGCCATTAACAATTATATGTCTTTAAATATAGGATAAGGAGAAGAAGAAGAAGGAGAGTATTCTCGACCTTTCCAAGTACATAGACAAAACAATCCGTGTGAAATTTCAAGGAGGGCGAGAAGGTATCGTTTGATGATTTGTTTAATATATAATATCTCGTGTAAAATGCTTTGAGGTTTACGAAACTTTATTCTAGGAGGTGAAGTCTGAACCCCCCACCTCCACCACCACCACCACCTCCGTCTTGGGGAGCTTGGAGAAGGAAGAATGTTGGCGGCTATGAATTAGGTGGGCAGGGTATGGGGGTGGAATTGAACAGAGTCCTTAAATATGTCATGGATGAAGTCAAGATCTTACGGCTTATTCTTCACGGCAGTAAGATATTCAAATTCATTTTTAATTGAAGGTCATTTTAAAGTCTATGTGGATAATATATGTACTATTTGGCCCAAGTAATTCATTGTATTTAAACACTCCTTGCAGCAAACTATCTCGGGTTCTCTGAACTCAAACATAACAAAGTTTATTTTGAGTTGCCTGTTTGATTTTTTTCCCTATCTCTGCTTTTCCTGCTATTAGAAGCATTCTGTATTTTATGACAGGTTTCAACATTTTAAAGCACTCTTGGGTTAGCATTTAAGCTATCTCTTCAAGATAAACGGTAAACATACTCATTTGGCAACATATGTCACAAACTGTTAGAAAATAACCTCATGCAGCAATGAAGTTTACCATATGGCATCCTATGACATTACTTTTGCCAATTCCTCCATTATCATTTCTATTGACCAGAAATAGTGGGACGGAGGATGGATATCCTGTGGCATAGCACTTATGTCCTGATGCCCCAAGGGCTTTTCACCATGGACAAGGCACAAATTAAAGAGTAATGTCTTATTTTCCACTTGTCTGGATGAATGCAGTTCCAATCATTTTCAAGAAGCTCAACACCATTCAGCACAAAGCAGCTCCCGTGAACCATCCCCATAAATTTACACCACTGGCTTGGCATCTGTTTTTGATGATAGTGTACTGTAGTTGGTCAACCAGATCATTCTAGCTGGTATCTCTCAAACCAAGAAGGGTAGAGGCAGGAGATAGATGGGAAAACGCAATTTGGATTCTCTTCCAAGTTGTTCACCATCTTGATTTGAAAATATATGGCTTGTCCTTCATTGTTGCTGGATTCCCTATCTAACTGCACTGTAGGAAAAGGACTATAGCAGGTCAAGAAGATGGCTCATTGTCACATTCTTACGGGTATTTAGGAATAGATAGTAAATGAAGTTTTTTTTTCTGCAAACCGTATGTCATAAAATGAATCAAGATTGAAAAAAATGAATAAAACTGTTGGAATTTATTTGCAAAGAATATGCCTATTCTGTACTTCTATTGCATTTTTATTTAAAATCTTTTAACAGGAGTCTGCATTACCTGAAATAGAATTGCTAAAATGGAAGTATGATTGTTTGCACTGTTGTAACTATATGTTGTAACTATGTGGTTTTGTGCAGGATGTGTAGCTTTAGTTTTTGGCCTTGTTTGTCTGGTGGGATTGGAGCTCCTTTCTGGGGAACATGCTAAGATGGTAGCGTGATATTAATACGCAGCAGCCTCTCCGGACTCTGAATTGGGGATTGCCAAACGTTATGTGGATTTTCTGGTGTAGTCTGTTTTGTCATGTGCTTTTGTGATATCATTCTGGAGGAACGTTGTCTCATTTTTTAACTGCATTACATTTGTGGTTTCTAAATGACAATAATCTGAATATAATACTGATTGGCGTAATTTTTCTTTTCTTCCACAGCCAGTGGGATTTTGAAAGGGTTTGATCCACTCCTTAATCTTGTATTGGATGGAACTATAGAGTATGTGAGAGGTACGACAATATTCTTATAATAAACTTGCTGTAAAGAATCCACATCACAGTGATTTAAGGGTGCAATGCATTTCGCTGCTACTTTCTAATGAAATTATAACTTTAATCCTAGCTGGGCTCTAAAATAGGGCCCTGAGTACCTTTTGCTGGATGTTATTTCATCCTATCGCCTAAGCTTTTGAAGCATTTAATCAAGTTGGTTGAGAGAAGTTCTGTGCAGTAGAAGGAGCGGAAGTGTAAAGTTTGTTGCTGAATCTGTGTAACGTTTCACAGTTAATTAGATGATAGCTAACTGCACCAGATTTGTATGGATATGTAAGGCTACCAGGATGCTAGAATCTAGCACTGATTCATCAGTCATTACTCTTCTTAGCATACTAAAGGGAGCTTGATGCTAATTTCTAGCCTAAGCCAATAGTGAATGCTGGACGACATTGGTGCATCATGATTCTGTACAGGGTTGAGAAGAATCGCATAGCTGTGCCGCTTCAGTGAAACATAACTAATTTTTTTCCTTAAGTGCAGGAAGTTACTTTTCCTCAATTTGTCCAGTACTTTCTATGCCATGTTTTGTGTTGTAAAGCTGGATGCTCAGGAGCTAAAATATAATTTGTGCTAATGAATTTCAGATCCTGATGACCAGTACAAATTGACTGAAGACACACGCCAACTTGGCTTGGTTGTGTGCAGAGGGACTTCAGTCGTTCTAATCTGCCCGCAAGATGGTATGGAGGCCATTCCAAATCCTTTCATCCAGCAGCAGGATGGTTAGCTTGGAGACAGCTCACCACCAGATCTCAGGATTTCGATGTAGTTGATTTTATACATTAGCCAAAGCTGATGTGTTTGATGGGTCTTGTAATATCACCAGCATTGGGAGGTTTCTAAATGTGCTAAAGAGGACAAGTGGTTAGGGTGGCAAGCAAGAGTTTGTACTCTTTTCTTTATCGTATACAGATCAATCATGAACTTATTGCCAAGTTGTGTATTACAGGACTGGTTTTATTACCAGTAATCTGAGAAGTGGTGTGTTTTCACATGGAGCTAACTTCTAGAAATGAAGCAATGGCAGTGCAAATTCTGAGCTTCAAAGAGCAAAAAACTGCAGATTCTGGAAATTTGAAATAATAGCAGAAAATGCTTAGTAAGTCATAAAGCATCAGTGGAGAGAGAAACAGTTAATGTTTTGGATCAATGACCTTTTTCAAGGTCATTGCCTAAAACCATAATTCTTTCTCCACGGACGCTGTCTGACTTAGTAAGTATTCCCAGTGTTTTAATGCTATTATTTCAGGTTGCTGAGCTGCCTTGGGCACTGGAGTCATAATACACCACAAGCCCCGGC
Source organism: Hypanus sabinus (assembly GCF_030144855.1). Lineage (NCBI taxonomy): Eukaryota > Metazoa > Chordata > Chondrichthyes > Myliobatiformes > Dasyatidae > Hypanus > Hypanus sabinus. The sequence goes on from NC_082721.1 coordinate 30,823,802, forward strand.
TGGAAGACTGGTGAAAAGACACTTCTGTTACAAAAACCAGCTGATTTGGAAACCTGCAGTTTTATACTTTTCATTTACATTGTTTATTTAAAATGAACCAACATTTCTGGAGCTGCCTTTTATTTTCTCGACAACTTTTATTCAATTCCTTTTTTTAAAATAATAAAGCTATGTTGAATGGTTATTCCAGATGTTTGTGAATAACATTTCAGTAACTTGTGTTGGAGTCTTGCTTAGAGCTTCATTTAATGTAAGTCTCTTTTAAGATTTGGTTTGTTCCCTTGTTTACTTTTTGAAGCTGGACATGGATGTTAAACATTGTCCAATGTGTACAATAAACTTGTTTTTCCATTGTTTTGTATTGATTTTGCCTCCAATAAAAGAACTTGTAGTCAAAGGGTTAAAAAGCACAGAACAGAAGAATGGATAATGTTTTACATTTGAACCAATGTTTGAAATTTGTCACAAGATCTGTGAAGATCTCAGAATGCTTAAATAAAAGGAAATTGATGACTTTATACTTAATGTTTAAGATACATTTAGAGAGATGGGAAATAAAGGGATTTGGACAGAAAGATTAATTAGTTTAGATTGTTATCAAGGTTAGCACAGCCACACTGGGCTGAACAACCACTCCTGCACTTTACTGTTCCATACTATTTCTTTCTTTAAAGGGTAAAGCTGTGTATTGATCACAGGATTATGAACCAGGAACTGTTTTGAGAAGTCATTGGTGGCAACTGTGAAGAACACATACCTATAAGACCAAAACAAGACCTTGAGTTAGAGGAACAGTGTTGCAAAGTGACACCTTCACTCCCAGCAAAATATAAACAACTCACCAGGGAGCTGTTTGAATTTTTTTTTGGCTGCAAGTCAATGTGTCAGATATCTCAAAATGAAAACAAGACAGCATCCATCTGGTTTAAGTGAGATGAGAAATACTGAGTCCATTCTGAAACATCCCATTGCATCAAAGGCCTCAGTGGTGGACTGGAAAGTTGCTGATACAGTAATAATAAGAGCCAAGTACAAGTCTTGGTTAAGACACCAAATGTACCTGTGTAGTGAAACTTGGCTGTGAGACTTACTTGGGGAAACTGTCAGAACCAACTTCAAAATGAGCTAATGGAAGTTCAAAGTAAACTTATTATCTATGTATCAGTCTGAATATTTATGTTTAGTTTTTCTGTATTTCCCTTAGGCACCTTGAGATTCATTTTTAAGCAGGCATTTAAAGGAAATTTTATGGAAAAACTGTACATAAATATTCAAAGACTGATAATAACCAATGTGCAGAAGACAGACTGCAAACAGAAAATAATACCAAGAACATGAATTGTAAAGAGTCTTTGAAAGTGAGTAAAACTGTAGCATTTGCTCAGAGTGATGGGGAATCTATGCCGGTTCAGGAGCTTGATAGTTATAGGGTAACAACTGTTCCTGAACCTGGTGGTGTGGGACCTAAGGCCTCTGTACCTCCTGCCCAATGGTAGTAGCAAAAAGAGGATATGGCCAGATGACATTGCTCTTTGATGATGGATGTTGCATCCTAGCTGTCCACTTGATATGCAATCCAGGGTACTGTATTATGATATGGAGAGCAAGCTGATGCCTATGCAGCAGGCTCCCCCTCTCCACACAGCTGATGAATCTAAAGGAACAGCAGAGACAAATATAGTTTGGCATCAGCAACATCACAAGAGTTGCCAGTCAGCTTTGAATTCAATGCAGTACTGCTTTGGCAACCCCAGCTCCAGACTTTTCCTTGGGATTTATTCTCGAAGCTTTCCCCATGAGGGGGTACAGCCACAAGGCAACAGAGGTTTGAGATTAGAGTTTTTCTTCTCCAAATGGCTGATGAGCCCCATCTGCCCAAAGTGACTGGTTCTAAGGCACCAGTAACCACCTTTGTCCTCCTATCAGTAGAAATGGTTCCACCAGAGCGTTTAATGTCTTTGGGCCTGTACTCGCTGGAGTTTATAAGGATAAGGCAGGGATCTCATTGAAACCTTTTGAATATTGAAAGGCCTAGCTAGAGTGCATGTTTCCTATAGTGGGGCAGTCTAGGACTGAGGTCACACAATAGAGGAATGTCTATTTAGATGGAGAGAGGAGGAATTTCTTGTGTCAGAGGTGGTGAGTCTGAAATTTGTTGCCAATGGTAGTTGAGGAGGCCAGGTCATTGGGTGTATTTAGGCAGAGTTTGATAGGTTGTTAATTAGTCAGGGAGTGAAAGGTGAGATTGGGGTTGAGAGTGAAAATGGATCATCCAACATGAAACGGACGACCAGATTTGATGGGCTAAATAGCCTAGCTCTGCTATAGTCTTGTATCAAAAACTCCATTCCTGCCACACTGGGCACCTACCAATATACTTATCAATGACAGATGCTGTAGCACTTGTCACAGACACATTTAGAAAAAAAAGACATTATGTCACAATGCTGTTTCTGGAATTCAACACTACTGTCCCACAGACCTTGGTGAACAAACTCCTACTCCTTGGTCTAAATACACAACTGTGCAACTGGGTGTTGGACTTCCTAACGAACACTCAGGATGCACAATCGCTCCTCCCTCCCCATCCTCAACATGGGTGTTCCCCAGGGCTGTGTGCTGAGCTCATTGTTTTACACTCTGCTCACACATGACTGGCACGGCCAAACACCTAGCAATCACAACATCAAGTTTGCCAATGACATAACAGTGGTGGGAGTCATCACCAGCAACAATGAGATGGTCTACAGAGGTGATAAAAGAGCTCGCGGGTTGAGGCCAGGCAAATAACCTCTTCCTTAATGTCAATAAGACTAAGGAGGTAGTGGACTTCAGGAAAATCACACCACCATACCCCCTTTCACATGAGTGGCACAGCAGTGAAAACTATAAGCAATATCAAACTCCTAGAAAAACTAACTGAAATCAATATCTAGTGTGACCAACCTTTGCCTTTAAAACTGCATCAATTCTTTTAGGTACACTGCTGTGTAGTTTTAGAAGAAATTGGCTGGTAGGTTGTTCCTAACATTTTGTTGAATTTGCCACAGTTCTTCTGCAGACTTTGGCTGTCTTACTTGCTTCTGTCTCTCCAAGTAATCGCAGTCACCCTATGATGGAGGTCATACCATTTGTTGTAGAACTTCTTGTTCTTTTTTGCTGAAGATAGTTCTTTGTGACCTTGGCCACACATTTGGTGTCATTGTCTTGCTACAGAATGAAGTTGAGACTCATCACACACCTCCTTGATGGTATTGCATGATGGATGAGAATTTGCTTGTACTTCTCAGCATTGAGGACTCCTTTAATTCCGACCAGATCACTGACTCCATCTGCAGAAATGAAGCCCCAAACATGCAGGAAATCTCCACCGTCCTTCACTGTAGCAACCTCCAGCTATTTTACAGAAAAAAACTGCCTCCTATTCGAGTCAAAAATTTCAAATTTCAACTCGTGCTTCCAGAACACTTGCTGCCATTGTTCAGCACCCCAATCCTTGTATTTCGGTGCATCGTCTCTTGGCTTTATTTCCAGTTCAGAGATATACCAATGACTTGATTTAGTCTTTTACTGTTTTTTGCTCTATAGTAATTTTTTGAGATTTAGAAACTTCATTATTTTGAAAGCATCTTTACAATTTTTTGCACGTGCCTGACTTCTGCACAGAACTGTATGCATATAAGCTAACTTATGTATTAATATTGTTTTTTTTAAATCTTTGTTTTTTTGCACTTCATTGGATCCAGACTAACAATTATTTCATTCTCTTTTACACTCGTATACAGGAAAATAATTAAACAATCTTTAATTTATTACTTTATTAAAAACAATATTTGCAAAAACATGGTATCAATTTAAGCAACTAGTTCTCATTATCAAGTCATTGGACATCCTATATTTCACTTAAGTTGCAATTCAATGTGGAAAAACTGCTGTCAAAGATCTGAACATAGAACCCATAAATTAAACACATAAAACTTAAATATCACTCCATATAGTTATAGTCATTTGAGGTCTGATGAAAAGTTTTATTTCTCAACTATGTATTGGCAATTATGACTCCAAAAATTGTTGCTAGCCAAAACAATGTAAATAGTCATGAATAAAAAACAAGTCCACTTTGAGTGACCTAACCAATATGGAGATTGTATCATCCACTTCTGAAGCGCAGTTCATCGATGTGCTTTCAATTTGTATTAGGAGCAACAAGTTCCACTGGAAGGAGTGCAGGACCTTTTAACAATGTTTTTTTTCCTTCGATAACTGTATCAAAACATTTTGGTAGAGTAGATTTGAAGAATCAAGGATTTACAGAAGAACACTTTAAGGAAACCAGGAATCTGAAAAAGAGACGATGTACTTTAAGATACATGTCTACTACAAGTGGCTGTGAGACCAATAAGCACACAAGTTTATCATGAACTATCTGCATAACTGTATTGCATCAACTTTTCATTATCTGTAATCCAAAGTCTATGCAAAATGTAGGGGTTACCATCTTTTATGCCATGGACTCTTAACATTAACTGAGGGGTCCGTGAATCCCAGGTTGGGAACCCCCAAATTAAACATTCTCTACTCACCAAACTGTTCAAGACCTAAACTGCCAAAGAACATCTTTCAATCACAGTTGTTTGTGGTCTCACTGCTGCCAGCCCTTCCTTAGACCCCAGTTCTTTACACAAATTTATGTCAATGGCAGGGGCGAGGTAAGAATCAAATGAATCTATTGTTGACATTTAGTTGCCTTCTGTTGGTTTTAAAAAAAAAATTCCCAATCCTCATACTTTCTACATATCATTGCTATATTATATGCATTCTCCTTTGCTTTAATGTTGGCTTTGAGTTCTCTTGTTAGCCATGGTTGCATCATTCTCCTTTAGAATACTTCATTATCTTTGGGATAGGCGTATCCAGCACCTTCCAAATTACTCCCAAAAACTCCAGCCATTGTTAATCTGCCATTGCTCCTGCTAGTGACCTCCTCCAATCACCTTTGGCCAGCTCCTTTCTCATTCTCTGCCCAACATCCTGAAATTCCCGTCACTGAAATAATTCTTCCCCAATCATCCTTACAATGCCATCTAAAATCATTCATCAAATTTCCTTGGTGGAACTGCAAGTCAAACCATCTTCCCCATGGGCAATAAATGCTGGCTTAGTTGGTGACGCCCACATCCCATAAATGAATTAAAAATGGTCTAATATTTGCCTCCCACCATCAATCTGATTAATTTAACATGCCTCCACACCCAATACTGCTTTCTTTAAAAATTGCATTACTTCTCCAGCAAATCCTCCAAAGAATTCATGCTCTGTTTCTAAGAAGCGCATTTCATAATTTGGGGATGTATGCATTTGGGATTAGAACAGTCACCTCCCGATCAAATTAAGAAATAGTTTGTAAGCTTAGCTTCAGATAGTGGCCATGGATGGAGAAAGATTTGATGAAAACAATTTGTAACATATTTCAAAAGCACTCCACATACTTGACTGAAAGATTTCTGATCATTCAGGACTGAATGTTGGACACAGGGCCAGTTAAGGCATTGAGTGAATTACAATCACCTTCAATGCAAGAATAGATCTATACAATGTTTTTTTATTAAAATAGTGGCAGCGATGATCAGGCCCAAGGATACATAAAAAAGGGTAGGGAAGAGTCTCTGAACAGTGGAGCCATGTGACTGCAATCCCAAGTGGCAAGTCAACAGATATACCTGAGAGGAGAATCATACAGCCACACATATTAAAAGCTGCTGCTAAGTGCAATGTGAACATAGTTATGAAAGATCACATTCCATTGTTGCTGCCGACCAGGACAAAAAATTCTGGTTGACTATATCCTCTTCTATCTTAGATAAGATGAAACTAATTATAAATGGCCCACAGTGATTGGTCATTTCAGTAGACCATGAATTGAATCCAAGAACCAAATCCTTCTGATCAGTCTGGCTCAGTAACTCTATGAATAAACTAAATGAATCATCGGAGAATACAATTATTGCTTTTTACTTGTTGAATGAGTAATAAAAGGAATACATTCCTGCTTACATGTCAACTTATCAAGTATTCTGCAGGAAAATAATAACAGATTGAAAGAGGAAAAAGCATAAAATGGAGTATGAACCTGTCAGGCTATGACAAGGTCAAGTCACTTATTGTCATTTCGATCATTACTGCTGGTACAGTACATAGTAAGAATGAGATTTTTCTCAGGACCATGGTGTTATATGACACAGTACAAAAACTAGACTGAACTATGTTAAAAAAACCACAGAGAAAGCTACACCAGACTACAGACCTACACAGGACTGCATAAAGTGCACAAAAACAGTGCAGGCATTACAATATATAATAAACAGGACAGTAGGGCAAGGTGTCAATCCAGGCTTCGGATATTGAGGAGTCTGTTAGCTTAGGGGAAGAAACTGTTACATAGTCTGGATGTGAAAGCCCGAATGCTTCGGAGCCTTTTCCCAGATGACGGGAGGGAGAAGAGTTTGTATGAGGGGTGCATGGGTCCTTCATAATGCTGTTTCCTTTGCGGATGCAGCGTGTAGTGTAAACGTCCATGATGGCGGGAAGAAATGCCCTGATGATCTTCTCGGCTGACCTCACTATCCGCTGCAGGGTCTTGCGATCCAAGATGGTGCAATTTGCGAACTGAGCAGCTGCTCAGGATGCTCTCAATACAACCCCTATAGAATGTGATGAGGATGGGGGGGGTGTAGGAAATGGACTTTCCTCAGCCTTCACAGAAAGAGATGCTGCTGGGCTTTCTTTGCTATGGAGCTGGTGTTGAAGGACCAGGTGAGATTCTCCATCAGGTGAACACCAAGAAACTTGGTGCTCTTTACGATCTCTACCAAGGAGAGATCACTATCACCCTGGGCCAAGCAAGCTAATAAAAACATAATCAAACAGAAGTTTTTTTGGGAAAAAAAGCACAAATAGAACAACAATTTTTTAACATAGTGAAATATTCCATCATACTTAACAGGAGCATTAATGAACAAATTTTGACACTGAGCCACATAGGGAGACAACAAAACACTTGGTAAAATAGATGGGTTTAGGCAGATCCTTGAAAGAGGTAAAAGGGTTTATGGAAGGAATTTCCATAGTATAGGTCTTAAGCAAATGAAATCAGATGCAATGATAGAGTGAGAGATGCCACAAAACAACCTGTCTCTCAATGTCAGCAAGATCAAAGAGCTGATTATTGACATCAAGAGGGAGAAACTGGAGGCCCATGAGTCTCATCAGGGGATTATAGGTGGAGAGGGTCAGCAACTTCAAATTCCTTCGTGTTATCATTTCAGAGGATCTGTCCTGGGCCCAGCACACAAGCACAACTATGAAGAATGCTCAGCAATGCCTCCACTTCCTTGGAAGTTTGTGAAGATTCAGCATGACATCTAAAACTTTGATAAACTTCTCTATATGTGGTGGAGAGTATATTGACTGGTTGTATCACAGCCTGGAATGAAAGGACCAAAATGCTTGAATGGAAAAAAAATCATAAAATGTAGCAATACGGCTCAGTCCGTCACAAGTAAAGTCCTCTCCGCCACTGAGCACATCAGCATCCATCAGAGAACACCCACCACCAGACCACGCTCTCTTCTCACTGCTGCCATCAGTTAGCAGCGGACAAATCAAAAGAGAGAACTTCACACACATTGGAGGGAAGCTTAAAAAGGAGCATTTTGCGGGGATTGGCGCATTAGCGGCAGACCAATTGATTCACGATTCGTTAGCAGGAACAAGTAAAAACAAGGTCAAAGTAGAGTGGCCACTGTGCCAGTGGACAATGTTAAACCTTTAAAATAAAGGCTATTAAATAAATGGAAAGGAATACAACTACAATGCAGCATTCCATTCAATATGTAAATAAATGAAATAGAATAGCATTAACAATGATAACAAGTTATACTCGAGTAAACTACTTGTGCCATTGCTTATGATCAGCAAATGAAAATGCCATTTTAATTTACCCTTGGTGGCAAATGGTGTTCAATGTATTTGGAAAGCTGACATGGTAAATCTGAGAGTGATAGTTAACACAGCAATTTAGAAAGGCAATACTAAAATCAAAGAATGACCAAATAAAATGGAAAGAGGGGAAAAAAATTGTGAGCAGCAGAATGGTGCTCGAAGATTACTTTAAAAAAAATTGCTAAAGGGTGGGGGAAAATGGTTCATGAAGCAACTTAACTGATGTTTTTAAAGGTACAAAACAAAAATTATAACCCAAAATAAAAATTCATGTTTGCACATACATGGGTCCATTGCTCAGAAGATTTTTTGTTCCTGCCGGGAAATATCGCAATGCAAAAAAAAAGGTCTCAAAATTAATACAACCAAGGCAATTCAGAAAATTGGCTAAATCTCTAGCTAATCTGGCCAAGACAAATTACATGTAGTGATGCCAAGGCCAGAAACAAATATATCTTGCCGATAAATGACCCTTTGGAATGGATGCTAAAGTGAGTGTCCAACATAATGAATTGAACATTAGCCAGTGTCTGAATGTTTAGGTTCAAAGCAGGATGTACACATGCAATTTACACAAAGTATCACAGCTGACTAGATCACACTGTTTGTTCCAGATTGTTATTAGGCAATCTGCTATTAGGTTCATAGCCCTGAGAACGTGGGTATAGCTGAATGCAATTTAAGAGCTACATGCATCAGTGCCAAAAGCCTCTTGCAGTAAAAGAATTCTCTGAAAGCTAGTGAGGCCTTATTATCTCACAATTGGTCTTGAAAGAGGTAGTGAGCCCTTTGGTGAACCACTGCACCAAATATCTGAAGGTATGCCTGTTTACTGTTGAATTGTGAGCTTCTGGATTTAGACTCAGCAATGATGAAGGATTGTCAATTTACTTAAAATTCAACTGCAAGAATTGAATAGACTGCATTTGTTTTCATTGGAGCAGAGAAGCCCAAGAGGGATCCTGAGTGGGTTATACATAATTGTGAGGGACATAGAGTGATTGTAGAAACATTTTAACTAAGTAAAATGTGCCTATAACCAGTAGGCACAGGTTTAAGAGGTGGGAGATTTAAAAGAATGTTCATTCAACAGGATGCTTGAAATCTGGAAAGAATTGCCTGAAGGAGACAGATACAGTACTCTCACTACATTTTAGTATCTAGATAGACAGCTGGTGAGGGAATCAGATGACCAGCATGGAGATGTTGGGCAGAAGGGTGTTTCACCGCTATAGAATTCCATAACTCCCAAGTCACGTGCAACTTGGACCGGGTGGTGCAAAGAAAATCAAAATACTGAAGAAACTCAGGGTTCAAGCAGCATCTGCAGGAAATGGTGTTCCACATGCACAGTGCCTTGTCCTTGTGGTAGAGATCATGAGTTTGGGAAACACTGTTGAAGTAGTCAAAAATATCTGTAGAGCTTCTTGGAGATGGCAAAACTATAGCCACACAGCTCCTAGGTCTTATGGTCTAAATGTAGAGTAATCCACCATATTCCTAATGTGTACGTTGCAGATAGATGAAAGCTTTTAAGGTATCAGGAGATGAATGATATGTTCGAAGCTACTCACCCTCCATGTTTTCTTGAGAACAGAGGATCCATATGGCTGGCCCATTTGAGTTTCTGTTCAATAGTTTCACATCCCCCCAAACCTTCACCTTCCCAGAATGTCATAGGCAGAGTAACAGCAATAGAACAGGGTGGATAACTAGATTTTCTCTTGTTGGAGATGCTATTTTCTGTCTGTTATTTTCCAAATTATGTTTTCTACATTTTACTGTGGTCAGGCAAGAATTTACCATGACATAAGCACAGATGGCAGGCATCACAGCGTGAAAACTTGGATCCAAAGGGCCAATATCAAGTCTAAAGTGCCACCATCAAGATCTCTCCAGGGATTACCTGGTAAAGTCCATGTACAAGTGTGGTGATGGGCAGAAGAGCTGCCCCATCATGATCGCAAAATTTATTCTTGGGATTGTCTAAATTCTGTAATATAGGATCATGAAAGCAATGCTACTGGATAAAACCTTTATTTGATTCAATCAAAATCACAGTAACAGCGATACTTACTAATGGATTAACTGGATCTGTGGAACTCCGTTGCTGATGATCCTATGCTGCTTTTGTATCGATGAGATGCAGAGTCTGAATACTAATTGGCATGGTATCACCGTAGCCACCCTTAGATTTCATTAAGCCATATACATCATTTAACTGTCACAAAACAAAAATGGTTTATTAATTAGATAAGTCTACTGTTTAAATGTTGCATTGTCAGAACGTTCTTATGACTGATTTTCTCTCTCATTATTCTTGGGAGTATTTCTTACTTTCAGTTTAACTTGTTCAACATCCAAGTATGTTATTAAAATATCGTGGCTCTACCACCAACTCCTTCAGAAGAAAGATCCAAGAATTGCCACTTCTGCAGTATTTGAGCCCAGAGCTAATCTGTCATTGTACAACAGTGATGGAAGCTGTCACTTTGCATTTAAGGAGGTACCAGATTGAACCCACATCCTTTAAGTTAATTTAGGTACTAGGAGCAATTCTAGCTCAGCATGAAAAGATTTAGCTCTTCAAGATCGTTATGCAGAAGCTATTGCCAAAATATGCACATGCTAGGTTAAGGTGGCACCTCCTCCTTACTTAATAATCAACATGTATTATCCCATTTATGAATATGACTGTATCCAACAGAATTCAGGGAAGTTTGTGTGAAGGAAAGGGAGGAAAAAGAAACAAAACTATTTTTGACAAGATGCAATTCTACACCTGCTGGTCTGCATTTTCAAAGCTAGGTGGTGCCAGAATACAATCTTAACAAACTTCAGAAAGAAAGAATAGAGTCCAGTTTCTTTAAAATTCTCCTCTTCCTGTGCCCCAGGTCTTAAAATGGGAGGAACGGTATCCCTGAGTCACAGAAACTATTAATAGGATGGTAGACATGACCATAAAGTCCAAAAGGAAATCCAGATTTCTTCCCACATACACACAAGATACTGGAAACCCAGTGCAACGCACACAAATTGGAGGAACTCAGCAGGTCAGGCGGCATCGATGGAAACGAATGAACAGTCGACATTTCAGGCCGAGACCCTTCCTCAGGACTGGAAAGGAAGGGGGAAGATGCCAGAATAATAAGGTGGAGGGAGGTGAAGGAGTACAAGCAAGATGTTGATAGGTGAAACCAGGTGGGTAGGGGAGAGGGGATGAAGAAAGAAGCTGGGAGATGGAAAAGACAAAGGGCTGGGAAAGAAAGGAATCTGATAGGAGGGGAGAGGACCATAGGAGAAAAGGAACACCAAGGGGAAAGTGTTAGGCAGGTGAAGAGGCAAGAGACCACAGTGGAGAACTGAAGAAGAGGGAAGGGGGAGGGTAAAAAAAAAATTACAAGAAGTCGGAGAAATCAATGTTCACGCCAACAGGTTGGAGGTTACCTAGATGGAATATGAGGTGTTGGTCCTCCAACCTGAGAGGGGCCTCATTATGGCAGAAGAGGAGGCCACGGACCAACATGTCAGAATGAGAAATGTAAAGGAATTAAAATGGTTGGCTACTAGGAAACGCTGCTTTTTGCAGATGAAGCAGAGGTGCTCAACAAAGTGGTCCTCCAGTCTACATTGGATCTTACTGATACAAAGGAGGCTACATCAGGTGTACCGGCTACAGTATACAACCCCAAAAGATTCGCAGATGAAGTGTTGTCTCTGCTGGAAGTACAGTTTGGGGCTTTGAAAAGAGGTGAGGGAGGAGGTGAATGGGCAAGTGCTGCTTGTAGGCATATGTGCCGGGGGGGAGGGGGGGATAGAAAATGGTCAAGAGAATCACTGAGAAAGTGGAGAGTTGGGGTTGGGGGGAGAGGAAAAGATGTATTTGGTGGTAGATCCCATAGAAGATGGTGGAAGTTGCAGAAAATGGAGTGTTGGATGTCGGAGGCTCATTGGGTGGTAGGTGAGGACAAGAGGAACTCTCCCTGTTAAGGTAGCAGGAAGATTGGGTGAGCAAAGATGTCCAGGAAATGGAGAGATGCAGGTGAGGGCAGCATAAATGCTGGAAGGGAAACCCTATTCTTTAAAGGAGGGCGACATGTTCTGGAAAGGAAATCTCATCCAAGGAAACAGATGGGGCGGAGAAGGAACAGAAAATAAAGAATGGCATTTTTGCAGGAGATGGGGTGGGAAGAGGTATAGTCAAGATAGCCCTGTGAATCAGTAGGTTTATAAAAGATATTGGTAGACAATTTGTCTCAAAGATGGAGACAGGGAATATCAGAGAGGGAGATGTCAGAAATGAACCAAGTGAATTTAAAGGCAGGGTAGAAGTTGGAGGCAAAATTGATGAAATTGACGTGAAGCAGCACAAATGCAGTCAATATAATGCAAAAAGAGTTGGGGAACATGGACTGTTCCATGTGGGTGCCCATGGCTACACTGAGTTTGGAGAAAGTGAGAGGAGCCAAAAGAAAAATTGTTGAGGGCAAGGACTAGTTCCACCACACTGAGGAGGGTGGTGGTGAACAGCAACTGGTTGGGCCTGTTGTTAAGAAGCAGAGAGCTTTAAGGCCTTCTTGGTGGCAGATACAAGTGCATAGGAACTCATCATTCATGGTGAAAATATGGCGATCAGGACAAGGGAATTGAAAGCTGCTGACGATATAAAGAGCACGTGAAGTGTTGCAGATGTAGGTGGGAAGGAACTGAACCAAGGAGAGTAAAATGGAGTCGAGGTATGCAGACACTAGTTCAGGCAGAAACAATGTGCCGATCTTGAGTAGGAGGTAGAAACAAGCAGTGTGGGGTAGGGGAACTTTGAGGCTGTTGGGAGATCTCCAGAGATGATGAGGTTTGTGATGGTGCAGGAGACAACTGCCTGATGGTCCCAAGTGAGGTCCTTTTCAAGGGGTAAGAAAGAGGTGGTGTCTGGGAGTTATCTTCTGACCTCAGCAAGGTAGAGGTCAGTCCCCCACACTACAACTCATACATATTCCCACATTGGCACAACATTGTGGGCCGAACTGTGCTGTACTGTTCTATGTTCTATACCTATTTAGAAGTTCAGTTAAATTCCTTTTAATCTTTGGTCCTTCGTATCCTGGTTGAAACTCACCCAGGATTATTTGTGCCATGGCGTGTAGTAGCTACCACTGCCATCTCAGATACAGGGATCTCAGGTGCTCTCTGTGATTTCTGTTGGGCACTTTGGCATTGTCCTACATCCAAAGTCTGGGTTGTAGGGGTTGAGGTAGAAGGGAGATTGGATAGGGTGCATCTGTTTTCTTTGGAGTATATACAACCATAAGATATAGGAGCAGAATGAGGCCCATCGAGCCTACTCCACCATTTTATCATGGTTGACTTATTTTCCTCTTCAACCTTATTCTCCTGCTTTCTCCCCCATATCCACCACTCTCTAACTAAAGGAATTTCTCATCTGTTCTAAAAGGATGTCCTTCTGGTCTGTAGATTTCAATGAGATCCTCACCTCATTCTTCTAAACTCCAGTAAGTACAAGCCCAGAGCCACCAAATGCTCCTCATATGTTAACCATTTCATTCTTGGGTTCATTCTTTTAATCCTCCTCTGGACCCTCTCCAATGCCAGTACATTCTTCCTGCCCAAAACTGCTTATAATACTCCAAATGTAATCTGAGCAATGTCTTATATAGCTTCAGTATTACATCCTTGCTTCTATATTCTAGGCCTCTCAAAGCAAATGCTAACATCACATTTGCCTTCTGTACTACCGACTCAACCTCTGAGTTAACCTTTAAGGAAGCCTGCACTGGGACTCAAGTCTCCTTGCACGTCATTTAGAAAATAGTCTATGCATTTATTCCTTCTACTAAGTGCACGGCCATACACTTCCCAATATGCCTGTAGCCGAGATGTGATATGATCACCTGCAAAATGGGGTCTCATTTGCCAAACTGCTGTTTATAGACTTCAGTTTGGCTTCCAACTGGTATGGAAGCAGTCAAGCTTCAGACCAGAAGTCCCTATAAAGGATCTCACTACCATCCATCGGGGACATTTATCAGGAGTGCTGTATATGCAAGGCCCTTCATATCATTAAGGATCCTATTCATCCATTCAGCATCATCTGACTTTCTACCATCAGGCAAGAAACGATAATACAGAAAAACAGGAATGGTCAGGATGAGAAACAGTTTCTTCCCCAGGCCATTAGGCTTCTGAACTCCCTGCTGCATTGTATTCTAAGTGGCACTGGTTAAACTATTCTGTAGCTTAGAATATTTAATAATTAATGCACATTGTTATTTATGTGTGATTTATTTGTAGACTGTATCCTTACCTTCATAAGTTAGTGTGTTATGCGTACTATTGTGCTTTACACCCTGATATGGAGAAAAATTGTCTCCTTTCTATATACATTAGATAGTTATTTACATCTATGCATGCATATAGTTAAATGACAATAAACTTGATTAGACTTGCTATGATAGAAGTTCTATCATATCATAGAAGTTGCTATGAGAGGCATAGATATAGTAGATAGCCAAGTCCGATCCCTATGATAGGAGTGTCCAAAACTAGAGTACCTTGATTTTACGTGAGAGCTGCCAGTGGACAACAGAACACTTATCTGGATGGGTTTCTGACTGGCATAGGAGGATATGGAATTAATGCCGAAAATGGGATTATTATAGAGAGGCACAATATTTGACACAGTGATTCACAGGGCCTATTTCTAAGCGGTACAAATCCATGACAAGCTAGTAAATTACACCAGTTAACCTCAAAGGCAAGTCAACCAAAGGTAAAGCTGATGGGCATTTCTACCCATCTTACACAACAAGTGAAATTCTTGGATTCTGTGTGCCAAAGGGACTGTTTCTTTGCTATGGTAAAATTCTACTGAGTAGAATTGTAAATCAATTAAGTGATCCTCTTGTAATCAGCAATAACAAATACTTAAAAACAAAACAAAAATTACTTCAGCTGTTGCTGCCTTCCTTTACAAGAAATTTCCAATCTTTGATGACAGAAGACTGGCACACATGTTAAAAAGATCACTATGACTGATCTCTTATGGCCTGTGAGATGTTGGCTTGCTCATTCTCACACCATTGCAAAGCAGACAAAAATAGTTGAAAAAATCTAGTAACCTTTCAAAATAGCTGAGAGAAACTTACAGAGTTAATTTGATTCCCTAATGTATCTCCAGTCCCCATGTGTGATGTATGAACAAAATTTGTTGGCTCTCCAATCATGCTTCTATCTATTCGCCGCCGCCTTTTCTGTAAAAAGAATAAGGTACAAATATTAGGGATGTGGTCCTACTTTAATACACAGGCATGTCAGCAGTAAAGTGACATAACAGAAATAATGAATAATGTCTACTGCTAGGTTCTTTAGAAATGCCTTGCCCCATAAAATTACAATTATCAACCAGTTTAGTCTGAGAAGAAATAAAATGGAAGACAATAAATAAGCATCAGAACCATCATATGTTCCATATGGTTTCCCTCAACCTGGGCAATATAAATGCACTCTTAAGTACATCCTTGAATACAAAAGGTGGATGAGCTCCCTGTTCTAATCTCCTGTGGCTTCTCTATAGAAGGCATATAAAAATAAACTGAACAATCCAGTACTATACTTCTGAACATTATAAAATCAATAAACTAAACTCTGGGATTAATTCATTTAAAAGCATACTTACTGGCCTTGGTTGTTCTGCAATGCAGCAGTTGAAACATAACCAGAATTCACTCATCCTTACACGATAACTTGCAATATTTGGCAAATTCAGAATCACTTGGCTATAATTGCAGTCGCTAAAGAAACCAAGTGATGTGAATGTTATACAACACTCAGATTGTGCACATGCAGCCAGAATCCAACAGTCACAGGTAAACTTGTTATTGGTCTTTCATCTGAAGGTTTCTTCTTCCAATCATGGAGCAAGTTTGTGTTTCACCACTCTTACTATAACCAAATTGTAGAAACAATATAATTATTTGCATTAGTGAAACATGACGCTTAATTTCTACGATTACATATTTTGGCCCTGCATGATTAGACATCAATAGAATTCCAAATTTATGAGATGACCAATACTGCATTGCTTAAATAGAAAATACAGTTTCCACAGTTATAGGAACTCACCTGGCCAGGATTCACTGCAGGTAACATCACATCCACAACTACAATTCCAAGCTTCAAGAGCCACACTAGAATTACAAATAGCAAGTCCACTAGTACGACACTCACTTTGTGAAAAGTGAGTGTCGTATAAGTGGACTTGCTATTTGCACTTTGTGAAAAGTGGCTCGTAATCTTACTCTAAATGACTAACCTATGATAATGGCTGGTTCTAAAGAACACCAGCACAATCCAATCCCCAAAGTCTGTATCAAGAATCCTATTTTTGAAAGTGTCAGCATCTACAGGAAACCAAATGCCCTCAAGAGACAGGCTGGAAGCAAACAATGGACCCTGCCATGCATAATGAACCCATATCCCAGAAGCAATGACCACATCCTGGTCAGTAAATAGAAAAATCAGCAAAAAGGAATACAGAAAGCTTTGGAAATCCAAAACTTAGGTCAGGAAGATAAAATTTTGATCAGAGAAGTTTCAAACAATTCAAAAGAGTAAACAAAGTATTATTTTTAAATTCCTTCAAACCTCTCTGATGGACATAACTGCAGGAAAATTAGATGATATGTAAGCACTATAATATGTTGCTCTCAGTCACTTAACAAACAAAGCAAAAACCCACCTGAAATACTGCAGAGCCAACTCTTTCAAATGGTGTATCTTTTGGACAAGACACAAAGTACTGCTAGGCACTGAGATTTATCTCTGCCTGCAGTGTTCATGGGAAACTGGATTTTCCATTGCCCAGTATTTTGGTAGCTTGCCCTATGACTCAGATGTCTGCAGCATTTTTTTTAAAATGGCTTTACACTGTAGTCACTACCCAGTTAGTCAGACATTGCAGAACACTAAAGTAAATATCTTCCAGAAAACTCTATTTGTTGGACCAAATATTATAGAAAAGTATCAACCCAGTACACAAGAGTGGAATGTTCACAATCCTTTCATAACTATTTGGTGACTACACAGAAGAGTCCCAGTCCAGCTAATTCAGTAGCTGAATCAGATCAGTTGTTTTGTGAAATTAGAGCAAGTTTCCCCTCCCCATAATTTGAGAAGCCACTGTTCTGAGCCATTTTAAATCAGATGAATTCTACGTACAGCAATATCAGCTGAATTCACAAGTACAAACGTTTGTAGGAATTTTTAGTTTTCAAAAGTTGTGTGAGTTCCATCTTAAAATTTTATCAAATCAAACACATTTGTGAGGATACCGCCTCAAATTTCTTAACTCAGATTTCCAGGGAATAAACTTCTTTAAAACAATATCCTACAGTAGCATCACCCACCTTTACTAAAATAATGCTGTAGATTCCAAATCAACCCATTTTATTGGGACAAAACCTCATTAGGTTAGTTATATTTCATTATTTGGACATTGACTCATAAACACAGAAATCCACTACAATAAGAACCCTACTACAGGCTCGATTAGCCCTCCCTCCTTAATGCAGCAGAATCACTAGTTAGTAATGGGTCATTTGAACCACAACACATCCACCTTCCCTGATGAACACTAAATCCATTCATGTTGCAACCAAACAAAGGGTTAGCTAATCCAGTTGACATGGTTCTGCTATGCGATTGATAAACCCACTGAGTCATAGTGCTAGCTTTGGTAAATTTAAGGAGTTGAGTAAATTGGGAAAGTCTGGTACATTAAAAAGGACTAAAAGGCATTGGATGTCTGAGCCAAGCAGCCATTTGAACGTCTGTATCTTATGACATCTACCACATCAACATGTTTAATTCCATATTTGGATCCTAACTTCAGTTCATCAGGATTTCCACCTGTGCTGTACTCTACTACTGTGAAAATAGAGAATGTGCACTAAAGGAGATTTAATGCTTAGATTAAGGTAACAAATTGCAGTAAATCTAAGTATTTTTTTCAAATACAAGGTAGCTTTATCAGTTTCTGAAAGTAATGACAAACTAACATCTACGTAGTCCCTAATCACAATACCAAAACTTCTAAAGGCTCCGTAACTTTCCATCTCTGCCTACATTCATCAAAAACTATTTGCACTTGTATAGCACTTTGAAAATAGCAAAATACATTAAGACAAGAATGGTCTGTAATTAATGAACCAACTTATTTTTAAGTTACATGTGCATAAAGCTGCTTCAGTTATTTATTTGGCTGAGTAAACTACAAAAGCAGGAGAGCGGTGAATTGCGCACCTCAATGAACACGTGGAAGCAGTAAAACTTATCTTTAAGTAGCAACGGGAAATTTAAAATTAGTATTATATCAGGGCGAGAAACTTTAGGCAAAGTTCAGCTATAATTAAACTTAGTTGTCTCTTACCTTCTCAAAAGTTTTCAACTAAATTCACAAATATGTAAACAATTATCACAATAATAATTATCCGTGAATCGTATTATATACATCCTGTATGGACATCGTCGTTTATGTGTATTGGGTGTCCAGGGAGGAGTAGCACTTCGGGTGAGAGGGCTTATCGTGTCCATTTTGGAGCAGCTCACTCACCTTTCATCCCCACCGGACACTCAGCTCTCACCTGTTGCTTCAAGTAGTTGTTTGCATGCCACACCCCGGTATACCGCTTCAACATGCGGGCTAAACCAGATGAGCTAGGGACATGTCTATCCTAGCATATGAAGTCAGCTTCCGGGGACTAGGCAGATAGTATAGAGATCCAACGGCCAAAAAGGCGATTCTGCAACATTCGTGAAGAGCGAAGTGGCAAGGCACACAATTCGTGGTCATCTGCCGCAACTACGGAAGACCCTAGTTTGTAACGACTATCCATACCACTGCACCCGGTCTTCCGAGGTGGAGCGTGGGGTTTCCACAGTGCAACGGCTTTTCCACTTTAAAAAAACTCCCCACTCAGGTTACCTGTCATCGTTGGAATCGAAGGGCAACCAAGCCATTGGAATAGTGTTTTAAGGAAAGGATTACACTGAATTCTTGCCAATTATCTATTGTATCATTTCTGAATACATACCGAAAAGACAAACGAATACAAGTTTGTCACAGTGCAAACATCAATTTTCAACCGGCCGCTGCTAGTTTATATCAAGGACTTATTTAAACAATGGACTCTACTCTATTTTCTAAGAACTGCAGTCAATCTCCAGCAACTCAAACCACTGCGGAGAAGGAAACGCACCGCAGCCTGCCGCGCACTCTGAGCCTGTTGGATAATGGATCGCCGCTATATTTGCATTGACGTCAGCAAAGACTGACTGCTGTGGAAGGAGTGGGTGGAACTCCAATCCATCGGATTTATTAACTTTAAAGCGCAGCAAAATAAAACACAATAGCAGACGATTGTCGTTTCTTTCAAGGATATCAAACACAAATTAGCACCTTCGCCAGCCCCAATCATTGGCCGCTCGATTTACCCTATTGCCCCTAGTACCCGCCTAGCTATGAACATTGACCAATTGTGACGCAACTATCGCCGTTCCCTTTGTTCTGAATGGTCCATTCCTTGTCAATCAACATCAACGGTTTTCCAGCCGGTCATCGCAGTATGCTGAACCAGCGGGATTTCAGGGAGCCTCACGCTATCTGAGGCTCTCCATCGGCGTCTCATGAGGGTCCTAATGCCGTCTTGCCCTGAAGCATTCGATTCACAGTGAATCCTCAGATCGCCCCAGGGGATCCAGATGATGTCATAAGAGAACATGAAGCATTATCTTAAACTTGACTTCAGATACCCCCACCAACAAACCAATACAGAATCACTGCAGAAATGTACTATGCTGAAATCATCCAGAAAGCCCTCCACTCAAAATGCATTTTTACCAATGAAATAAAATTAACTTACTTTACATACCCTTTAAAATAAAGCACTGTAAGGTGACCAAGCCTTGACATATAAGAAATAAAGCAGTAACAGGCCATAACGTAGTGTACTAATTTGATTCCAACATTTATCTACCTCATCTTCCCTCTCATTCAGATGCAGGGTCTCAACCTGAATATGGACACACACCTTTGCCTTCACAAATTCTGCTTGACCCATTGAGTTCTTCCAACATTCTATTCTTGTTTAAAATTTCAGCACCTACAGTTCCTTTATTCATTGTCCCCTTTTATCACCATAAACGAGTCTTCTTCTTCTGTTGTTTTATGGCAGTTGGCAAACCAGCTTTAAGGTGCATTACCGCCACCTACTAGACCAGAGTGTGGATCATTTGATAAACAGGAGGAATGAAAACATTGCATTCCCCAAATTCCATATAATAAACCAGAGTCTTTCAGATACTTCATGATATAGGTTAGTATTTCTCTTGAACTCCCACATAAAATGTCTTCTATATCCACAGCAGTATTTTTGTTTATCTGAAGCGCTCCTATCATCTTCACTCTTTCTCTTTCATACATGTTCAATACATGTTCAACTGTTTCTGGTTGATTACAGTCTTCACTCAACCCAATTGGATGTTTCCCTATTTTGTATAATGTGTAATTAAGACTTGTATGACCAATTCTTAAATGACTGATGATCACTTCTGTCTATGCCCACCTGATAATCTTTGGTATCTGACTTGCCTTTGTATTTTGTACAGTTGTCTCCCTGTTTCACTCTCATCCCAATGCTTCTGCCATGTCTCAATACATGTTTTTATAATGCTTTTCACTACCGCTGTGCTTAGAAGGATCTGGACCTCTATTATGGATGATTTATGTGATTGTTTAGCTATAATGTCCACTTTTTCATTACCCTCCACACCACAATGAGCAGGAACCCAAACAATGAGTCACAAAAATTCAAGAAGTGCAGAAGTAGGCCACCATTCAACATGACCATAGGTGATCTATTTTGGCCTTAATCTCTCCTCTGGGTCAGATCCCTATATCCTTCAATTCTCTCATCTTTCAGAAATATATCTTGAATCCTTTAATATCCATAAAATCTATTAATCTGAGCCTTAAATATTCTGTGGTAAATTACAGGAACCATTGCACACTGCTTAAAATGTGAAGTTGTTTATTTAAGTGCAAAAATATAAAAGAATATTATGTAGTACAGCACAGAAAAAGGTCTTTTGGCCCACAGTATTGCGTTAAACTAATTTAACTAGTAATTAAATGCCTAACTAAACTAATCCCTCTAAGAGCCTTTTAAATGCCTTTATTGTATTTACCTTCACCACCATCCTTGGCCACAACTTTCTATGTTTAAAAAAAACTTGTCCCATACGTCCCATTTGAACTCCCCTCCCCCCACATACACACACATATTAAATGCATGCTCTCAAGTATTGGACATTTCAATCCCGGGAAAAATACATTAACTATCCACTCCGATTTCTATCATGTCTCCCTTCTGTTCTGGCGCTCCAGAGAAAACAACCCAAGTTTGTAAAAACTTTCCTTTTCACACCTGTCTTCCAATCCAGGCAGCATTGTGATAAAGCTCTTCTGCACTCTCTTCAATGCCTCCTTATCCCACTTCTAATGGCATAACCAAAGCAGAATGTGCTTCAGATTTGGCCTAACTAGAGCTTTATAACTTCCCATCTTTGACAAATGATACCCCATGCTATATGCCTTCTTTTTTCACCCCATCAAACTGTATAGCCATTTTGAGGGAGCTATGGACTTGGACTCCATGATCCTTCTGTACATCAACACTATTAAAGCTCTTGTCATTAACAGTGTACTGTCCCTTTACATCTGATCTCTGAAAGTGTAACACCTCAGGTTTGGCTAGATTAAACTCCATCTACCATTTCTTTGCCTATATGTGTAACAGATCTATGTCCTGTTGAATCTGTTAACAATCTTCTACACAATTCAGAAAACCAACAATCTTTGTATCATTTGCAAATTTACTATCCCACACATCTACATTTTCATTCAGGCTATATATGTTTCATCACAAACAGCAGAGGTCAACATTTACTACTTGAATAAGAGCTCTGAAGCAAAGAGACCCGAGTATCCTAATGGATGATCTAGAAAAGGCTAACATGTAGATACAGCAAGTAATTCGGAAAATTAACAGAAATGTTAAATGTATTGCTGGGAAATTGAATACAAAGGCTGGGAGGATGTGCTTTCGTCACACGGGGCATTTGCAAGACCATAAGACACAAGAGCAGCATGAGGCCATTTGGCCCATCAAGACTGCTCAGAATTCAATCATGGCTGAATTATTTTCCTCCTCAACACCCATTCTCTTGCCTTTTCCCCATAACCTTTGACACCCTTACTAATCAACCACCCTCTGGCTAAAGAAATTACCCCTCATCTCTATTCTACAGAGATGTTCTCCTCTTCTGAGACTCTGCCCCCTGATCTTAGATTCTCCCGCCATAAGAAACATCCTCTCCATGTCCACTTTACCCAGGCCTTTCAGTATTTAGTAGGTTTCAATA
This sequence comes from Hypanus sabinus, assembly GCF_030144855.1. NCBI lineage: Eukaryota > Metazoa > Chordata > Chondrichthyes > Myliobatiformes > Dasyatidae > Hypanus > Hypanus sabinus. The sequence goes on from NC_082721.1 coordinate 30,846,299, forward strand.
AGATACCCCACCGTTCTTCAGAGTACTGTCTCCAGAAAGTACAGGCCCAGAACAATCAAACACTCCTCATACATTAACCCTCCTGATTCCTGGGATCATTCTCATAAACCTCCTCTGGACCCTCTCCATTGCCAACACATCCTTTCTTAGATATAAGACCCAAAACTGTTCACAACACTCCAAATGTGTTCTGAACAATGGACCTTTGATTTCTTAATTTCCTCCCCATTTAGAAAATAGTCTATGCATTTATTCCTTCTACCAAAGTGCGTGACCATACACAGTATTTCATCTGTCACTTCTTTGCCCATTGTCCTAATCTGTCCACAGACTCCCTGCTTCCTCAACATTACCTGACCCACCACCTATCTTTGTATCATCCGCAAACTTGGCCACAAAGCCACAAATTCTGTCATCCAGATCATTAAAATATAACATGAATAGTAGTAGACCCATCACAAACCCTTTTGGAACAGCACTAGTGAAAGGCAGCCAATCAGAAAAGGCCCCATTTATTCCCACTCTTCTGCCAGTCAGCCAATCTTTGTCCATGCTAGTATCTTTCCTGTAAAGCCATGGGCTCTTATTTTGTTTAGCAGCGTCATGTGTGGCACCTTGTCAAAGACCTTCTGAAAAATGAAACAAACTCTCCTTTGACTATTCTGCCTGTTATTTCATCAAAGAATTTCAACAGATTCAAGACCACACCGAGGATACAATGTACAATTTCAGTCTCTTTATGTAAGAATTTTTTAATGTGTTGGGAGCAGTTCAGAGGATTTTTAAACTAAAATGCAATCTGTAGGTTGTCTAATGAGGAAATGTTAGGTGCAAGGCTGTCTTTGCATGAGATTAAGAAGTGACTTAATTGCAGCATTTAAGATCCTGGCAAGGTAGAGAGAATTATTTCTCTTGTGTGGCAATCTAGAGCTGGGGATTAGTATTTTTTTTTAAGAAAAGGTATGGTGCATTTAAGACAGAAATTCGACAGTTTTCTTTCTAGGAGTCATGAATTTGGGACACTATTCCACAAAGGAAGTGGAAACAGAATCTTTGAATATTTCTAAGGCAGGGTGTATTAATGTTTATTTAGCAAAGGGGAGTAAACGGTTATAACAGATAGATGGAAATGCAGAGTTGAGGTTAGTCTTACTCAATGGCTGAGTAGACTTGAGGCTCCAATACCTCCTCCTGTTCCTATTTTGATTGTTGCAATGTACTGTATTGCAACAGCTGACAGCATGACTTGGCAGGTGATCTATGTTTTACCACCTAGCTGCATATTGACTGAAAAAATCTAATATTTTAAGGATACAGCTACTACATTGTCAGCCAAAAATACAGTTCACAATTTGAATGATGAGGCTAGAATATGTGTAGAGATTGTCCCCTGCCCAAATGTAGGGACCAAAGGCTTTACACTCAGTGGGTGGGTCCATCCAAATGGAGATGTGAGAAGATGTCAAAAAGCTAGTGTAGCACCCTGAGAAAGGTTTCACTGCAAATATAATGGTCTTTCTGTAGAAGCACTGCTAATGTAATAGTTTTCCTGTAGCAGCAGAGTTTGGGTTATGACTAGAGATAATGGCGGCTTTGGAATGTGCGCCATCGAATGAAGAGAGTGATTTTCTTGTTGTGTGCCTGAGACCAAGGTGATCTGGGTCTGTTGTTCGGTGTGAGATGGAGAGAGAAGATGCCGGAAGAGAGAGGTCGTAGACACCAGAAAGGAGAGGACTTGGAGTGGGGCTGGGAGTCAACGAAGCCTGCGAAATTAATGGTGGACCAGTGGAAGGGAAACTGTGAGCTCCAACTTGTGCACGTTAGACTGCTTCATTAAAATGGGCCCTTTTCTTTTTGTTTTACTTTACTAACCCTTTAGTCAAATTAAGAATTATAAAGCTAAACCATTTAATTGCCTACAGTGTACTGTCTGTTTTCTCGTGGTACTGCTTTGTAACAGGGGAACAAATCACCCAGCTTTTACACGAACATGGAGGTTTTGTGCCTCAAATGTCACACATTTGTCTTCCCTGAATACACTGGTATTCAGCTTCTGTGGGATAGAAGTGAGTCTGCAAAACAGGACCAGTGTTGATAATGTCAGCACATTTGTTGTTAATAACGGAGTTCATCTTAGTGGGTGAAAAGCTACATGTTCAGAGGGGGAAATGTTAGGATGAATTATTTCAAGGAACAACATCTTTTTCTGTCAGGCCACATGACCACCCTCAGAACTTAACATTGAATTCATTTCAGATATCTAGCTTTTCTAGTTAATATCTGACCACTCAGTGGGTCAGGTGACCTCCATGGGATGGGTATTACAGTTGGTATTTCAGATCACTGACCTTTCACAATGGGGCATATTGACGTGAGATATTTACAGGTGCTCTTCTTCTGCCACTCTGCCTCAGTGCCATTTTCTATGGCCAGGAGGCTCTATCCAATACTACCGTGGACATTTTCTGATCCTTTCCTTCTAGCCTCTTTTCCACCTTGGATCTACTCATCACTGTCATAGAAACATAGAAAACCTGCAGCACAATACAGGCCCTTTAGCCCATAATGCTGTGCTGAATATGTACTTACTTTAGAAGTTACCAAGGTTTACCCAAAGCCCTCTATTTTTCTAAGCTCCATATACCTATCCAAGAGACTCTTAAAAGACCCTATTGAATCTGCCTCCACCACTGCTGCCGGCAGCCTATTCCACACACTCAACACTCTCTGCATAAAAACTTACCCGACATCTCCTCTGTACCTACTCCCCAGCACCTTAAAACTGTGCCCTCTCGTGTTAGCCATTTCAGTCCTGGGAAAGAGCCTCTGAGTATCCACATGATCAATTCCTCTCATCATCTTATCCACCTCTATCAGGTCACTTCTCGTCCTCCGTCACTCCAAGGAGAGAAGGCCAAGTTCACTCAACCTATTCTCATAAGGCATGCTCTCCAATTCAGGCAACATCCTAGTAAATCCCCTCTGCACCCTTTTTATAGTTTCCACATTCTTCCTGTAGTGAGGTGACCAGAACTGAACACAGTACTTCAAGTCGGATCTGATCAAGATCTTATATAGCCGTAACATTATCTCTCAGCTCTTAAACTCAATCTCACAGTTGATGAAGACCAATACATCATATGCCTTCTTAACCAGAGTCAACCTGCACAGTAGCTTGGAGTGTCCTATGGACCCCAAGATCCTTCTGATCCTTCGCACTGACTCTTACCATTAATACTATATTCTGCCATCGTATTAGACCTACCAAAATGAACCACATCACACTTATCTGGGTTGAACTCCATCTGCCACTTGTCAGCCCAGTTTTGCATCCTATCAATACCCCGCTGTAACCTCTGACAGCCCTCCACACTATCCACAACACACCCAACCTTTGAGTCATCAGCAAATTTACTAACCCTTCCCTCCACTTCCTCATCCAGGTTATTTATAAAAATCACAAAAAGGGGTCTCAGAACAGATCTCTGGAGCACACCTCTGGTCACCAACCTCCATGTTGAATATGACCTGTCTACAACCACTCTTTACCTTTTGTGGGCAAGCCAATTCTGGATCAACAAGGCAAGGTCTCCTTGCATCCCATGTTTCCTTAGAAATATCAAAAACCTACAGCACAATACAGGCCCTTCAGCCCACAAAGCTGTGCCAAACATGTAAATACTCTTCTTGGAACTTGGCTGATTTTTCACAAAAGGATGAGAGTTTATGAATCAGTTTTAACAGTGAAGGCCAAAATGATTGGCTTAAGAAACAATTAGATGCTTTTCTGGAGAATGAAAAGTTAAATTCCTATATATAATAATCTTTATTGATATTAGATGAAGGAATTTAACTTAAGACGCTGAAGTTTCCTTAATAAGCCTCGCATTGGGTACCTTATCAAATGCCTTGCTGAAATCCATATACACTACATCTACTGCTCTACCTTCATCAATGTGTTTAGTCACAGCCTCAAAAAACTCAATCAGGTTCATAAGCCACAAGCTGCCTTTGACAAAGCTATGCTAACTATTTGTAATTATATTATGCTTCTCTAAATGTCATAAATCCTGCATCTCAAGATCTTTTCCATCAATTTACCAACCACTGAAGTAAGACTCACTGGTCTATAATTTTCTGGGCTATCTCTACTCCCTTTCTTGAACAAGGTAACAACATCTACAAACTTCCAATACTCCGGAACCTCTCCTGTCCCCATTGATGATGCAAAGATCATTGTCAGGGACTCAGCAATCCTCGCTTCCCACAGTAGCCTGGGTTATAATCTCGTCCCAGTGACTTATCCAACTTGATGCTTTCCAAAGGCTCCAGCACATCCTCTTTCTTAACGTCTATCTGCGCTTTTCAGTCTGCTGTAAGTCATCCCTACAATCGCCAAGGTCCTTTTCCATAGTGAATACTGAAGCAAAGTATTCATGATGTACCTCCGCTACCTACTCAGGTTCCATACACACTTTTCCACTGTCACACTTGATTAGTCCTATTCTCTCATGTCTTATCCTTTTGCTCTTCACATACTTGTAGAATGCCTTGGGATTTTCCTTGATCTTGCTCACCAAGGCCTTCTCATGGCTCCTTCTGGCTCTCCTATTTTCATTCTTAAGTTCCTTCCTGCTAACCTTATAATTTTCTAGATCTCTACCATTACCTGGTTTTTTGAACTTTTCTTAAGCTTTTCTTTTCTTCTTGACTAAATTTTCAACGGCCTTTTTACACCATGGTTCCTGTAACCTACCATCCTTTCTCTGAGTCATTGGAATGTACCTATGCAGTATGCCACGCAAATATCCCCTGAACATTTGCCACATTTCTGCTATATGTTTCCCTGTGAACATCTGCTCCTCATTTATACTTCCAGGTTCCTGGCTGATAGCTTCATATTTCCCCTTACTCCAATTAGACGTTTTCCCAACTTGTCTGCTCCTATCCCTCTCCAATGCTATGGTAAAGGAGAGAATTGCGATCACTATCTCCAAAATGCTCTCCCACTGACAGACCTGACATCTGACCAGGTTCATTTCCCAATACCAGATCGAATACAGCCTCTCCTCTTGTAGGCTTATCCACATATTGTGTCAGGATACCTTCTTGAACTCACCTAACAAACTCCACCCCATCTAAACCCCTTGCTCTAGGGAGATGCCAATCAATAGGGAAATTAAAATCTCCCATCACAACCCTGTTATGATTGCACCATTCCAGAATCTGTCTCCCTATCTGCTCCTCAATGTCCCTGTTACTATTGGGTGGTTATTGACTCCTTCCTGTTTCTAATTTCCACCCACAGAGACTCAGTGGGCAATGCAATTGTGTTGCTGGGACTCTTGACCTCACAATCTACCTTGTTCTGATTTTGCGCCTGCACCACGCTTTCTTGTAGCTCCTGCACTTTATTCTGCATTGTTATTATTTTACCTTGTACCACCACAATGCACTGTGTATTTTAATGATTTGTAATGACTGTATGCAAGACAAGCTTTTCACTGTATCCTGGTATATTTAAAAATTATAAACCAACTCCAATATCTGTAATGATACAGAACTTGTAAATTTCAAGATTTACTTTTTCAGTTGTTTTCATATTAACTCCGTTTAGTCGGAAATAATGCCTTGTATTGTCAAAGCTGTTTACACGTTCTTCGTTTGACTGAACCAGGTTTCATTGCTACATTAAATATGATTTAAAGGTGCTATCCCGGTTTGGGGGACCAGTATCACCCTTGTCACGCCATTAAAATAGGTCTGGAACTTTTTTGCCTGACCCGCTGAGTTCAAGCTGCAGCTTACTTTTTTTTTCGCTCTGGATGCCAGTCCGACTTGGCTCCGGTCACATCTGCTCCTTAAATCAAGCTAAATATAGAGCAGGAGGCCAAGGCAAAATGGCTTGCGAGCCAACGGGCCACGGTGACAGGGAGCCGGCCGCCGACACCGTCCTGGAAGTCGGCCAGCGGCTGTTCCGTGTCAACAGGGGCGTGCTGTCGCGGGCCAGCGAGTACTTTCGGGCCATGTTCTTCGGAGGCTCCAGGGAAGGGTCTGAGCGCCACGTTGTACTGCGAGGCGTGGACCCCGAAGTCTTTAAGCTGCTGTTGGCCTTCGCAGTCGACGGCCGGGTTGAGATCAAGCGGGACAACGTGACGGCCCTGCTGGAGGCGGCCGATTTCCTGCTCTTCGACCGGCTGAAGCTGCTGTGCAGCGCCTTCCTGCAGCGGGAGCTGCACGTGTCCAACTGCCTGGGCTTCTGGGCCTACTCGCGACGCCTCGCGTGCCCGGGCCTAACGGCCGCCGCCCGCCGCGTCGCCCTCACACACCTGGAAGCCGTGGTCACCCACCAGGAGGAGTTCGCGCAGCTCTCCGAGGAGGCGCTGGTCGAGCTGCTGGCCAGCGACGACCTCTACGTGCGCAAGGAGGACGAGGTGTTCGAGGCCGTGGTGAAGTGGGCGAGCCACCGGCGCTGCAGGGAGGCAGCCTTGCTGCCGCTCTTGGGCTTGATGCGAGCCCCCTTCATGAGCCTCACGTTCCTGGACTTGCTGATCAAACGGTCCAAGCGCGGCAGCGAGGACGACACCTGCGCCAGAGTCCTGCAGATGTTGAACCGCAACCCTCCCCGCACCTGGTCGGCGACCCAGAAGAGCAGGCGCTACGAGACCATGTACATCCTCGGGGGAAGACATGAGCGCGAACAGCAAGAACTCTTCCAGTTCTATCCTAAAAGCAACACATGGCAGGCCTGCTCTCCTCTCCGCCGCAGAAACCTCACTCAATACGCCGTGGCAGCAGTAGGTAACTCAGCCTGAATTGTATATCAAACACCACGCATAATTCATCTCACGCCCTTAATACGCTTTGCGGTAATCAATAATCACCCATTCACTTAAATGCAATAGAATTTTGTTTGTCGGTTTGCTTGACACTTTTATTTTCCGTCACCTCCATCCTTGTCTGCGTTGGCTGTGAACTGCTTCTGTTTCGCACACCCTGTGTGCCTGAGTCAAGCATAGAGAGCGTTTTATCTTCGGTTAACTGTAACATTCCGTTCAGTCATTCCAACGCACTTCTAGACCAGAAGCATCACTGATTTGGATATGTTGTAGTTAAGGAAAGTGTTTTGAGCTTAGCCATTCCTGATGAAGGGTTTCGGCAGGAAACGTCGTCACTACCTCTTCTCATAGATGCTGTCTGGCCTGCTGAGTTCTGCCAGCATATTGTGTTTTTATTTTTTTCCAGCATCTGCAGATTCACTCGTGTGTTTTGACTGCTGTAAAAGCTAAGCTTGCACCTGAACAACGTGCTCCTACTGTTTTAAAATATTTACTTCCTATTAAATCAGAAACAAGAGAATCTGCAGATGCTGGAAATTCAAGCAACACACACAAAATACTAGAGGAACTCAACAGGCCAGGCAGCATCTAGGGACAAAATTATAGTTGATGTTTCAGGCCAAAACCCTTCTGCAGGATTGGAGAAAAAAAGCTGAGGACTAGATTTTAGAGGAGGGGGAAGGGGTGAGAGAACCACCATGTGTTAGATGAAACCTGAAGGGGGAGGGATGAAATAGAGAGCTGGGAAATTGGTTGGTGAAAGAGACAGAAGGCCATGGAAGAAAGTAAAAGGGGGAAAGAACACCAGAGGGAGGTGATGAGGTGAGAGGGGAAAAAGGGGATTCGAAATGGAGGGGGGGGGGGGCATTACGGGAAGTTTGAGAAATCAATGTTCATGCCAGCAGGTTGGAGGTTACCCAAACGGAATATAAGGTGTTGTTCCTCCAACCTAAGTGTGGCCTCATCACAACAGTGGAGGAGGTCATGGATGGGCATATCGGAAAGGGAAGTGGAATTAAAATGGGTGGCTACTGGGAGATCCCACTTGTTCTGGGGGATGCTTAGTGAAGCAGTCTTTCAATTTATGTCAGGTCTCACCGATGTACAGGAGGCCACACTCGGAGCACTGAACACAGTAAATGACCCCAACAAATTCAGTGAAGTGTCGCCTCACCTGGAGGGACTGTTTAGGCCCTGGGTGGTAGTGAGGGAGAAGGTGTAAGGATAGATGTAGCACTTGTTCTGCTTGCAAGGGTAAGTGCCAGGAGAGAGATCGCCGGGGGGTGGGGGGGATGATGGACAAGGGAGTCGCGTAGGGAGCAAACCCTGCAGAAAGCAGTAAGTGGTGGGGGAAGGAAAGATGTTTTTTCATAGATGCTGCTTGGCCTGCTGAGTTCCTCCAGCATTTTCTATTAAAACTACCTTTTTACAACAAAATAACTGATTAAATCCAGACTCTATTTCCAGTATCCTAAATCCATTCTTAGATGATAATTCCTCATGAATTGTCATGGCTAAGGCTGCCACAACTGTTTTAGCCTTGGAGGTTAAAGACAAAACTGATTATGAATTTGATAGCTTTTAACTATGAAGGGAAATATGATTCAAGATTTGATGATGAAGAAAAATACAAATAGAAGCCTTTTCACAGCATTTGTAGGAGATACCCTCAGCATCTGGAACAGGATATGCCTATGCAGCAAGCTACTGCATTAAATTAACTGATCTGTGGGACAACTCTCCCAAACAGTTCCCAACTGTCCATAAAATAAACTTTGCAAGGTCAGTTGGACAGGAAGCAACTTTGCAGAGTCACTGTACTGCGGTAGTTTCTGATACAACTGAATGTTTTGCCAAAACATTTCAGAAGGTTACTGTGAAATGTCATCTAGGTTACAGTAGTTCTGATGTCACAAATGACTCACACCAAGAATGAGTGACAGATTTCTTTCCCTGAGGATGTTAATAAACCAGATGTTAGAGGGTAGGTTAGAATGATCATTTCTTTTGTCCCCTCATTGCTAAGACTAGGATGCCACTTAAGTTCAGAAAATAAATTCAAATCTCCAAGGTGGGATTTGAATTGATTTTTGTGACTATTACTGCACCCCTCTGAAGTATTAAAGCTAGAACTGAATGGTCCTAAGCTACCAAAACTACCCATCAGTGAGTTTGCCTTTGCTGCTTGTTAGGGCTTTGTAGGAGCTTCTATCATTTTACTAATGATTGAGTGCAGATGATTGGCAGGAGGCAAAGAATGGCCTTTTCTGGTTGGCTGCCAGTGACGAGTGGTGTTCCACAAGAGTCGACATTGGGATTGCTTCTTTTCACATCATAGGATGATGAAATTGATGGCTTTTTTTGCAAAGTTTGCAAATGATATGAAGATAGGTGGAGGGGCAGATAGTTTTGAGGAAGCAGAGGCTACAAGACAGATTAGGAGAATGGGCAAAGAAATGGTGAATAGAATTCAGTAACACACACAAAATTCTGGAGGAACTCAGCAAGCCAGGCAGTATCTAGCATCTACTCTTTTCCTAGATGCTGCCTGGTCTGTTGAGTTCCCTCCAGCATTCCGTGTGTGTTGCTTGGATTTCCAGCACCTGCAAATTTTCTCTTGTTTTTGATGGAATACAGTGTCATGCACTTGGTAGAAGAAATAAAAGGGCTGACTATTTTCTAAATCGAGAGAAAAGACAAAAGACTGAGGCACAAAGCGACCTGGGAGTCCTAGTGTAGAATTCCCTAAAGGTTAATTTACAGGTTGAATCTGGTGTGGAATTCAAATAAAATGTTAGTATTCATTTCAAGAGGAATAGAATATAGAAGCAAGAATGTCATGTTGAGACTTTATAAAACACTGGTGAAGCCTCACTTGGAATACTGTGAGCAGTTTTGGGCCCCTGTTCAAAGGAGGGTCAGAAAAATGATTCCAGGATTGAATGGCTTGTCAAATGAAGAGAGTTTGATGGCTTTGGGCTTGTATTAGCTAGAATTCAGAAGAATGTAGAGTGACCTCATTGAAACCTATCGTATAGTGAAAGGCCTTGATAGAGAGGACATGGAGAGGATGTTTTCTATGGTGGGAGAATCTAAGACCAGAGGACTCAGCCTCAGAATAGAGGGGTATCCTTTTAGAATGGGGATGAGGAGGATTTCTTTAGCCAGAGAGAAGTGAATCTGTGAAATTCTTTGCCACAGGTAGCTGTGGAGGCCAAGTCTTTATGTTTATTTAAGACAGGTTGATAGATCCTTGATTGGTCAGGGCATGAAGGAACACGGAAAGAAGTTGGTTGATTGGGGCTGTGAGGAAAATTGGGTCAGCCACGTCAAAATGGCGGAGCAGGCTTGATATGCCAAATAACCTAATTCTGCTGCTATATCTTATGGTCTTATCGAATTAGTGGCTTTGCAGCCAAGTTTGTGGACAATACAAAGATGGACAGGGTGGAGGTAAGTAGTGTTGTGGAAGCAGTGAGTCTGCAGAAGGTCTTAGACAGATTGGGAGAATGGACAAAGTGTCAGATGAAGGGTAGTGTAGGGAAGTGTATGGTTGTACAATTTGGTCAAAGGAATAAAGGCATAGACTATTTTCTAAGCGGAGGAAATTTAAAAATCTGAGGTGCAAAGAGACTTGGGAGTCTGTGTGGGATTCTCTAAAGGTTAGCTTGCAGGTTGAGTCAGTGATAAGAAATGCAGATCCAATGTTAACATTCATTTCAAGAAGACTAGAATATAGGAGTAAGGATGTGAAACTGAGGCTTTATAAGGCACTGGTCAGACCACATTTGGGGTATTGTGAACAGTTTTGGGCTCCATATCTGAGAAAAGATGTGTTGGCATTGGGGAGGGTCCAGAGGAGATGAAAGTGTTAATGTTTGAGGAGTGTTTGACGGCTCTGGGCCTGCAGTTGCTGGAATTTAGAAAAATGATGGGGGAATCTGATTGAAACATATTGAATATTGAAAGGTCTGGATAGAGTGGATGTGGGTGGATGTTTCCTATAGTGTGTGAGCCCAGAACTAGAGGACACAGCCTCAGAATAGAGCGATGTCCATTTAGAACAGATATGAGGAGGAATTTCTTTAGCCAGAGGGTACTGAATCTGTGATATTCATTGCCATAGGTGGCAAGTCATTGAGTGTATTTCAGGCAGAGGTTAATAGATTCTTGATTAGTCAGGGTGTCAAAGGTTATGGGGAGAAGGCAGATGAATGGGGTTGAGAGAATAATAAATCAGCCATGATGGAATGGCAAAGCAGACTTCATGGACTGGAATGGCCTAATTCTGTTCCTATATCTATGGTCTTAGGGTGGGTGATTCAGTTAGCAGAATTGGAGTCAGCTTCATTTTATTGTTTATTTTCCACTTTGTTGGATAAATCATAATTGCAGCAGAACCGCTTGGACAGAGGATACTCACTAAGCAGAAAGTACCTTTGGGACAAAACTAGGATGTTGACAGACCCATAATCTTTCCTTCCAATTGTTTATTGATATCACGTTAACTGAATTAAATTGAAAATTTTATGAAGAGGGTACTCTCAATCCCTTATAAGACAAGCCAGGCCACACAGCTAACTGTGGCATTTTATACCCTACTTTTTCAGCTTTAGATGACCCTTGGCTACACATAGCCTACCTGGGCCCTGTAATCTTTCATAGGCTTCTAGCTTCTCAGGTTGGGAAATCAGCCCGTTGAATGTGTGTTATTAGAGGTCAAATACTGAGGCCACAGAACATCATTGCAGGAGTTGCTCAGGAGTGTGTCTTATGCACAAATGGCTTCAACAGCTGCATTATTCCCACACTATACAGTCTAAAGTAATATTTACTATGTTCAGTTCCATTCAAAACTCCATAGAAAATGACACAGACCTTGCCTACATACCACAAGATCCTGGCAAATAATATTTGCATTACAAAAAATTGCAAGGCAATGATCAACTCCAAACTAGAGAGATCTAACCAGCTGCATTTAATATTGACAACTCCCTGCCAACAAAATCCTGGAGGTCACCACTGACTGGAAACTCAAATAGACTAGCTACATAACAGCATGGCTACAAGGCCAAATCAGAGGCTATATAATGTGATAAGTAACTATCTACAAGGCATGTTGGGAGCATGCTGGAATACTCTACTTCACAGGATGTGTGCTAAGTTGCTGGCCAGGTTGTTGTTGCCAGGCCTGCGTTCCATAGAATCCCTAGTCCGTCAAGCATCACTGGGACAAAGAGTGGGACTGTCATCAGGGAGGAGGCTACGTAGCCTCCACGCTAGGTCCACCAGATTCAAAGCAGTAAAGCTGATCAACACCTCCATCCACTAACCCACCATGCCCCATTGACTGATGGGAGTGGGACTAACAGTCGATAAGCAGGGTGTTTGTCATTGCAGGCCCACGTGAGCAAAGTGTACAACAGTGGGTGATGATGATGGGGGAGGAAAAGTGGTTGTGCGTCCTGACTATCGGAGGTCTGTTCGTTAGGAAGTCCAACATCCATTGCACAGTGGTGTATTTAGACCAAGCAGTAGGAGTTTGTTCACCAGAGACTACAGGACAATAGTGTTGAATGCTGACCTGAAATCCCGGAACAGCATTCTGAAACAAGTGTCCTTGTTTTCTAGGTGCGTCAGGGCCAGCTGCATGACAGATGCTATAACATCTGTCGTAGAGCAGATCTGTTGGTAAGCATTTGGCAACTGTCCAGTGTGGCAGGAATAGAGTTTTTGATATGTGCCATTACCAGCCATTCAAAGCACTTCATGATGGTTGGCATCAGTGCTACCAGGTGGTAATCGTGTAGTTCTGAAAGTGTAAAGTTTCTTTGGTACAGGGATGATGGTGGCTGATTTGAAGCATGTGGGGTCAGCAGTCTGGATGAGTGAAGTATTGAAGATGTCCGTAAAGACATCAGTGAGCTGGTCTTCATGCTCCCCAAGTACTCTGGTCTGGCGGCCTTACATGAGTTAACTCTCTGCAGAGACCTTCTGCCACTCCTTCAGCTAAGCCACCTAGCCCAGGTTGCTGTCAGCTGGCCTGGCATCCATAGAATCCCTAGTCCATTGAGCATTGCTATTAACTCTACTGCCAAAAGATTAAAAGTAATTTTGCCTAAGAGTTTAGTGGTGCTCTATTCGTGAAACTTTAGTTGATTGTAATCTCTGGCTAAAAACTTTGAAATATTATCCAAGTTGTAGTCTAGATTAGGTGTGGTTGCAATTTTTTTAAACTGATAATCTTGTCATTGCATGGTAGTGGAGGATCTGCAATGTCTACAATGGTGATTACAAACCAGAAATAAATCATGGCACCAAGTTAAAGAGATGTAAAGAAACCTGCTGCAGATCATGACATCATTCTACCTCAGGTTGTTGTCCTGTATTCAACAACACTTGATAAAGCACTAAGAATATCAATGGCAATGAATGCATTCTGAGTGGGGGTCTTCAGTGTAGCACCAATAATAACTAGACATGTGAAATACAAAAGTTTATATCTGCCAGATTGATTCTGTAACAGCTGGAGACTGAACTAACAGGAGGGATGGAACTATATGACTTGGTCTGCACTCCTAGTAGAGACAAAACTCCATTTACATTGGGGGTGTAATCCATGGCGCTGTACTGCATTACCATAGTGCTAAATGGGATGTCAGAATCTATCTGGTGGCCTAAAACAGGGCATCTATGAAAAATTATGGCCTATCAACACCAGAATTATATTTCATCATAAACCATGACCTCAATGCCTTGGATATTCCTTGCTTTGTCTTTCTCATCAAGCTAGCTTCTATTCCATTATATCAGACTCTTGAACTGACCTTTTGTATGTTAAGATGGACTCTTGGCCTCACAATCTACCTCGTTATGATCTTGCACTTTATTGTTACCTGTACAGCACTTTTTTTCACTAACTTTACACTTCTTTCTACACTGTTTAATTATTTGATCTATATAAACTTTTCACTGTATGGTACCTGTGACAATAATAAAACAATATCAATAAAAACAGATACTGCCATTTTCTATTTCTGGAAGTAGATTAACCGCCTTAATTGTATAGACTCTCCATAGTTTCTCCAATCTGTGATTATGTTGTTCCATGTCTGTCTGTTTAACAGGTAATTACATCTTTGTCACGGGCGGATACTTCCGAGATGAGATAGTGTGGTACTGCGTAGACTGGGTGCTAATTTATAACCACTGGGAAAACAACTGGATGGAAGGGCCTTCCCTGAAGCAGTCTCGCAACTGGCACTGTGCAGTCGGTGCTGGGGAGTACCTATACGTGTTGGGAGGAAGCACTGATGAGGCAGTGATTGCTGATGTTGAGCGGCTGCTAATGATGGACACACAGTGGGAGAGCATGCATCGTATGGTGCAGCCAGTCGAGAGAGCAGCAGCAGTCAGTGATGGCACCAGCATTTATGTCTTGTGTGGACTGGATGAAAATGGTGATGTCTACAGCGGAGTTCAGCGGTTGGTTGTGGACACAGATGTTTGGGATGTCATCTCTTTCTCTCCCCTTCCCCGGTGCGTTCTTTTCTTTATTTACATCTCATTACCACCACATTTTAGCTTGAACCACTACCCTTTGTCCTTTTAATCATTCTTACTCTCCAGACCAAAGAACTTCACACCTATTCTTTCCTCCTCTTATCACCCATCTAGTCTCGAACTCTCACCCTGTACTTTCATTACACCTGTTTTAACACTTGCTAGATTTGTAACATGTTCCAATTATAACAAAAGGTATGAACTTAATATGTTAACTTTGTTTCCAATGTGTCTTCTTAGCCTGATTTAAAAAAAAGATTTTGAATGTTCTTTGTGTTTAATTCACTGCCCTGTTGCTTCCAGCATTCACCAATCATTTTGCCAATGGGGTTATCTTTTTATCTCATTTACTTTCATGGCTTCCTGTTTCTCTTGAGTTACATGGAAACTTGCAGCATAGGAGGAGGTTATCTGACCAGTCATGGCACCCAGAGATCTACTAACATTCACTTTCAGACACATTACTATTTCTGCAACCCTCTCAGTCTCGGATTCATTCATTTCATTTTGGATTGGGGTGATCAAACCCAAGTTTTTAATTGTGAATCAAGATACTGCAAACAACCCTTCCTGAAATGCATGCTGAGCCATATACACTGTCTTCAGCTTTTGCTTCTTCGCTTGCTTACCCTGGTTGGCACTTCCATTCATTCCATCTTTAGCCACTGCACCTCAGTTAGCACTTTAACTAAACATTTATTCTTTCATATTACAACAATCACACACTCAACAATCCTTAGACCCAATAATGCTACAAATGCTTTTCCACTCATGGTTCTCCAACCCCTCTTTTCCTAATGCCTCCATTGAACCTGTGCATGATTTTCCTGTCTTCTGTAATGCTGAAAAAAGACCTTACCTTTGTTTTATCCATTTACGCCCCTATTTCAATTAATTATAGTTCTGCTGAGATCTGCTGAGTTCTGCTTCTTCCTTCACTTCTACCTCTGCACTAGCTCCTTCTCTTGACGCAATAAATCCTATCTCCAGAATCCTTCTAGCCTCTTACCACCCCTCCTCCACCAGATCTTTTCATTGGGAACTTCTGTTGCAACATGACACTTCAATATCTCTGTTCCCCATACTTACTCCCTTTTTATATTGAACAGCGACTGGTTTGATTCTTCTTTCTCACTCCGAATGAGAAGTATTCCGGATCACTGTAAGTTCTGGCTTTGGTTGCACACCAGGCAACACATCACGCAGCATCCACACAAACAAGATTTCTTTGTTTGGCGGGGCCAGAGGTTGTTTTCCCCTAGACAAACACATGCTGGCCGAGCCTGAGGGTTACAATTGTGGGGGCTCGTCTGGATGTGTTGTCCGATTACAAATCCACACCACAAAATATACAACAGTACACCATATGCAATTAAATGATTAAACTTTATAAATCTTAATCTGGATATAGGGTTAGTAAAGAAAATAAAAAGGAAAAGGGCCCATTTTATGGAAAAAAAAAGTGCACGTTGGAGCTCTCTGCTACAGCTATGCATCAACCATCGATCTCCTCCAAGCATTGCCAAACTTCAGAGCCTTGCTCCCAGTCTACTCCACCCAGTGGTCTACCAGCTCTCTCCACACTTTTTACTTCTCTCGCCGACAGAGACCGCAAAAAAACTCTCTTCCAGACTCACAAGAAAGAACAACATTTTTCCCATTGGATACCATACATTCCAAAGCCCTGTTATCTCTAGTCATAATCCAAACATTAGCAGTGAAACATTGCAGTGTTACATAACTCTGACTAAATGTTGATCTTCCTGCTTAGATTTGTGTTTCTCTCACCTTCATATGGTTCTTCTCTGGCTCTACCCTTCTTCGAGGTGAAAAGTTGTCAATGTATGTTCACCATAATTTCACTGGTTAATTGCTCTTCATCTTGCTCTCTTCCAATTGTTTTTGGGATACAGCAAGCAATAATTCTGCATCTATAGCCCTGTCCCTTTTTGTTTCTCTGCATGTCTGATTATTATGTCCTTTTGCTTAGTTCTGTTCATCACTGTTGTCTTTCGCCCTATCATGAAATTTGTTGCTGTTGACCTCACCCCTCCTTTCTGTGTATATCTGCTTACTGATCTGCTTCACCTGTAACATTTACCAGTTCTCCTGAAGGTCATATCTTTCAAATGTCAACTCTGTCCTCACAGCTTTCAGATCTCCAAGTGTTCACGGTATTTTCTGTTTACGATTAAGCGTAGTTCTATCCAGAGGACTCTGTTTAAAGTTAGCCATACCCACAATGTTATAGCTGACAGTAGGATAGCAGAGTCTTATAATTAATAACATCACCACTAACACTGGCATTTCCTTTACCCATTTAAGGTATGATCTATGTGCCACTTTCCTGAATGGTGCAATATATGTAGTGGGAGGTCAAACATTTCGTCTTGACATAGACACGGACGAGTGGACTCCTGTGGATGAGGAAAGCTTGAACCAGAAGTTCTTCAGTGGTTGCACTACTGTTAATGGGAAGACATATCTTCTTGGGGAGAGGAGAGGGAACACATCAATCCCAAATATGATTCTTTTCGATCCTTATACAGACACCTGTCAGGTGGTCGACAAAGCTGTGCCCTGCCCGCTCCCTGTACGAGGCTGCATGTCCATCGGAAAATTCAGCACAACTTCTGGAGTCTGAAGGAGGTGGAGGCATAGTTTACATTACAGGTCTTAGATCACCGACAACCCCGTTAGTGGGGTCATGACTGGGGAATCACAGCACCAGCATTGCCTTGCAACTCGTATTACTATGGACAGCGCCATGCAACTGAATCCAGGATTCTGATTAGCAATCCTTCACCTTTCTATCAAAAGGCATAGGAAGCTGGCTCAATAATCCAGGTAGAAATCATTAACTGGAAACTCTTGCAGACTGTACCCTACAAGGATCCATACCGGCTCTTTGAGTAAGCTACCTGCTTTCCATCCTCCCTCAATATTGTCTTTCTCAGTATCCTCCTGAATTACAATTTTCCCCTACCCAGCCTGGCATTTGGCACATTTCATAAATTCCAGTGCATCCAAATCTCTACTTGTTGTCCATTGCGTCTCCTTGCTGTCCTGGGCTGGTAACTGACTCAGGGTTAAGTCAATGCTGTCCTCCCTAGCATTGTGATAGTTTCCAACCCCTTAAGCCATCCCCCAAACCCTCTGACCTTCACTCTCTTTTGTGCTTCTTCCTATTCAATACTAGCCTTTCACTGCTGTTAGCACTTGTAGCTTTACCTATTAGCCCATGTGCTCTAAAATTTAAACTTTAAGATCCTTATTAAAAAGTAGATTTGATCAAATGGCCTTCATAAATTACAAAGCATCCAAACCTCAATGTTTGTTGCCCGTTGCCTCTCCTTACTATCTTAGATTGATAACTGGCCACCTCATGCCCCAGAGTAATTGGGAACTGGCTGTTAATTTTGCAAGGTTGCAAACTCTATCTTTAAATAAATCTGTTTAGATTTGCCCTTTCTTTACAAAACACCAGTTAGTAAGTGTATGCAGCTGGATGTAAATGCAGGGATGTAAAGTTGAGATTTTATAAAGCACTGGTGAGGCTTCACTTGGAGTATTGTGAGCAGTTTTGGGCCTCTTATCTGTTGAAACTGGAGGGGTTACAAAGGAGGTTAATGAAAATGATTCCAGGTTTAAACGGCTTGTCATACGAAGAGTGATCTCTCTGAGCCTGTATTCACTGGAATTCAGAAGAATGAGGGGTGACCTCATTGAAACCTATCAAAAGGTGAAAGTCCTTGGTAGAGTGGATGTGGAGAGGATTTTTCCTATGGTAGGAGAGTCTATGACCAGAGGATACAGCCTCAGAATAGAGGGATGTCCTTTTAAAATGGTGTTGAGGAATTTCTTTAGCCAGAGTGGTGAATCTGTGGAATTCATTGCCGCAGGCAACTGCGAAGGCCAAGTCAATGAGTATGTTTAACGCAGAGGTTAATAGAGTTTTGATTGGTCAGGGCATGAAGAGATATGGGGAGAAGGCAGGAGATTGGGACTGAGAGGAAAAAATGGATCAGCCATGATGAAATGGCAGAGTAGACTCGATGGGCCAAATAGCCTAATTCTGCTGCTATGTCCCATGTATATAATAACCCAATAGATCTCAATGGCAGATTGTCCGAGGGGGAAAAAAAAGTTTTAATTCACTATATAGTATGCAACTCCAGTTTACTCACCACTGGCAGTGGATAATGACCTTTATTGACCTTAGAGCAATAGTTCTTCATTGTTGGTGTTCTTGCTAGTGGCTTGGGTGTAAGTGAATGTAGTTGAATCTTGGTCACTGAAGAGCTTTATGCTGTTTGCACAGATATATCCTTCCATCTACACCATCAATAACAAAACTTACAACCTAACACTGGAGAAGATACAGTTTGAGCAAAAACTAAGTACCAGCATTAAAATAAAAATGCTGTATTTAAAAGAACAAATTTGAAACAGAATGAAGGTGCCCATTGTTATTAGGTGATTTTTTAAAAAAAAAACTGGTGAAATGTGCCAAAAAATCATTCCAAAACTTGATCACATCAATATACACAAATTATTTAAAAGGTAATTTTGTGCAGGCAGCATGAAAATAAACAAAAATATTGACAGGAGGCTTTAGCTGATACCATGGTATTGGTGCAGATTTGGGAATGGGATGGTTGCAATGAGAGGGGAGAGTGGGCTATTAAAGTAGGTCCATTTAAATAACTACTTTGAGTGCACTGACTGTTAAAATTACACATACGTAAACAACCAACCTCATCGTAAATTATTCTGGAGTGATGGTATGAAAGAGTTCAATAAAACACTTATTCCATTACATCAGTTTTTATGCACACACATCCAAATGTCTCAAACCACCTATTATTCCCAGATGGTAGGTATTAAAAACTAAAAGACTGTGATGTATTAAGTTTATTTTAGTTGAAATATTGTTTATGCTGAGTTAGTGAATATTTCAGTAATCTAACTCCATGCTAATAGATTACCCCAGTATAGAGAACATCATAGTCACAGGGCTCAGTACAGCTCAAAAAGGTATAATCAGATAACCCAGTGGTTGCTGGTATTCATGCTAAGGACCTTGTAACAACTGAATTCATGCTGTACCTTTAGTTTGAGGATCCACACACACCCTCTTACAACATATCGATGAGACTTTTAAAAATTGCAACTAAAGTTATATCAGAGACAGCTTTTTGGTCTGGCTGTCAACCCACTCCAGAGATTGGAATACAATCTTAGATGAATATTTCATGTGAGAACATAGAAAGTGACCCACTTGCAGGGTTGCCTATCTTTTTGGATGTTAGGATAAATAGAGATATATTCCCTCTTTTATGCAAAATTAAAAATTATGCTTATGTCCACTGGATAGACCATCCTCTAGCGTATGATCTACAAAATCTTTTCCAAGCTCAAAATTGGTTGCCATTATTGCTTCCACTAAGAACACAGTGAAGACCTTGATGAGCATGAAAATACTCGTACAAAAAATATCAATGCCATTTCTTCCTTCCATCAGTTTGGATGAACTAATCTCCAAGATATCATCATCTTCCAAACATTTAGCTTCAGTCAAAACATAACAAAATAGTAAACTAAACAATGCATGGCAATCTAAACAATTAAGGCAACAATTGCTGTAAATACTTAGCAACTGGCGACCTCTGGATTCAAATTCAATGTCAAAACCACAAAGACAAACAAAACTTACACATAATTAATTTATTCAGAACTTCCATTATTTCAAAACCAAAACCTTCATTAAACTATAAATTAAATGGAGCAGAATCAGACACTCAGTATGTGATCAGCTTGGATACTTAATTAAGAATATGCATTCACAGGCAGGCACATTTAGGCGCTGTAATTAAGACTGTCATTTATACAACAAAGTCACTCAGTCTTAATATTCAAAAGGTGCATTAGCAACTTAAATGTAACACAAGAAAGTCCTTTGGATTACTTCAGAGTTCTTTTTGTTGCATCTTGTGTGGTCCCGGACCCTATAGTTTACAAATGCAGAAACTCCTCCTGTAAAAGGTAGCTTTCTACCATTCAGAATTCAGACAGTACAAGAATTTGATACAATTGGTCATAAAGTCAATATGGCTTGAATTCTTTACATAATGCCCATCAAATCCTCTGAGCATACTCACATACACGAACATCTGGAAATGCCATGTATTTGATATATTTTTCACCTAAAGTTCTCAGATTAGACTAAATATTTAACTTGAAAGGTAAACCCACGAATCCTGTTGTTCATTCCATTTATCAGGAAGACTTGTGTAATTGCATCTTTTCACCTACAAGGGAAGTTATTGTCACTGCCTCTATTGAATTTTGCGAATCTAACATCTCTGCAGTTTTAAACACTAAAACCCACAGAAATCAGGATTCCAATAGTAACTGTGTTGGGTTAAGGTTTATAGGAAAACTAAATATGACTACAAATAATGTCACAATCAGTGTGAACTGGAAAAGGGAAATGTTGCAGTAGAAACATTCTCACTCTCACTCTCCTAGTGAGAAAATAAATTCTAGTACTTTGATAATCTAGTACAGAAGTTGCTTCACAGCAAACTATCAAAACACAGACTAAAAGATGCATTAAATCAGATGCTGGATTTAGCTCTAAATCCAGTTTGAAACTGCCCAAAATATTCCCAGGATTTGTAATCTGAAGACCAAACATAACCACATTCCCAAAAAATGACTGTTCTGCCACCAAATAAAAATAAAAGATTAAATATTACAAATTGTTCAGCACTAACAAAAAGATTACACTATGATCTGGATTGCTGACTGAACTCTCCCAAGATGTTCTTTGCTTCAACCTGGTAGGTTTGTGGCTTGTGTCACTTTGCACTTCAAGGAGGAATCAACCCAGTGGCTGTGGGCACCAACTTGTGTTCAAAAGAACTAGGGAACTGATGACAAAACATTGGAGTAGAGAAAAGCTAGGGAAGCTCTACAGGAAATCCCAAATCCATTTTATATTTTGTCAGTATTGTGTTTCAATACAAAATACAGTTACCCAAATCTAATCTCGAATTCTTCAAGTGCATGAAGGTGACAGGCAAAACAAGACTATTCTGTATTTAGCAATCCACTCCACATCCACATCAAGACATGTGAAATGAAAGGTGTGAGATTTGACTGAGAACACCAAGAACCACATTTCCATTGGTGTTTAATCACCATTTCTGTGAAAGTCATTGTAGATTCCTTAATGAGAGATGAATTTGAGCAGTTGGTTGATGGTATTGATAACTTTCTTTTAGTAATAAGGCAGTACTAAACCTGTCCTTAATTGCATATCCCCAGCTACCTGGCTTTGGGTAGCCTGTTCCTTTCATTTATTTTACTTTTCATCCCATTTGTTATTTTTTTTAGTACACCATTGTGATTGGTAGATGACTTTGGTTCCATCCTTCCATCTTCTTCAGTCTCATCACTTTCATCAACATCACTCCTTTCGTCCTTTTCAATCTTTAAAAGGCCAGAAGAGAGGATTAATATTTTCAACAATGCAATCCCAGTCAGTTAGGGTATTTAGGTTCCCAAGTTGCCTGCCCTGTCCTTCCATAACCTTTCTGAGCACTTACATCATTTAACTCAACATGACAAAAAAAAAACTGGAAACATTCCAGTCTCAGACCAGGAAAGAGATGGAACTGAAAAGTGTAGATAGACATCTCCTTCACTTGTCTATCTGACTGAGCAAAGTTCTGATGATCACCTCTCCAACTACTTTTCCTGGGAATTCAACCAGGAACATACATTAATCATTGGCTAACAACGGGATCAATAGACAATAGGTGCAGAAGTAGACCAGAAGTAGATCATGTTACTCTTAGACTGAGATCTCCAATTTCTTAAGGAACACAAGAAACTTAAATCAATATTCTCTGTTTAAGTTCTGTGCATTTGACCACAGTTTATTATTTTATCTACTTTACAGTTGCTTAGTTAGGAACAGTTGAGATGCCAGGCAGGATAGTGGAATGTTCCTCTTGTAGGATATGGGAAGGCAGGGAGACCTCCAGTGTCTCTGATAACAACATCTGCGAGAAGTGCATTCTGCTTCAGCTTCTAAAACTATGTGTTAAGGAGTTGGAGTTGGAACTGGATGAACTCCAGACCATTTGGGAAGCTGAGGGGGTGACAGATAAGATATATAGAGAGGTAGTTACACCCAAGGTACAGGATACAGGAAACTGGGTGACAGTGAGAAAGGGGAAAAGGGTTAAATAGCCAGTGCAGAATACCCTTTTGGCCATCCCCCTCAACAACAGGTATACTGCTTCAGGTATTGTTGAGGGAGTGACCTATCAGAGGAAAGTTACAGCAGTCTGGTCTTTGCCACTGAGTCTGGCTCTGTGACTCAGAAGGGAAGGTGGGGGAGGGAGGGGCAAGCTGTGGTGACAGCAGATTCATTAGTTAGGTGAACAGAAAGGAGATTCTGAGGACAAGATTGAGATTCTTGGATGGTAATTTGCCTCCTGGGTACCAGGGTATCTCGGATTGAGTCCTCAGCATTCTTAAGTGGGACAATGACCAACCAGAGGTTGTGGGCAATGAAGGTAACAATAATGTAGGTATGAAAAGCGATAAGATTCTGCAAAGTGAGTTCAGGGAGTTAGGTGCTAAGTTAAAGGCAAGACCTCCAGGATTGGTTGTGATCTCAGGATTGCTACCCGTGCCATGTGATACTGAGGCCAGAAACGGGAAAATTAATTCAGTTTAAAATGTAGCTAAGAGTTGGTGTAGGAGGGAGGGCATAAGATTTTTGGATCATTGTGCTCTCTTTCATGGAAGGTGAAACCTGCACAGAAAAGACAGTTTGCACCTGAACTGTAAGGGATCTAATATCCTAGCAGGAAGGTTTGCTAGTGCTGCACAGTGGGAATGGGAGCCAGAGTGCCAGAACAGATAGTGCAGAGGTTTAGGAGACAGATGTTGTTAAACCTCAGACAAAATCATGAATCAGAAGGTTGAGCATGGTGTGCCTAATGTCCTGAGCTGCGTATATTTCAATGCAAGAAGTATTGTAGGAAAGGCAAATGAGCTCATGACATGGATCAACACCTGGAATTATGATATTGTAGCCATTAGTGAGACTTAGTTGCAGGAGGGGCTGGACTGGCAGCTCAATATTCAGGGATTTTGTTGTTTTAGACGTGACAGTGGGAATGATTGAAGAAGAGGGGTGGGATTACTAGTCGAGGAAAGTGTCATGGGAGTGCTCAGTTCAGACAGACTGGAGAACTCGTCTAGTCAGGCGTTATGTATGGAACTGAGTAATAAGAAAGGTCTAACTATTAGTAAAGACTGCCCAACAGTCTGAGGGATTTAGAGGAACAAACTTGTAGAGAGATCGCATACCGTTGCAAGAAACACAAGGTTCTTATAGTAGGCGATTTAAAATTTCCACATGTTGACTAGGACTCCCATACTGTAAAAGGTCTAGTTGGGATAGAGCTTGTCAAATGTGTTCAGGAAAATTTTCTTAATCCATAAGTAGAAGTCCCAACACGCGAACATGCAATACTTGATCTGCTATTAGGGAATGAGATGCAAGTTTGTGTAGGCGATCACTTTGCATCTCGTGATCACAGTGCTATTAGTTTCAAAATAAATATGCAAAAAGATAGGTCCAGTCTGCAGGTTGAGATTCTAAATTGGAGAAAGGACAATTTTGATGGTATCAGAAAGGATCTGGCAGATGTGGATTGGAACAGGCTGTTCTGTGACGAAGGTGCACTTGGTAAGCGGGAGGCCTTCAAAAGTGAAATTTTGAGAGTACAAAGCTTGTATGTACCTCTCTGAATAAAAGGTAAAGGTAACAGGTGTAGGAAACCTTGGTTTTCAAGAGATATTGAGGCCCTGGTTAAGAAAAAAAGGAGGTACATTGCAGGTATAGACAAGTAGGAACAAATGAGGTGCTTATGGAGTAAAAGAAATAAGAAAGAAATCAGGAGGGGTTAAAAGGCAGCATGAGATTGCCTTAGTGGAGAAGGAGAATCCTAGGGGATTCTACAGATATGTTAAAAGCAAAAAGATTGCAAGGGACAAAATTGGTTCTCTGGAAGATTAGAATGGTAATCAATGCATGGAACCAAAAGAGATGGGGGAGATCTTAAAAACATTTTTTGTATCTGCATTTACTCAGGGACAGTCACAGAGTCAAAAAGAAGTAAGGCCAAATTGCATCAAATTTATGGACTCTACAAGTTATTGAGGAGGAAGTGTTTGCTGTCTTGAGTCAAATTAGGGTGGATAAATCCCCAGGGCCTGACAAGGTGTACTCTTGGACCCTACGGGAGGCAAGTGCAGAAACTGCCAAAGCCCTAGCAGGGATGTTTAAATCATCCTTAGTGACAGGTGAAGTGCCAGAAGATTGGAGGATAACCAATGTTGTTCCACTGGTTAAGAAAATAAACCAGGAAATTGTAGTCCAGTGAGCCTGACATCAGTAGTGGGAAGTTATTGGATGGTATTCTATGGGACCAGATATGAGTATTTGGATAAACATGGACTGATTGAGGATAGTCAGCTTGACTTCATGCCTAACCGACTTTACAGAGTTTCTTGAGGAAGTTAGCAGGAATGTTGATGAAAGCAAGGCAGTGGATGTTGTCTACATGGACTTTAGCAAGGCATTTGACTAGGTCATGGGAGGTTGGTTAAGAAGATTAAGTATCTCGGCATTGAAGATGAGATAGTAAATTGGATTAAATATTGGCTTTGTGGGAGAAGTCAGAGCAGTAGTAGATGGTTGCCTCTGACTGGAGGCTTGTGACTAGTGGAGTGCTGCTGAGATTGGTGCTGGGTCTGTTGTTTCTCATTTATATCAAGATCTGGATGATAATGTGGTTAACTAGATCAGCAAATTTGCAGATGACATCAAGATTAGGGGTGTGAACAGCAAAGAAGCTTGTCATGACTTGCAGCAGGATCTGGATCAGCTAGAATAATGAGCTGAAAAATGACAGATGGAATTTAATGTAGACAAGTGCGAGGTGTTACACTTCGATAGGGCTAACCAGGGTAGGTGTTACACAGTGAATGGTAGGGCACTGAATAGTGTGGTAGAACAAAGGGATCTGGGAATACAGGTTCATAATTCATTGAAAGTGGCATAACAGATTGATAGGGTTGTAAAGAAAGCTTTTGGCACATTGGCCTTCATAAATCGAAGTATTGAGTACAGGAGATGGGATGTTATGTTGAAGTTGTATAAGATGTTGGTGAGGCCGAATTTGGAGTATGCAAACTACAAAAGATGTCAACAAGGTTTAAAGAGTACAGAGAAAATATACAAGGATGTTGCCGGGCCTGGAGGGCTTGAGTTATATGGAAAGATTGAATAGGTTAGGACTTTATTCCTTGGAATATAGAAGACTGGGGAGATTTGATAGAGCTATACAAAATTATGAAATGTATAGGCAGGGTAAATGCAAGCAGGCTTTTTCCACTGAGTTTGGGTGAGACTACAACTAGAGATTATGGGTTAAAGGTGAAAGGTGAAAAGTATAAAAGTAACATGAGGGGAAACTTCTTCATTCAGAGGGTCACGAGAGTGTGGAACAAGTGGTGTATGTGAGCTCGATTTCACTGTTTAAGAGAAGCTTGGATAGGTACATGGATGATAAGGATATTGAGAACTATGGTTCTGGTGCAGGTTGATTGGAGTAGACATGGACTAGATGGGTCAAAGGGCCCATTTCTGTGCTGTAGTTTTCTATCATTCTATGCCTCTAAAGCTAGTTGTGCACAATGAAATGGGAATCAGGAATTTCATATGAACAGTGCTTCACGTATCAATTCATTAGTTCATTTAATTTATCATGTTGTGAAAAGGTATTATTTAGATGCCAAATTCATAGAATCAGAAAGTGATAAAGTGGCCATTATTCGTGACTCATATTTGCCATTACTTGATATCCATTCATTAATCTCAAATTCAGATTTATCACATGTACATTGAAACTTACAATGAAATGTATAGTTTTGAGTTAACAATCAGCACACCCAAGGTTATGCTGGGGGCAGCCCACATGTATTGCCACACATTCTGGTGCCAACATAGCATGCCCACAAGGCATTGCAATTTGAAAATGCTGCACCAGGTGCACAATGTAAAGGTAAGATATTTACAAAGAAATGAAGGCCTCTTCTTGAAACAGAGAGGGAAAAATAATTATGTCAAATATTCATATGCAAAATGCTCAAAATTATTTAACTTCCTAAATTTAGAATGAGTGTACTGCCTTCATCAGTTCACCATAGATCCTGGCCCTATTCGTAGTTGCATTAATCAACTGTTTTATATCAGTGATCGGAACATTTAAAACAAAAAATGGCAATATACTCAAAGCAAAGATTTTCAAAGGCATATAACTCCTTTCCCAAACGTACTGGCTTGATTTTATGATCAACCGAGGCTATTAGGGGGAGTACACGAAACAGTTATGAAATTGACTCAAACTACTCAACCCTGGTGATGTACATTATATCTTCAGCACATTATATCTGCTTCATCTGAAAAGCTATTTCTTACCTTTCCAACAAACACAAACTTCACTGCCATTCTTAGGATGAGATAGGCCCAAAATATGTGCAAAACCTGCAGAACCATCAGGAGAAGATTGAAAAAGTAGTAACCAAAGAAGGGCTGAAAAATCTCCATGGAATAGTAGAATGTGGTGTAGATTACCCTGCAGATGAAAAATGTCACATGGTTAGTGAAGCTAGATGGCAATATTCAAAATTGAGTAAGATCTTCCCTATTCACCTTCAAAGTTTCAAGAATTCCCAGTTCTCATATCTATAGTATTGTCATTTATGCATTGGTACACAGTTGTTCTCATCTTAATAACTCCACAACTCTAGTAACAGAAGACGTGAGAAAGTGTGCTGAGGAGATTGTGGGATGTGGGAAGGTCACTGCAAAGGGCATGAGCATTCTGCAGCATAACCAAGAACATGCACTTATCTAGGATAGAAATGATTGGTCTTACAGTTCCTCTCAAACTTCCCTCAGCCTGATATCAGAATGATGCCACGTCAAAGGACCAAGTTAACTAGAAGCAATAGGAACGCATCATTATGATAAAGCCACTGCTGCTTTGAGTCATTTAGTTCTGTTGAACATTTGCAATATAACCTCATCATTGGAGTTGGTGCATCTGCAGGACCCAAGGAAGGGCTGAGATTATGAGGAGCTGTTGGCTTGTGCATTGAGAGCAAGATTTGAAAAAAGTGAATGGAACCAGTCGAGGCATTCTGCACGCTTGAAATCGCTAAATAATTCAGCACTTGGAAAGGGCCAATAAAAAGTTAGGTTTAAGCAGAGCAGTCATTGTTTGAGTGGAACAGTGTTAGAATGCAGAGGCTTTGGCTCAAGAGGCAAAGAGAGGTAGAGGCTGTAGGTAGGTTTTAAGTAAGTTTTTTCCCCCTGCAAAGTTAGAGCAGTGGGAATTCCAGACAAAATAGTCAAATGCTCCTCTTGGAAAATGTGGAAAGACAGGAAGACATCAGGTGTCCCTGACGACTATTCTTGGTAAGAACTGCATTCAGCTGCAGCTTCCTACAGATCGCATTAGGAAAATGGAGCTGAAGCTACTCCGGATCATTTGGGGTTTTTTTTTGGATTGATTTACAGGTGATAAAGGGAGGTAGTTATATGTGAGATGCAGGTAACTGGGAAGCCATGAGGAGGGGGAAGAGGGATAGGCAGCAAGTGCTGCCCCTGACCCATTCCCCTCAATAACAAGTATATCATTTTGGATACTGTTTGTGATGGAAGGAGAATGACCTGTCAGAGGAAAGCCACTGAATATGGCTCTGTGGCTCAGAAGGGAAAGGAGGACAAGAAGCAAGCTGGAGTAATAGGGGTATCATTGGTTAAACTGCAAGGTTCCCTGCCTGGGATCCATGGATCCTTTAGTTAATGGTAGGGGTCTATGGCATCAAAAAGGTTGGGAAGCCCTTGATTAGGAGAACAGGTAGGTAGGAATGGTGATGGAGTCCCACAAAGTCAGTTCAAACAGTTAAGTGCTAAATTAAAGGACAGACCTTCAGGGCTGTGATTTCAGGATTGCTACTTATCCCACATGCTAGAGAGGGAAGAAATAGGTCATGGCTATCCCTCGAGGTCGAGGATGATGGTCTTCATTCCGTTGATCTATTTATGGGCTCTCAAAATATGAGTCCAATCTTGGCTTTGAAAGTTCTTCCACATTCAGGACAGGTAGTTCCAGATGGCAGATCGGGCTTTAGTTGTTGTTGCCTCTCTTTCCATTTTTTTCTCTTCTTCTAATTCTGCACATTTGTTAGCTTGGAAAATAGCTGTTCCTTCTTGGATGATGGTTTGCCAGAGTTTCCTGTCCTTGGCATTGGTTTCCCAATTGTTGATGTCGATGTTACATTTCTTCATGTTGTCTTTTTTTTTGAAAACTTTTTTTATTGCATTTTTAAGTAATTACAGAGTAAAGTATGAAAAAAATGTATATAACCCTTCCCCCTCCCCTTAACCCCTCCCCCCCTGACTACCCTATAGAAAAAAAAGAGAAAGAAAGAGAAAAGAAAGAAAGAGTGCCTGGTTGTTGGTAGATCTCCACATGCTCCATGGAGTTCGTAATAACTTTAATATATATATATTTATTTCTTTCCCCAAATAACCAATTGTTTCATCTTCAGAGCATCTATATATTTAGTCCTGTCTTTTGTAAATAAGGGCTCCAAATTTTCAGAAATGTTTCATATTTATCTCTTAAATTATGTAATTTTTTCTAATGGAATACAGCCATAGATTTCTTTCTTCCAAGAGTCTATACTTAAATATGTATCCGATTTCCAAGTAACTGCAATAGCTTTTTTGGCTACTGCCAGTGCAATTTTTATGAATTCTTTCTGATATTTATTTAGTTTGAGTTTCGGTTTTATCCCTTCAATATCACCTATTAAGAGTAATATTGGATTATGAGGAAATTGTGTTCCTGTAATTTGTTCCAGTAAAAGTCTTAAATTTGTCCAAAAAGGTTGAATTTTAGAACAAGACCATGTAGAATGTAAAAAAGTACCAGTTTCTTGGTTACATCGGAAACATTGATCCGATAAATTTGGATTTAATTTATTTATTTTTTGTGGTGTAATATATAATGGATGTAGAAAATTATACTGCACTAATCTTAACCGAACATTTATTGTATTTGTCATACTATCAAGACATAGTCTTGACCAATTTGTTTCTTCAATCTTAATATTCAAATCACTTTCCCATTTTTGTCTTGACTTATGGACTCCTTGTTTAATTGCCTGTTTTTGAATCAAATTATACATACAAGATATAAATTTTTTAATATTTCCTTTTTGAATTAAAATTTCTATTTCATTAGATTTCGGCAGTAACATTGTTTGACCTGTTGTCTTTTAAGACGTCTTTGAATCTCTTCTGCTATCTGCCTCTTTTACTTTTGCCTTCTTTAAACTGGGAGTAGAAGATTTGCTTCGTTGTTTTTGCTTCATTTAGCATGCTAACATTGGTTCTATTTTCCCAGCTGATATTTAAGATGTTTCGAAGAAAGCGTTGATGGAACTTTTCAAGTGCCTTCAAATGTAGTCGGTATGTTGTCTATGTTTCTGATGCATACGGGAGCATTGGGATCACCACTGCTTTGTAAACTAACACGTTGGTGTCTGTTCGGATGTCATGATCATGAAAGACTTTTGTTTGGAGATGTCCAAAAGCTGTTCCAGTGCATTTAAGACAATGTTGGATCTCGTCATTAAGGTTGACATTGGAGGAGAGGTGACTTCCAAGATATGGAAAGTGGTCCACGTTTTCCAGGGTTGTTTTGCCAAGTTGAATTGTTGGTTCTATCCAATTTGTCTCAGTTGGTGACTGTTGGTAGATGATCTGAGTCTTTTTGGAATTGATGGTAAGTCCAAATTTCGTGTATGCATGGTTGAAGGCAGTCAGAATCTGTTGTAGGTGGTTTTCTGAGAGGGCTGCAACACTTGTCATCTGCGTATTAGAACTCAATGAGGGAACTCGTGGATGTCTTGTTTTTGGACTTGAGACGGGCAAGATCAAAAAGTCTGCCATCTGTTCTGTAGACAATTTTGATTCCTGGGGATAGGTCGTCTTTGATGATGTGGATGATTGTCGCAGTGAAGATGGTAAACAAAGTTGGGGCAATCACGCATCCCTGTTTTACTCCCAATCTGACTTGAAAAGGCTCACAGTTACTATTGCTGACCATGAATGTGGCAAGCATGCCATCATGGAGGAGTCTCAGGATTTGAATGTACTTTTCAGGGCATCCATAGTCAAGTCAAATTTATTTATAAAGCACATTTAAAAACAACCCATGTTGACCAAAGTGCTGTACAAACTATAACAGGTAGCTAAAATCACAAATACAAAAAACACAGATATAAACACCAAGGCACTCAGCTTATAGGCACAAAATAAACAACACATGAGCCTAGGCACAAGCCAAAAATCAGCCACATCAGGAAGATCCAAACGCTAGCGAATAAAGGTAAGTTTTGAGCCTGGACCTAAAAGAGTCAATGGAGGGGGCAGATCTGATAGGGAGGGGAATGCTGTTCCACAGTCTAGGGGCTACAACAGCAAAGGCATGGTCACCCCTGAACTTAAATTTAGATCACAGGACATCCAGGAGCCCCAAGTTAACTGACCTGAAGGACCTAGAAGTAGAATAAGGAGTTAGAAGGTTTGCGACATAGGAGGGGACCAGCCCATTTAGGGCTTTATAAACAAACAGGAGAACCTTAAAATCAATTCTAAACTGTACTGGTATCCAGTGGAGAGAGGCCAGGATAGAAGTAATATGTCTTCCGGGAATCTGTCAGGAGCCTGGCTGCCGACTGACTAATCCCACAGGGAGTTGGAATAGTCCAAGCAGGAGGATATAAGGACGTGGATGACTTTCCTGAAATCTTTGAAAGAGAGAAACGGCTTGATTTTGGCAATAGTACAAAGCTGGAAAAAACTGGCTTTTACTACTGCATTAACTTGCTGTCAAACTTAAAGGCGGAATCAAATATCAGACCAAGGTTTTTGACATGAGGTTTGACAAAGGTGGACAGGTTACCAAAACTGTTGGTAATCACTTTGATGGAGTCAGGGGGGTGGCAAAAAGGACAACTTCAGACTTGCCTTTATTCAGCTGTAGGAAGTGGATAGGACATCCTACAGGAGTTCTCTTGATACTGAGTTAAAGGCTTTGGTAAGGTCGATGAATGCCATGTACAAAGGTTGAAGTTGTTCACGACATTTTTCTTGTAGTTGTTGCATTGTGGAGATCATATCAATTGCTCCACGTGATGGTCTAAAACTGGTTTATGTCTCCAGAAGGATCTTCCCGGCTAAAGGCTTGAGCCGTTTGTTCATAATGCAGGTGAGGATTATTCCTGTTGTTGCTAACAGGGAAATTCCACGATAGTTTCTGCTTTCAGATTGATTGCCTTTCCTTTTGCATATGGTAACTATTGCTGAGTCTCTAAAGTCTGCTGGTATGTCTTCATTTATCCAGATCTTGATGAGAAGTTGATGCAATTGGTAACAAAGCGGGTTACCTCCAATTCTGTAGACCTCGGCTGGTATTCCATCAAGTCCAGCAGCCTTGTTATTTTTCCAAGGTTTTGATGGCTTCCTTGACTTCTTCAAGTGTTGGTATTTTGGTTAGGGAGTTTTGGGCTGTTTTGGAATGTTGTTAATCACATTCCTGTCAAATGAAATGGTCTGGTTAGAAGATCTTTAAAGTGCTCCCTTCATCTAGAATTGATGTCAGCATTGCTCTTCAGGATGGTTGAACCATCTTTGCTTTTGAGAGGGGTTTGACTATGAGTGGATGGGCCAAAAATAGCTTTAGTTGCTTTGAAAAAGCCCCAAATGTTGTTGGCATCTGCTAGATGTTGGATTTCCTGAGCTTTCTTCCTCCACCATTGGTTTTTCAGGTTTCTGGTGCTCTTCTGGACTGTAGCCTTGTATTCCTGATAGTGTTTCCTTTTGGTAGCTGATGGTTGGTCATTTTGTAATGTGATGAAAGCTTTTCTCTTTTCGTCGAGTTGTTGGAGTAGTTTGTTGTTATCATCGAACCAATCCTGATGCGTTTTTGTCTTGAACCTAATTGTTTCTTTGCAGGAGGTGATGATAGCGTTCTTCAATTGATTCCAGTGTTCTTCTACAGATGGTGGGATTTGTTGAAGATTTTGTTGGAACTTCTGTACATGGTTGATGTCTTGAAGGATGTCAATGTTGAATTTCTTAATAGTGTACTGATTTTGGTGTTTCCTTTTGGGCTGAATCTTCATTCTCATGGTGGATGAGATGAATCAATGGTCTGTCCAGCACTCGTCGGCACCAGTAACAGCTCTTGTTGGTCCCGAGATTGTACGATGATGTAATCAATGATGTGCCAGTGTTTGGAGCATGGATGCTGCCAGGAGACTTTGTGCCTGTTTTTTCTGCTGAAATAGGGTGTTTGTAATCACCAGGTTGTGTTCAATATATTTGGTGAGGAGGAGTGTTCCATTGGCGTTGACCTTGCCAACTCCTTCCTTGCTTATTATTTCCAGTCCAGAGCCTACGATGTTTCCTGATTCTGGCATTGAAGTCTCCCAAGAGAATGATCTTGTCATTGTTAGGAATAGAGGAAAGGATGTCTTCAAGTTGGGCGTAGAAGTTCATGTTTACATCATCTTCAGCATCCAGAGTTGGAGCATAGGCGTGGATGATGGAGGCATGCCGGTTCTTGATGAGCTGGCTTTGCAGAGTCATGAGACATTCGTTGATTCTCTGTCAGCTTCTGAAGTAGGCTGTTTCAAATGGCAAAACCTACTCCATGGATCCTCGGTTGTTCAGGATCAAGTCCTTTCCAGATAAAGGTGTATTGACCTTGCTCTTCCTTTAGTTGCCCATCTCCAGCTCTGCAGGTCTCACTCAGAGCAACAATGTCAAAGTTGAATTTTTGGAGATCCTGGGCAACAAAGGCAGTTCTCCTCTCTGGTCGGTCTGAGTTTGGGTTATCCATCAGAGTCCGTGTATTCCAGGTTCCAAATTTCATAGTTTCACTTCTCGATGTTTTTCGACTGCATGATGGTGATCCCTCTGGACACGGCTTTCCAGACAGGATGGGGTGAAGCAGACTATTTTAAGGGCACCTTTTCTAGCCCCCTTCCAGTTCAGGGTGAGCAGAGTGGTTCCTAAATAGGGTTGCTCAGACACGAATACTGATACCGAACAACTTTCCTGCTTCTGTCCAAAAGTTGAGCGACTGAATCAAGTATTCACTGCTTTTGAACCAGTTCTTGACTAGGAGCTTCCAGCCATCACATTGCCTGCTCCCGTTGCCCTCCCCCAAATGCCGAAAGACTTGAAGATGTGGCCCACACAGCGAAGACGCCTGTGTGTGTACTTGTTTAATGTGCACTTGATGTTGCATTCCAAGAAGCACACAGTACTTCATAAATCAACCAACTGATTCCAATGGCATGGAAACCATGACGATTGGAGCTGATGGATTTGTTGCAGCCTTCATCCGCCTTCACAGCCATTGAGTTCGAAGTAACTTTGTCCGCCTGTTCCACCGTTGAGGTCTTGGTTGGATTGTTCTTTGTCAGGGACCTCACCCTTGACCTTACTGCCATGGGTGACCCTACCAGGAGCATAGCTCCAGACGGCATCACTCTCGAGATCTCAGGACCACACAAGCTTCTCCACCACGACAAGGTGACAATCCACGGAGAAGCAGAAACAGGAAGATAATACAGTTTAACACATGGCTAAGGAGACAGTGCAGAGGGAAGGGCTTTGTTGGGCTCTCTTCCAGGAGGGTGGGGCCTATACAGACAGGATAGTTTGCACCAAAGTAGAGAGGGACTAATATCCTTGCCAGAGGAGGGGTTAAAACAAAGTTGCAGGGTCATTGGCACCAGAGTGCCAGGACAGATAGTGGAGTAGTTGTGGGTAAAGATGTTGTTAAGCCTACGAACAGAAACAGGAATCAAAATCTCAAGCACAGTGAGACTAATGTTGAGTTCCGTCTGTTTCAATGCAATGAATATTGTAGGTAAGGTGGATGAGCTTAGAGCAAGGATCAGCATGTGAGATTATGACATTGTTGCCATTAGTGAGTCTTGGTTGCAAGCTCAATGTTCTAGGGTTCCATTGTTTTAAAAATGATAGAGTAGGAGTAATTCCACTGCTCCCGCTTTAATTAGGGGGAGGGGCAGAATTACTGGTTAGGTAAAATGTCATGGCAGTGCTCAGACAGGAGGGCTTGTTTACTGAGGCTACGTGAGTGGAATTGAGGAATAAGAAGGGGATGATCTCATTAATGGGATTATTTATAGTCAGTGGAATTTAGAGGTGCAAATTTGTAGTGATTGCAGACTGTTGCAAGAAACACAAGGTTGTGATAAAAACTGATTTTAACTTTTCCAAAGATTGACTGGGACTCCTATACTGTCAAAGGGCTGGAGGGGGTAGAATTTGTCAAATGGGTTCAGGAAAGTTTCATTAATCAATATATAGAGATCCCAGTGAAAGGGAGTGTGATACTGGGTCTCCTATTAGAGAATAAGCCAGGGCAAGTGACATTAGGGTGTATAGGAGAAAGCTTTAAATTTAGTAATCATAATTTTATTAGTTTCAAGATAATTATGGAGAAGGATAAGGTCTGGTCCTTATGTTGAGATTCCAAATTGGAGAAAGACCAATTTTGATAGCATCAAGAAGGATCTGGCAAGTGTGAATTGGAACAGGTTGTTTTCTGCCAAAAGTGTGTTTGGTAAATGGGAGGCCTTCAAAAGTGAAGTTAGAGTACAGTTTTTTAAAATGTTCCTGTCAGGATAAAAGGGAAGACTAACAGATTTAGTGAATCTTGTTTTTTGAGAGACATTGAGGCCCTAGTTAAGGAGGAGATGCATAGCATTTATAAGCAGCAAAGAACAAATGAGGTACTTGAGGAGTACAATAAATGGAAGAGAATACAGAAGAGGGAGATCAGGACTCGAAGACATGAGGTTGCTCTTGTAGACAAGGTGAAGAAGAATACCAAGGCCTTCTACATGTATATTAAGAGCAGAAGGATAGCAAGTGACAAAGTTGGTCATCTTAAAGATTAGTATAGTTATCCATGCATGGAGCCAAAAGAGATGGTGGTGATCTTAAATGGATTTTCTGCATTTACTCTGGAGATGGACACAGAGTCTATAGAACTAAGGCAAAATAGCAGGGAGGTCATGAACCACATATGGATCACAGAGGAGGAAGTGCTTGCTTGTCTTGAGTCAAATTCGGGTGGGTAAATCTTCAGAACCTGACAAGGTGTCTCCTCAGTTCTTGTGGGAGGACAATGCAGAAACTGCAGAGTTCCTTGCAGAGGTACTTAAGATGTCCTTAGCCATGGATGAGGTGCTGGAGGATTAGAGGATAGCTAATGTTGTTTTGTTGTTTAAGAAAGGTTCTAAGAATAAGCCAGGAAATTATAGGTCAGTGAACATGACATCACTAGTGGGTAACTTATCAGAAGGTATTCTAAGAGACTAATTTATATGTATTTGAAAGACAGGGCCTGATTAGCAATAGTCAGCATGGCTTTATGTGTGATAGGTCACATCTAACCAATCTTATATAGAGTTTTTCAAGGAGATTACATGAAAGTTGATGAAGAAAAGGTAGTGGATGTTGTCTACATGGACTTTAGCAAGGACTGATGAAGTCCCACATGGGAGGTTGGTCAAGAAGGTTCAGTTGCTTTAAATTCAAGGTGAGATAGTAAATTGGATTTAACATTGGCTTTGAGGGTAAAGCCAGAGAGTGGTAGTAGATGGTTGCCTCTCTGACTGGATGCTTGTAACTAGTGGTGCTCTGCAGAGATTGGTGCTGGGTTTGTTGTTGTTTGGCATCTATTTCAACATTCTAGATGATAATCTGACAAACTGGATCAGCAAATTTGTTGAGTACACAAAGATTGGGGGCTGACTGGACAGCAATGAAGGCTATCCAATCTTGCAGCAGGATCTGGACCAGCTAGAAAAATGGACTGAAAATTAGCAGATGGAATTTAATGCCGACGTTTGTGAGATGTTTCACTTTGGGTGAAAAACCAGAATAGGATTTACATAGGTGATTGATCGGGTGCTGAGGAGTGTGGATCTGGGAACACAGATCCATAATTCATTGAAAGTGCTGTCACAGGTATAGATAGGGTCATAAAGAGAGATTTAGGCATGTTGGCCTTCATAAATCAAAGTATTGAGTACAGAAGTTGGGGTGTTATGTTGAAATAATACAAGATATTGGCAAGGCCTAATTTGGAGTACTGCATACAGTTCTGGTTAACTACCTACAGGAAAGATATCAATACGATTGAAAGAGAAAATTTACAAGAAAGTTGCCAGTGCTTAGGACCCGAGTTATAGGGCAAGGTTGAATAGTTTATTCCACAAAATACAGGAGAAAGTGGAGATTTTATAAAAGTATACAAAATAATGAGTATAGATAGGGTAAATGCAAGCAGGCTCTTTCCACTCAGGTTGGGTGAGACTAGAACTAGAGGTCATAGATTAAAATATTTAAGGGGAACTTGAAAGGGAACTTCTTCACTCAGAAGGTGGTGAGAGTGTGGATCATGCAACCAGCGGAAGTAGTGGTTGCAGGTTTGATTTCATCACTGAGGAGCAGTTTGGATAAGTACATGGATGGGGGGGAGTATGCAGGCTATGGTCCAAGTACAGATCAATGGGATTAGGCAGAATAATATTTTGGCACAGACTAGATTGGCCAAAAGGCCTGTTTCTGTGCTGTAGTGCTCTCCATAAATGGAAAAATCCGAGAGATCGCATATCCCTGATCAGCGAAATAGAGACAAGTTTCAAAATTTAGTTCAGCAAATGTAGTCACCAAGCTTATTCAGTGTGTTATTTACTATAATACAGTATATTAATATACCATATTATGTGTATACTGTAATATTAATTAGTGGATTAATTTCTTGTGTATATTAATATGGTCCTAGCCATTCAACAGCTTACAGATGCAATCCCATTAAGGGCCATAAGATGGCATTGCCTAGTTTATAGACTAGGATACTCAGCAGCACCACCTCTCGGATTCATTTCTGCAACTCTAAACAAGTTAATATAAATAGCAAAGACAGCAATGAGCTGGTTTTGTTTCTGTCATTCAGACTCCTGTGATTAAGCCTCTAGTAGTGCTTTTGATCTGTACTTTGTTATTTAGATTGCCATATTTCCCAATAGGACCTGACAGGGATGCAAGTTTCCACCCAAAAGTAAAGTTTGATGGATACTGATCGACAGTTGCAAGCATCCAGCTTCACCTTGTCTCCTGATCCCAATTGCTTTGAGTAGTTTTGATCTATGGTTCAGCCTCCTATTCTTTATGATGCAAGTGAAGTACAATAGCAGTACGTCAACTAAGATCTCAATTAATTGACTACACTTCAGATCAGTGACCAGTACTGGATGACAAAAAGGTATCTTCAGAAAGCAGACAGATACAAGGATTGCACACTTCAAAGTGAAGACAAACTAACAATGGAAAACGTAAAAATGTGTTCAGTTTCCATGATCAGAAAATATTTCCTAATGCTAGCGATCCAAAAGCTGTACACCACTTTGGGATTGGCCAGTATGAGATAGCAGTTGTTTGATGAGCATGAGGACTGCAGCAACAGATTCATTAGACATCTTCAAAGGCAGCCGATCGTATGCTTAAAAGCAAAAAAAAAATGTCTGAACTACCTGTTCCAGATAAGCAGCAATTCTGCTTCAAAGCACTGGCATAGGCATGATAGCCTCAAATTCCCTTTACCAGACCCCACAATAAATATACCCACAGATATACACACTCTGAACCCTATTGATCAGTCCACAAGAGCCCCTAAAAAAGCAGCAACACTCACACGTTTGGAAAGATGACAAGTCGTGTTATCAAAAAGACCAATGCAAAGACCACAAACAGCACATCACAGGTCCTTCGCCATCCTGCGTAGTTGAACATTTTTGCACACTGCAAATTTAATAATCAAGAGATTAATAATAGCTTCTGTAGTTTTTCCCTCCTCCCAAAACATGCAACCCTCTACAATCTGCTAACAGAGATCAAACTTATGATCATAGCTACCACTTTTACAATCAGTTAAATTTACTACCACACTGGATAAACACAAGAGATTCTGTAAATGCTGGAAATCTGGAGTAACACACACAAGATGCTGAAGGAACTCAGCAGGTCAGGTTTTGATGAAGGGTCTTGGCTGGAAATGTTGACTGTTATTCCTCTCCATAGATGCTGCCTGATCTTCAGAGTAACTTCAGCATTTTGTGTGTGTTACTGTACTGGATGGTGTTTTACTCTTTTCCCATGTATGATACTTTTGTGCCTATCAATCATTGTTGATGCCTACAATAGTCTAGCCATAATCTGTATGTTAAGATTATTAAGTGATCATCCAAATTGTAGACTAATCCAATCTGGGCAAATAAACACAAACCCTTTACAACCTGTAGGATAGAAGTGTCTCTGCAGCTCTGTATTAGCAACTCACCTCCATTATGTAATCAGATGCATCATGTACCAGCATTACCAGGGTTCCCACCCGGATGTAGTTTGCACAGTAAGAAAAGCCAATAAGAAAAATTGTGGCAATGTGGTGAATGATCTGTTCCTTAAAATCCTGTGAAGCACAGTAAGAAAATATATCATTTCAACTGGAACTTGGTGCTAGCAGAGCACACTGTCCTTTTGGACAGGAATTTAATTAGATTGATTAACTCAGATACCATACATACATACAATCCTATGTATATTTGTAGAAATCGTAAAATGAAAATAGGAAAACTCTGCAAATATTTTGGTCAAGTAACATATAAATGGGGGAAGTATCCCCAGGAAAGTGAAATATTACAAGTGTCATGATATGGACCATGCCACTTGTTACGTACCCCGTAACTGGGTCACTTACCAGCAAAGATAGAGAGGTCCGTTGAAGTCTGATGGTACTATTTTAACAGTATTTATTGATAAAAATACACAAAGTAATATCAATGCAAACATACAGATAATATACGTCATCAATACTAAATCTAAAAGCGCGGGTTTAATAATGATCAATATGAAATAGCTCTATCGTTGTCTAGGGGATAATGTATTGTCGGATGGAAATATAGAAGTCACTGCTAGTTCGTTCAAGCTGCAGCGTTTTGGTTTGAGAGAAATTCGGGTTAAAACTTGCCCAGTCCTTTTATGATGTCAATCCTTCAAGAGTCGTTGGGAGTTGGTTTCCCCGTTGTTAGCTAAAAGCTGTTCTTCAGTGGTAAAAACCACTGGTTCTGGGGCAAATGGAACCAAACGCATGTGGCCTCCTCCCACCGGCTTCCGCTATTACCGGATCGCTAGCGTTTCTTCTGGTGCGTCTGAGGGGCAGTTCCCACAGACCCTCTTTTATCCTGACTCACAGGGTCTCAGATGTCAATCAGGTTGAGATGATGCAATCTCTCCACCAACCTCCCCCTCGGTTCATTGCCTGGGGCTTCGATGCATCGTACAAGATGCAATACACGTCCCTCTCCAAGAGACAATAGCCGGTCTCGGAGGCCAGGTCACATTCCAATCTTTGTGAATTCTGCATCTCTTTCTCTCATTTCCTGGATCTCCTGAACGGACTCAATAGTGATCTTGCGATTCTCACAAAGGAGGGGGCTACCCCGCACCCTTCGGCCCCTCAGAGCTGTGGTACATTCATAACACACTGAAATCACAGCAGTGAGAGAAATGGTTGAAATGCAGGAGAGAGCTACTATCCTGTTCATTACAGAAACAATTGTTATAATTTAATTATGGCACCTTCATTTGTATAGCTCCCAGTCACATCAAAATATTTCAATACAAGATGAAGTCAAGAAAAACTATTAGAAATATGACTGTATTTGAAACTGATTGTATTTCCTGCTATAAATTCTCTCAGAATTAGAAGCTGTACCTTTTAACCTTCTATTCCTTCTGCGTTAGGCAGAATTTTAAAATCCAAACTTTGTGGCTTTTAGCTCAACTACACTGTTTAATCTTGTTTGGACCTGGATGGTTGTGATTTACCCTCTTGCCCATTGCTACAAATCTCTAGGACTTAAAGAGAGCTTCTAAGTTTGGATGTTAATATATTTAAGTCTTTTTATTCATGAAAGCCATTGTGAATCTTAAAAATGAAATGGTAAGGTTCCAGAAATACTTAAGGTTCCAAGCTATTACTAAACTAGTTTTCCTACTGATACAGCTGACTTGTCTCATTGGTCCTGGCTCCAACTTGTCAGACTCAGCTCACCGATATCTTACCAGTGATGGTTTGTTGAGAAGTTACAGTGCAAAATATTGGTGATTATGTCAGCAGTAGCCCAATATCATCTACACTAGTCTCAGGCACAAGATGAGACCATCACATTTACTCATTGCTTTGTTGCATGAAGCTGAAACAATATCCTTCACTCATCAGGTCTGAGGAATTTACATATTCACTTCCAGAAGAGCTAGGAATAGGATACATGCAAAATCAAAGTAGCCAACACCACAGAAGCAATGAAAACTTGTTTAAATTTAGTATAAAAATCTGGTGGGGGGTGTAGGAGTATCAGATAACAGTATCATACAACAATTTATGGATTGAAAGCTACTGGTCAATTGCAAATATATTGTATCTATATGCATCTTCATTAATTCACTGTTCACACAGGATGTTCAAGATTTACATCTCAGCACATAACCACCTGACTGACCTCAAAATAGTAAGCTTATCAGATTTCAAGACTGAATATGACTGGTCACATACCTTCCTCTTTACATCCAACGAGACTCTTAAGAGCAGAGACCAGTAGAAAGCCAGTTCTACCATGTAATACCAGTACTGGGAAGACAGTAACA
Organism: Hypanus sabinus; assembly: GCF_030144855.1. NCBI lineage: Eukaryota > Metazoa > Chordata > Chondrichthyes > Myliobatiformes > Dasyatidae > Hypanus > Hypanus sabinus. The sequence continues at coordinate 30,887,687 of NC_082721.1, forward strand.
CCTGAAACAGCAATGTCAGTTTTGAGAGAGGGAGGGAGAAAGCAAACGAATGAGACAAAATGGGACTGAACACAAACTAGCATTCTGATAGCAGGAAATGGCAGCTGCCATAATAATTTTACTTGGAATACACGGCAAACACTATCATTAAGTACAGGGAAACTGGAATTCACCAATTTCACCACAGTCTGGTTATAATTGCTTGGGATTGATCCACAAACATCAAGCTGAAGATCACTGTACAGGAGCAGCATCCTATCAACATAAATGATTTTGATCACAGGTTGGAGAGTTAATACACACTGCAGTTCATCATCTAGTGTATATTTGGGAGGGGAGTGGGGTGGCAGTTGTGAAAGCGTCATGAGGTGGGGACAAGGGTGTTGGGAGAGAGGACCCACAAGCAGGACACAAACTCGTCTTTCTTAGGTACAATAAAATAGCATTTATTACTCAGGAAATCAAGGAGGCCAAAGAGGAACACGAACCTCGGACTAGGGACTTGGATCGCCACAGACCTGGGAAACAGGAAACTGGGATCACCGCGGCCATGACTTGGACAGCGGGAACATGGACAGCCGCAGACCTTGGACTTGGACAGTGGGAACATGGACAGCCGCAGACCTTGGACTTGGACAGTGGGAACATGGATCGTCGCGGCCTTGACTGGGACCACCACGGCACTTGGACTTGGAGACTGGGATCGCCGCAGCTGGGAATGTGGAACCTGGATCGTCGCGGCCAGAAACGTTGACACCAAAGCACAGGATAAGGAACCTTGAGCCAGGACTCCTCTAGATCAGGCATCGAGCTGGGACTCTTCTTCAAGGGGACAGACGCGGACACAGGGCATGAACATCGAGCCGGAACTCCGCCTTCAACTCAGGCACCGAGCCAGTACTCTTCAAGGGGTAGACACAGGCAATGGGCATGAATGTCGAGCCAGAACTCCGCCTTCAACTCAAGGCACTGAGCCAGGACTCTTCAAGGGGTAGACACGGATAATGGACATGAACGTCGAGCCAGGACTCCACCTTCCACTCAGGCAGCGAGCCGGGGCTCTTCGAGGGGTAGATATGGACAATGGGCATGAACGTCGAGTCAGGATTCCGCCTTCAACTCACCCCTGGCAGATTGACCTTGCCCAGACCCACTCTGGCGAAGGAAGTCGAATTGCTGGTACTCCGATGCGGGCTGGATAACTCTGGCTTGTGGTAGTGACGGCGACTTGCTAAGGCTTCTTAACACTCTCGCCCTGAACGGCTAAAGCCGGGGGCTTATAAGCTGCTGGTTCGGGTCAAGAGCAGATCACCTTAATTGCCAAGCTCAAGGGACACGTGAAACGGAATTAGAAGGGAACAAAGAGTCAGTGGTCTGGATCACAACCTAACTAAACTTAAAGGGGAACCGATCCGGACCATGACAGAAAGCATGTCTTCTAAGACTATTCCAATGTTCTACAGCCAATTACTCTAGGCAGAGCTCACAGTGGCCATTTCCACTAGGACTTCAGTTGGGATTTAGCAATCTGGCAGCTTAGAGGTTCAATTGCTATCCATCCCAGAAGTTTTACAAATAAAACACATTAAATTGCGATGACCATATGAACTAAGAATGCCAAAGTTCTAGTAAAATGTGGTATCCAATACAATGTTGTATTCCTTGATATGGGTCAGGCAAAGAACCCCATTTTCATGATTTTTTAAATGCCCTCTCAGTTGAGTAATCAAGATGATCTGATCAGTGGAATTTAAACTCTGCAACCTTCAGCCTGATGTGAATTTAACATGGATTCAATACACCAAGGCCATTTGTAGAAATTAGCAATTCGCAAGGAGTGATCTTTGAGATCAAATACTTAAATTACTTCAGAACAGTGAGTACATACTTGCTGAGGATATCCTTTCCAGCACTCCTGTTGATTCCAGAACCATGGTTTCTGAAAACAAAAATAAAAAGTGCAACATCTGGCAACCAAGTTTGCTTAGGTGGGTGAAATAAAGATCGCAAAGTGAATATTATAGATGCATCAAAATTATTACTTGTATAAAGGATAAAAATGGCAGACTGACGGGCTAAACACACCATTTCTCTCCTGTAAATTCCATAGACTCATTCTGGATTTAACCAAAAGCATTGTTAACATGACATACCATTCTCCTCAGCAGCTGGACAAATGCCAGAAGCTTGAACTGTTTTAAGAATGCTAGTCCATAGCAACAACATTACACAATTGCTTTCAGAATGCTATAGAAACACTATCCACAAGGGTTCTTGTTTTCTTTCATCCTCTATTCTTCACCGTTTCTTTCAGATCACACAAACAACACGTACACATTCTGCCATGTTAGTTTATAAACAGTTCCTGGAAAACAGGGATGGGAGGTGGGTGTGGAGGAAGTTGTAAAATACCAGAACTCTGGTCTTGCAGTGCAATTTGGGAGACCGGGATGCATTTTCATTTTAGCTATTTGCTCTTCTACATTTGGAAAAGATGAATTTAAGAGTTAACTAATTAAGCAACATTTTTTAAAGTTTACATCACTGGACACATTCACACAAAAGCAAAGTAACAGTACAAATGTGGTATTTTGTGAAGTATCCAGATTGGTGGGGTGTCTCAGTTCTCAATGCAGGAATAGGAAAGACTGCATTTAACCAGGCCACAAAGAGCACAAAGATTTGGATTCTATCAATAATACACAAAGTGCTAGGAATCTCAGCTGGAGTAGTGGTGAGGGGCCTCAATAGATATCAGTGCCCCAAAATCAGAAATTATGGGTGGGAGGAGGAAGTGATGGAAAAGCAGGTTAGTCACTCTTAAGAATCTCTGTGTTTAGGCACCAAGAAAAAGCAGGACTTGGGTACTATTATCCTCCCAACAATTCACTACCCACCAACAAAACTAATACCAACACCCTCACCACAGGTATCACACAACTGTGCCCAGAAAATTTAGAAATGGAAAGCTGGTGGATGCACTTCATTCTCCCCTAAACTCACTTCTCCTACATACAGTACATATTAAGCCTTGCTTAAAAATATAAAATTTCATAAAATGAATCACAAATACAGAAACAGTGCACACATTCATGAGCAAACACGAGGAAATCTGCAGATGCTGGAAATTCAAACAAATATCCCTGACAAAGGGTCTCGGCACGAAACGTCAACAGCGCTCCTCCTATAGATGCTGCCTGGCCTGCTGTGTTCCACCAGCATTTTGTGTGTGTTGCACACATTCATGATGTTATTCTGTACATTTGTAGTATGAGCATGTTCAGTAGCATTGCCACCCATGTATTTCTCTTTGGGCAATAGAAGACAGATTTGTGTCCAAATCATTGGACACAAATCGTGTCCAAACCCAAGGTGTTTGGGCAGATTAATAGAGAGACTTTATTAGAGGAAAGTTTATCAAGTTGGATAAATCCCTGGGGTTTGACCTGGTGCAGCCCAAGACTTTGTGAGAAGCAACTGAATTTTTTTTATATAAATAAAACAAAGCACGTGACGTCAGCCAGTAGAGCGTGAAAGGTTTAAAAAGGTAAGGAATCTTCAATGGTTTTTAATTTGGAGCAAGAAGGCTGCAAGTGAACTACTGATTTTTCAGAGCAAAGGGAGTTTTTAACTACTCGGGTTAAAGAGAGGCGAGACTGCACAGGTGTGTGACACCAGCCAGTACAGCGCAAAAGGTTTAAAAGGAAAACTGCCGTATTCAATGGGCAGCAGAGTGGTAGGGCTTTGGCTCAACGGGCTTAGGCAGTAATGGGACAAGGCGAGGTAGGAAGTATGTGTGTGAGGCCAGTTTTCTGCGCTCAGTGTCACATGTGGGGGGTCCTGGAGTCTCTCAGCCTCCCAGACAGCCATATCTGCATCAGGTCTGTCGAGCTGCAGCTCCTAAGGGACCAAGTTAGGGAACTGGATGTGCAGTTTGTGCAGCTAGTCAGGGAGAGCAAGGAGGTGATAGTTACAGGCAGGTGGTCACACCGGGGCCACAGGAAACAGACAAGTGGGTCAAAGTCAGGAGGGGGAAGGGGAAGAGCAGATACTAGAGAGTATCCCTCAACAATAATTACTCCTGTTTGAGTACTGTTGGGGGGGACAGTCTACCTGAGGGAAGCGGCAGTGGCCATGCCTCTGGCACAGAGTATAGCCCTGTGGCTCAGAAGGGTAGGGAAGGGAAGAGGAAGGCAGTAGTGATAGAGGACTCTATAGTTAGGGGGTCAGACAGGTGATTCTGTGGACGCAGGAGGTGCCAGGGTCCGGGATGTTTCGGATCGCGTCCAAGATATCCTGTGGTGGGAGGGAGAACAGCCAGAGGTTGTAGTACATATTGGTACCAATGACATAGGTAGGAAAAGGGAAGAAGTCCTGAAAAAAGACTACAGGGAGTTAGGAAGGAAGTTGAGAAGCAGGACCGCAAAGGTAGTAACCTCAGGATTACTGCCTGTGACACGTGACAGTGAGAATTGGAATAGGATGAGGTAGAGGATAAATGCGTGGCTGAGGGATTGGAGCAGGGGGCAGGGATTCAGATTTCTGGATCATTGGGACCTCTTTTGGGGCAGGTGTGACCTGTACAAAAAGAACAGGTTGCACTGAATCCCAGGGGGACCAATATGCTAGCGGGCACATTTGCTAAGGCTACTGGGGAGCGTTTAAACTAGAATTATTTGGGGGGGTGGGAACCGAACTAAAGAGACTGGGGAAGAGGAGGTTAGCTCACAAATAGAGAAAGCTTGTAGACAGTGCGAGAGGGAGGATAGGCAGGTGATAGAGAAGGGATGAGCTCAGACCGAAGGCTTGAGATGTGTCTATTTTAATGCAAGGAGTGTTGTGAACAAAGTGAATGAGGTTACAGCGTAGATCAGTACTTGGAGATATGATGTGGTGGCCATTACAGAGACTTGGATGGCTCAGGATCGGTTACTTCAAGTGCCAAGTGCCAGGTTTTAGATGTTTCGGAGAGGACAGGGCGGGAGACAAAAGATGTGGGGGCGTGGCACTGTTGATCAGAGATAGTGTCACAGCTGCAGTAAAGATAGATGCCATGGAGGATTGTCTACGGAATCTCTGTGGGTGGAGGTTAGGAACAGGAAGAGGTCAGTAACTTTACTGGGTGTTTTTTATAGGCTGCCTAATATTAACAGGGATATCGAGGAGCAGATGGGGAAACAGATCCTGGAAAGGTGTAATAATAACAGAGTTGTCATGATAGGAGATTTTAATTTCCCAAATATCGAGTGGCGTCTCCCCAAAGCGAGCGGTTTAGATGGGGTGGAGTTTGTTAGGCATGTTCAGGAAGGTTTCTTGACACAGTATTTAGATAAGCCTACAAGAGGAGAGGCTGTACTTGATTTGGTATTGGGAAATGAACCTGATCAGGTGTCAGATCTCTCAGTGGGAGAGCATTTTGGAGATAGTGATCATAATTCTATCTCCTTTACAATAGCATTGGAGAATGATTTGAACAGACAAGTTAGAAAAGCGTTTAATTGGAGTAAGGGGAATTATGAGGCTATCAGGCAGGAAACTGGAGGCTTAAATTGGAATCACATGTTCTCAGGGAAAAGTACGGAAGAAATGTGGGAAATATTCAGGAGATATTTTTGTAGAGTTATGTATAGGTACGTTCCAATGAGACAGGGAAGTTATGGTAGGGTACAGTACAGGAACTGTACAAAGGCTGTAATAAATCTAATCAAGAACAAAAGAAAGCTTGTAAACGTTTCAGAGAGCTAGGTAAAGTTAGAGATCTAGAAGTTTATAAGGCTACTAGGAAGGAGCTTAAGAACAAAATTAGGAGAGCCAGGAGGGGCCATGAGAAGGACTTGGCGGGCAGAAGTAAGGAAAACTCAAGGCATTCTACAAGTATGTGAAGAGCAAGAGGATAATACGTGAAAGAATAGGACCTATCAAGTGCGACAGTAGGAAAGTGTGTATGGAAGTGGAGGAAATAGCAGAGGTACTTAATGAATACTTTACTTCAGTATTCACTATGGAAAAGGATCTTAGTGATTGTAGTGATGACTTGCAGCAGACTGAAAAGCTTGAGCATGTAGATAATAAGAAAGAGGATGTGCTGGAGCTTTTGGAAAGCACCAAGTTGGAAAAGTCACTGGCACAAGACGAAACGTACCCCTGGCTACTGTGGGAGGTGAGGGAGGAGATTGCTGAGCCTCTGGTGATGATCTTTGCATCATCAATAGGGATGGGAGAGGTTTCGGAGGATTGAAAGGTTGTAGATGTTGTTCCCTTGTTCAAGAAAGGGAGTAGAGATAGCCCAGGAAATTATAGACCAGTGAGTTTTAACTCAGTGGTTGCTAAGTTGATGGAGAAGATCCTGAAGGGCAGGATTTATGAACATTTGGAGAGATATAATATGATTAGGAGTAGTCAGCATGGCTTTGTAAAGGGCAGGTCGGGCCTTGCGAGCCTGATTGAATTTTTTGAGGATGTGACTAAACACGTTGATGAAGGAAGAGCAGTAGATGTAGTGTATATGGATTTCAGCAAGGCATTTGATAAGGTACCCCATGCAAGGCTTACTGAGAAGGTAAGGAGGCATGGGATCCAAGGGGACATTGCTTTGTGAATCCAGAACTGGTTTGCCCACAGAAAGCAAAGAGTGGTTATAGATGGGTCATATTCTGCATCGAGGTCGGTCACCAGTGGTGTGCCTCAGGGATCATCTGTTGGGACCCTTACTCTTTGTGATTTTTATAACTGACCTGGATGAGGAAGTGGAGGGATGTGTTAGTAAGTTTGCTGATGACACTAAGGTTGGAGGTGTTGTGGATAGTGTGGAGGGCTGTCAGAGGTTACAACGGGACATTAATAGGATGCAAAACTGGGCTGAGAAGTGACAGATGGAATTCAACCCAGATAAGTGTGAAGTGATTCATTTTGGTAAGTCAAATATGATGGCAGAATATAGTATTAATGGTAAGACTCTCGGCAGTGTGAAGGATCAGAGGGATCTTGGGGTCCAAGTCCATAGGACACTCAAAGCAGCTGTGCAGGTTGACTCTGTGGTTAAGAAGACGCACAGTGTATTGGCCTTCATCAATCGTGGAATTGAATTTAGGAGCCGAGAGGTAATGTTGCAGCTATATAGGACCCTGGTCAGATCCACTTGGAGTACTGTGCTCAGTTCTGGTCACCTCACTACAGGAAGGATGTGGAAGCTATAGAAAGGGTGCAGAGGAGATATACAAGGATGTTGCCTGGATTGGGGAGCATGCCTTATGAGAATAGGTTGAGTGTACTTGGCCTTTTCTCCTTAGAGCGAAAGGGGATGAGAGGTGACCTGATAGAGGTGTACAAGATGATGAGAGGCATTGATCGTGTGGATAGTCAGAGGCTTTTTCCCAGGGCTGAAATGTTTGCCACTGGGTGATGAGGAGTAGGTACAGAGGAGATGTCAGGGGTAAGTTTTTTTGCTCAGAGAGTGGTGAGTGCATGGAATGGGCTGCCGGCAACGGTGGTGGATGTGGATACAATAGGGTCTTTTAAGAGGCTTTTAGATAGGTACGTGGAGCTTAGTAAAACAGAGGGCTATAGGTAAGCCTAGTAATTTCTAAGGTAGGGACATGTTCAGCACAACTTTGTGGGCCAAAAAGTCTGTATTGTGCTATAGGTTTTCTATGTTTATTCATAATAAATATATGTACACAAGGGTAGACCATGCAAAGCCTATATATTTGTGGACAAAGGCATTCAGCAGTGTTAAGTTATATTTAAAAACTGATAGCACTGTTGCCACTTATGTGACTCCCCTGGGATGATATGCTAATATTTAAGGAGCTTCCCTGCCTGACCAGCTGCTCCCTGTCCTGTGGCAGAAGAACCTTATACTGTGGTCCTTCCTCACCGATCCTTGTGTTGGCTACATCAAGCTTTAGTACATACTTCAGCATGTACTCCTGCAACCTGGAATTTGCCAGTCAGCAACATTCCTGTCTAGACATCTGGATGTGCTGGGAAGCCACCAAGAAAAGAAATTACGGAGGCGCTTGTAGCAATTTTTGCTTCATAACTGACCACAGTTGATGTTTCAGAGTGGCTAATGAGACACCACTGTTTGAAAAGGGAAGCAAAAGCAAGCCAGGAAATTACAGGCCAGTGAGTCTGACATCAGTGGTGGGTAAATTACTGGAGGGGATTCTGAGGGACAGGATATACCAACATTTAGAGAGTTAAGAGTCTGATTTTGGACAGTCATCATGGATTTGTGCATGGGAAATGGTGTCTAAGAAATTTCTTGGGGTTCTTGAGGTTATCAAGAGGGTAAATGAATGTAAGGCAGTGGATGTTGTCTATATGGACTTCTAAGTATATTTAGGAGTCCAGGCCATCCTCTCTTCTCACTGATGCCATCAGGAAGGTGGTACAGGAGCCTCAGGACCCACACCACCAGGTTCAGAAACAGTTATTACCTCTCAACCATCAGGCTCTTTTAACTAGTGAGGATAACTTTACTTGCCCCATCATTGAACTGTTCCCATAACGTATGGACTCACTTTCAAGGACTCTTCAATATTTATTGCTTATTTATCATTATTTTTTCTTTTCTTTTGTATTTACACAATTTGTTGTCTTTTGCATATTGGTTGTTTGTTCCTCCTGTTGAGTACGGTCTTTCATTGATTCTATTGTGTTTTTTGGATTTACTGTTCAAGAAAATGACTCTCGGGGTTTTATATGATGACATACAGTACTGTGCAGAAGTCTTGGGCTCATATATATAGTTGTAGTAATTTTAAGTATTGCACTGTACTACTGCCGCCACACAAAAAAAACCATTTCATGGCATTTGTTGGTGATGATAAACCTGATTCTATTATGGACTGAATGTGGGAAGGGGGCAAGGAGAAGGGAATCATGGTTGGGAAAAGGGGAAGTGAGAGTGGAGGGAGTGGGGCGGGAAGCGCCAGAGAAAGAGCCATTCTGTAATGATCCATAAACCAATTGTTTGGAATCAATTGACTTTGTCGGGTGTCTCAGGACTAGGTGCGTTTGCACCCATTCCACCTCCCCATCCCAAGCACTCCTTCTGTGCCACTTGTTCCACACCCCTCCCACAGTGATTCACTCTTGCCATTCTCAACATCCTTTGCTCCCAGCAGATTTACAAACTCGCTCCCTGCTCCACATTGATAATTACAGTACTGTGTAAGTGTTTTAGACATTCTAGCTATATATATGTGCCTAAGACTTTTGCACAGTACTATATAAGTACTTCAATAAAATATTTACTTTGTAGGAAGGCCTTCAACAAGGTCTGTTATGGTAGCCTAGTCTGGGAGGTTAGGTAGCGGATTGGATTCATAATTGGCTCAGTGGTGGGAAGCAGAGGGTGATGGTTGAGGGTTGTCGGTCTGGAGACCTGTGCCTCGAGGGTCAGTGCTGGGACCCTTGTAAACTACATAAATGATTTGGATGTGAAAGTACAAGACATCGTATGTTTGCAGATAATACTATAACAACTGTTGTAGACAGTGTAGAAGGGGATTTCAGAAATACAGGGATCTTGATCATTTGGTAAATGGGTTGAGAATTGCCAAGTTATATTCAATCCTGATATACAAGAGGTATTGTGTTTTTGGGAGATCAGGTCAGGGAAGGACTTGATTAGTGACTTACAGGACCCTGAGGAGTGTTATGGAATAGAGAGACCTAGGTGTGCAGTGCATAGTTCACTGACAGTGGCATACCAGGTAGAGTGGTGAAGACAGCATTTGACATACTGGCCTTCGTCAGTCAGGAGATTAAGTTTAGGAGTGCGCAAGTTATGTAGCAGTTATAAAAGACATTGGTGAGGCCTTACTTGGAGTATTGTTTTAGGTCACACTTTTGTATGAAAGACATTATTAAACTAGAAAGAGTGCAAGAAAGATTTACCAGGATGTTGCCTGGACTTGGGGAGGGGCCTGAAATACAAGGCAAGATTGCATAAGCCAGGACTTTCCTCACTGGAACACAGGAGATTGAGGAGTTATCTGATAGGGGTCAATATGATCATGAGGGTCATTGGGTAAAAGCAGTTTTTTACCCCCTCAGGGAGCTGGTGCTAAAAGCAAGAGGGCATATGTTTTAAAGATCAAAGTGAGAGATTTAAAAGGGACTTCAGGAGCAGCCACTTCACACAAAGGGAAGTGCATATTTCAAAGAGCTGCCAAAAAATGGTTGAAGTGGGCTAATTGGCGATGATTAAAAACGATCTAAATAAATAGATGGATAGGAGAGGCTTAGAGAGATGTAGGCCAAATATGAGTAGATGGGACTAGCTTGCTGGGCAAGACAGTCAGCATGGATGAGTTGAGCTGAAGGACCTGTTGTGTTGTAAGACTTTGCTGGAAGACCAACAAGCATCGTGACCAACCATTGAGCACATCTACATGAAACACTGTCGTAGAAAAGCAGCATCTACCATCAGAGATCCCCACCAACCAAGCCACTGCCTCCACCAGGTAGAAGGTACAAGAGCCTCAGTACTCGCACCATCAAGTTCAAGAACAGTTACTACCCTTCAACCATCAGGCTCTTGAATAGAAGGGGTAAGTACACTCACTTTCCCCATCATTTAAATGTTCCCACAACCAATAATCTCACTTTATGGACTTCTGATTTCATTATCTTATGTTGTTATTATTTATTACTACTGATTTATATTTACATTTTCATTTTGTTGTATTCTGCACTCTGGTTGACCTCATTGATCTTGTTATAGTTACTATTCTCTAGATTTGCTGAGTATGCCAACAGAAAAATGAATCTCAGGGTTCTAGATGGTAACATATATGTACTTTGATGATAAATTTACTTTAAGTTACGAGTACCAAAGAGCAGCATTCACCGAGCTGATGATCTTCCAGCAGCACTTGCTGTTTGCTGAACTACCAGGCTACTCTTTCAAAAACAAAAAAAAGTGGGAGTGGCCTGAGGGCTGAGGTACTGCAAGCTAGATAATGCCAGAAATACCCAAGCAGAAAGAGCCCCCAAAGAATGCACACCCCTGCGAAATTCAGTGACTTTTGGAAGGGAATGCAAATTAAAAGAAAACTATGAAATAGATTTTGTTTGAACTGTCTTTGATCATGAAAGACAGTTTTAATCTGATGCTAAGTACAAAACAGCTGTTATGAACCACTGAAGTTCGACTGGAATACAAGACAGTTAAAAAAGAGGTTATCAGTAAAATAAACTAATTAAAGTGTTTCATGAACTCGTATGAGGACTTTGGTTTGCCATTTGCTTTGCCAACATCCTGCTTCTTGAAGCTTTTAAAATCTAGGTGTGGTAGTATTCAAACTCTTTTCCAGAGTAGAAATAAGCACTGAAAATCAACCATGCAATAAAACAGGGGAAGTGCAGGGGCAGCTTCTAGAACTGGGTTCATATGCCAAAAAATTTAAAACACAGCCCACTTTCATACAGGTACACAGCTAATGATGCAGCCAAATAAAATGACTTATACTTACGTCAAGCAGCACGCAAAGACCAGCAATAAATGCAAGCAGGTAAAATGCAAACCTCCAACTGCAATAGAGAAAATATGTAGGTGATCCTGAGCTGGATCTTAGAGACAAGGTGCCAAAGCCAGTTAAATCAAAATAATTTAAATTCAAACGGTAATTTTAACTTCCAAATTAAAGCAATGTTTGGTCTATCAAAAATTAACTTTAAGCAACTATATTCTTCAATGATATCAAATGAAAAATTACAGATAAAAGCAACTTGAAGCAGTGTATTAATTCTGAGGATAAGGGAGCAAGAATTTATTAAATGTTTGACAGTAATCATAGTAAAGCTACATGGGAAATTGGGAGGCTCACAAATACCAAAGCTATATGAATTAGCATTCATTACAAAAAGAGATTGGAAAGTGGATTGTTATCTCATAGGGAGTATTGAAAAGACATTACATTTTCCAGGTAAAATGATAAAATGAGTAAAGATGACAGAGCTTCCAGATGTCGGGAGAGGGAATTGATTTCTGATAACCCCAGTAAAAAGTTGGCACAACAAAAGTGAAGCAAAGGATCTTTTCTGCCTATTAGCCTTCAATCACATCCATCTCTTTCTCACTTTCCAGTCCTCCCTATTACATCAACACTTACTGTGGAGGAAATTCACATTTGCATTTAAAAACAGAAAACTATAGGAGAGGAGTGCAGGGACACAGGGAATAGATTATACTACTGACATATCAAACTTCAAGCAGATTAGATTGGAGTGGGAGTTGTCAGTGCAAAGTCTGAAGTTGGTATAAATAGATTGAACAAAGTAATTGACCTTTAGATTAAATGGCACCTAACAGTGAGGATTTAGTGAACGATTATCCTGACCTTGAAGAACACAAATAATACAACTCATCTGTGAAGCTCAGATTCAGAGGTTGCAATAGTAATTAAGTGACACTCAAGACGCCAAACCTTACAGTGGAATGTCACCCTAGGCATCAGCCCCCACTAGAGTATGGATTATTTGTTCAACCGGTATCCTTTGATTCCCAACTTTTGGAGCCATTTGCAAAGGACAAACTCACAGGAAATAGCTGGGGTTTGTTTGCTTATTGGTAATACCCACATCTTTTCTTGTCTTGGGATCAGAATTCTGAATAAGAGCTGAACATTAGAATTAGTTAATTAGCTTTTTTAATACCATTCTTAGTGATCAGTCAACTTAAGAACTGGTACGACATCCAAAACCTTCCCTCTCCATGTGCCTTCATTATAATGTTGTACAGTCCAGTTAAAATAAATCTCTATAAATATTTTTACAGAAATCACACCAAGGGCTGAATTATGTACACAAAACTCAAATTTGATCTTCATTTGTGTTTAACAAGTTTATGCTCATTTTAAAAATAGTGAATGGAGAAGAACATTTTGATTCTATAATACTTGATACATTCTAGCTTAAACTCTGCCATTCACCCATCTCCTATTATCTATAATCTGCTCTCCAATTCATTATGCTCCAAGACTAATATCCTGTCTCACCCATCCCTGCGACATGCTCCTGAATTCAGCAAATAAAGCTTCGCTTGCCCTAGCTCCAAGGAGGAGCCTTGAATTATATAATTTAACATCATTTCCATTGAAAGAAATATGGGATCTGCCTCATACACATTTTCCAACAAGCAGTAAAGTATCCGACAATAATCATTCACTGGCAATTATACCTCAATAATCAGCAGCCCAAGAGAACATACTTCCTTTTCAACAGAGAACCAAGAAATCCATAGTGAAAGGATGAGATAGCAGAAAAACAGAAAGAGATTAAATTTATACAGTTCAATAAAAACTTTGATTTTCAAACTATTCAGTATTGTAATCAGATCTAAAAAGGTAGAGATGCAAACTTAAATTACTATGTCCTTTGATGTTTGATGTAAATAGTGTTAATGCCCTGTACTTCTTAATGTTTAACATTAAACTAGATATTTAACATTAGACCACTGGACCAGGCCATCAGATCATTTGGTTTGTTTGGCACTAATATTTTAAGCAAGCAGGCTAGCAAATAGATGGTAGACACAACATTGGGAATAACCACTATCTTGTCAGATGCAATTAGAAGATTAAGCAGGTTGAAATTAGAACTTTATATCACTCTTCACTATTTTAAAGTGCCCTTCAAGTGTCAAGTATAAATAAATTTCTAAGTGTAAATAATTATTACGGCAGCAAAACTATTGGCTTTTACTGCATTATTTATAGTAATTTTGTTTTTGCACTGTACTGCTGCAAAACAAATTTCACATTATAGGAGACAGTGGTAATAAACCTTATCATGAGAAAGCGGCCTGTTAATGATCTCATTGTTTGAGAGAGAGTGTTGTTAGTCTTATTGTTTGAGAGAGAACATTGTCAGGCACTGGTAACCCTGCACTTCCTTAGAAAGGCATATTTCTTTAAAACTCCACTTGAATGAGAGAGAACTGACATCCCTCAAGATATTTTTGCAAGAAAACAGATAAGGATTTCAGCAGCAAATGGACCGAAGCATTGCTTCTCTTTTGCTTGCCATAGAGTGGGAAATAATGATATGAAGCTTTAGGATATCCTCTTTCTTCCTTCTCACTCATTTCTCTAAACCTAAAGGAACAACAGAATTAAAATATATATTTTAATATATATTTCTGGCATCAACCAATTAACTTAGCATAAATAAATAGGGCCTGATGCATCCTGAATGATTAGATATGACTGGCCCACAAAATGCCAACACTTAATTCACTGTGAAAATATGGCCTGATAGAGGAAAGGCCAAATCTTCATGGAAGAAGTTAACACTGTTCTGAAGAGAACTTATCACCATATTTGGAAACTAGCATGGTGACACCAAAGACAGTCTATAAGTTTTAGATACTGGGCCTAATCTATTGCCATTCCCAGTTTAGTTGTTTCGATTATATTTGTACCTGGCCTCACAGAATTTCTGGGTGATGCTGGGCCTGTCCTGATTTCTTCGGCTTCGAAACCATATCTTTACCTCCCGCAGTGAAATGCCACACTGTTTGGCAAGAACAAGAAGATCGCTCTGCAATGAAAATAGCACAAGCACACTAAGACATCATATCTGGTTCTATCAAATAGTCCAGAAATGAATCTGCACCAAAGGACAACTTTAACCAGAGGACAATCTCTGCTGTCACTCTTAGAAATAATCAAACTCTTCAAAAGCTTACAGAGCAAGCTTAATTTTATTTTAATTTTTATTTGTTACCTTTTAGGCACAAAAAATTGATTTTAAGGGTTTGTTGGTACAGAGAATGGAAATTGAATAAACTTCCCTAGATCAATGTGTTGCACTAAATGTAGTGAAGTCCATTATCAAAGTAAAAGCCAGAAAAGATGAAGATACATTCCCTATCCCCCACCTTAACCCCACCCTCAGTTATTTAAAAATAGATTCCTCAATCTTCCCATACCTAGGACATCCCAACTTGTCTGGAAAATCCACTGATCAACTATCCATATAGTTAGCCTTGTTGAATGCTCAGAGGACAGCTATCCTGGACATGATCAACAAGTTTGATTATTTTTTGTTCTGTGACATCACATCATAATCTTTGCCAATATTCAAGCTAGTATTTTTTTTAGTAATGCTGCTTTTGTACTCATGGAGCTCCAATACAATAGGAGTTTAATGCCAATCTTGGGCCCAGACACTGATACTGCAGTATAGCTTCTAGATATGGCTTATGACTTCTTATCAATAAAAGCAGAGTTCAAAGCAGACACTCATTAAAAGTCAAAGTCATTCAGTTACTGCATGGGACAACATGGCAGAAAGCCAATCATAAACACCACCTCTCAGTACAATCCTCAGCCTCACATAGAATTCAGTTCTAAAGGAGTCAGATTACCAGTCAGGTACAGTTGAATAATTTATAAAACAGACCTAGGTTTTGAACATATCACCATCAGAAATTGTGGCTCATGTCAGATAACATAAACTACTGTTGGAAGACACCAAATATTAGCTAGGATGGGTTTCAAAATTATTTGGCAAGTGGATTTGAGAAACACATTAGAATGGCCCAAGCTGGAAATCTTTGCAGATGTAGAAGTTATTGTCATAGCTAACCTCCCCTTAGTCCAGCCAAGATCGTTCAAAAATAGATAAAATCCAGCAGTTGTTATCTTGTGTAATTATGGACTCTCAAATCAGTTTTATCACTTTGAAAGCAAGGATACCCACCATTGAAATAGGATTGCCAAGATATCAAATGTAGATTTACTCAGCTGCATCCCCATTCCTATGGGCCAGACCTTTCAAAAGATCTACCCAAAGCTGAATTTTTTTTAAATTGGAAAATAACAGATCTCCCAACTTTCCTCCATTTGTCCAGTATCTCACTGCTCACCAGAGCTCATTGGGCCAGTGACATCTCTGAGCCTTGCATCTGCAAAATACCGTCATCATCAGTGATTGGCAATGAATTAGCACACCTAGACTGCTGAATGGTCAGAAGTGCATTCACAAATCAGGTTGCAAATCTCATATCACTGGAGGTGCCAGCCACTTAGTAAATGAGACTTTTCTTTAAAGTGCACCATGTTAACAGTGCCCCCTAACTTCTGTTAGGTCAAGTACTTGCCTTGCTACTGGTACCACTTAGCCCAGTACTACCTGTCTCAGGTCGGGTTGTCGGCGACTCAACCGGCACACGCCCTGGTACACTTCGGTTAACCAGGGAGGAGGGTGTGTAGGCACCCAGCAGGACTAAAAGTAAAACCTGTCAAAGGGCGGATGAACTCCTTGTGAGTCAACAGCCATCTACTGTCTGTGTGAGGAGTGGATGCCACACAGTCTTTTGTTTCGCGCCTTGTTAGGGATAAAAAGTTAACTTCTGTTGATTTAAAGTTACCTCTCATCTCAAGTTTGAATGATATTAAACTAACCCACCTCTTTGGGACAAGTGCTCTGAGTTCTATAGACCTTCTCCAGGTCAGGCTTAGGAGGGACTTTCCGTCTTATTTTCTCCTTCACGCCCATTTGCTTGCTCAGGGGTACAGCAATCCACCTAGATTAGCAGAAGAGACAAGACTCATCACTGCAATAACTGCTGTTAGCAGTATCCTGGATAGTTTGTACTCAGGTACAGCTCACAGTTTAAAATTTTACCATCTTTACTTCAAGGTGAAGACAGGATTTAGAAAGCATGTATGTTACCAATGGTATTCTCTTAAATTCAATAGTAATACATGCTTGAATGCAAATAGCACACTAGGTGGGATATCCTTAATTCTTAAACATCACAATACACACCCAAATATTTGTCGTTATGCTTGGGCCTACTCTAGCTGCTCCAGGAGCAAATCTAGGACTTGGTCTGGATCGAGTTCCTGTTGGCTTGCATCTATTGTTTGATGCAAGCAATAGATCATTGCTTGCCCCCACCCTCCACTTCCTCTGCACAGCGATTTTTGGTCTTTTTATAAAAATTGGGTTATTCAAGTTTCCTGTTTTGTGATTGCCTGTAAGCAGACAAATTTCAAGGTGTATAATTAATACATTCTTCGATAATAAATGTGGTTTGAATCTTTGAAATATGTGTATTAAAAGGGCTGTGTTGCAGGTCAGAGTGTGCATTGCAGAATAAAGATCAGGCACTAAAGCTTCAGTGCTGCTCCTAGTTGCTCCTTTATGATGCTGCTGTTCAGTAGATCAAGAACAGGTTGTTTTACTGCTTACTCTCAAAAATACCAGACAATTTATATTAATAAGCTCAGTGCTCAAGATTCCCAGGAAGGTGCCAATAGAGCAACTGAAGCATGTCCACTCTAGATGTATGATAGTGTCAGAGCTCTTAGATAAGCAAATGGATGATAAGAAAAATAGAGGACTACATATGAGGGAGAGGTGAGGTTGATCTTAGAGTAGGTTGAAAGTTGGCGCAACATTATGAGTTGAAGAGCCTGTGCTGTGCTGTAATTTTCTATGTCTATATCTATATAAACTGATACGAAAAAAGAGAAAGGACATCACTTCTAATTTTGATTTAAATATAGGTCCAGCTCCACTTTATCAAAAAATAAAAATTGGCCATTCTGGGTTCTGATCCCCTCAGTGGCTCACATTCTTGTTTGTTTTAAGCCATTAATGTGCTCAGTAATAATTAACCCACATGTGGGAAGTGAACAAGTTCAGACACAGACTTGCCTTTACATCCCTGCCCACTTTATCCCCTTCATCGCTAGTCTTAGACCAGGTAGTAAACCCAACCTGGTGAGATAGGTTAAAATTAATCCTTTGTATGAATATTTCAGCTTCAAAAGAAAAACAAGTTTTTTTTTAAACCAAGAGCCAAAATAAAAGAACAAACAAACAGCTAGTTCCTTTTAGGTCCACAAAGAAACTAAAGCTGATTCTATGCCAGGTACACCACCCAAGCCAAGCAAAAATTAATTCAGAGAGGACCCATTGCTAATTTTAAAGCAAGTGATGATAATACAATTGGTAGTTTTAAAACATTGCATTTAATGACAAAGCTTTTCTAAACTTAATCAGTTTGTTCATCTGATCAGTTTCCTTACACCAGCACGACACCTCATCTGACACCTTTAATTAAGCTGTGTTCAGAATCTGTCTCTCAGTATTAATCACCATAGTTTCCAGATCTAAATGAGCACTTCATTCATAGGAAACAGAATCTCACACAGCATTGACGAGACTTGTTTAATTAATAAACATTTTACACTTGGAATTCGGTCTATTTACTAACAGGGTAGCTGTTAATCCTGGAAACAAAACTTCATTGGAATTATTTGCCAGTATCCACATAACTCCACTTCAGGACTTTAAATGAGCATTTGTGCAGCTAAAAATAGAATAAAAATTTGTGAAAGCAAATTTTATTAAATTTTCTACAATCACAATAGCACTAATTGTTAAGCCATGCAGAGGCCTACACCTATACATAACCTTTCATAACCCAGCGATATCCCATTGCTTCCCATACTCCATCCTGTCCCCAACAGATGAGAAAACTTTGATTACTTTTACATGTTGAAGTTTACATTTAATACAACTATACTGCAGTTTCAAAAACTATTATACAATAAATTAGTATTCCTCTTCAAATCATACTGTCTCCTCTATCCTCTCCACCCCCAAGTCTCCAAATACTCAAGATTTCCACAAATTACAACATCACTATTATAGTGTTCCTAACAATGAGATTAGTTGCGGTAGCAATGGTGCTGCTGTATTATAGGCCTCTCACAATTACTACCAGTAGAGAAGGGTGTGGGCTAGACCAGTAACTAGCAGTGAAGTCACCAAGTGATTTATTTAATACGTTCATCTCTTCACTCTTTCTCCACAACCTAATTTTTGGTGTCTCACTTCTTTAGGCTGTCTTCTTCCATTTTGTAGGCAGTTAAAACCAAAGATTAACATTAAACTCCAATTTCTTTTTCATCCTTAAGTTTAGGTGATATTCCTTCTCTATAACTTACTATTGCAAAACCTGAGAAATAGGAGCAAAAGTAGGCTATCTGGCTTATTGAGCCTGATCTACCATTCAATAAGATCATGGCTGATCAGGCTGTGGATTCAGCTCCATCTACCTGCACTTTTGCCCCATAGCCTATAATTCCCTTGCTATGTAAAAAGTACATCTGTTTCTCAAATAGATTAAATGAGGTTGCCTCAACTACTTCCTTGGGCAAAGAATTCCACAGATTCAGTACTCTCTGGGAAAAAGCAGTTTCTCATCTCCCTACAAAATTTATTCCCCCATATCCTGAGGTTATGTCCCCTAGTTCTCATCACACTTATTAGTGGAAGCAACTTCCCCGCCTGTATCCTCTCTATCCCTTTCATAGCAACACATTCAAAAAGCTGGAGGAACTTAGCAGGTCAGGCAGCATCATGGAAAGGAATAAATGGTCAATTTTTCAGGCCAAGACCTTTCATCCAGACTGGAAAGGAAGGGAAGAAACAGTATAAGAAGGCAGCGGCAGGGTGGGGGCGCGAAGGAGTACAAGCTAGAAGGTGATAGGTGAAGCTGGGTGAGGTGGAAGTTAGGTGGGTGGAGCAAGTGGGGGGAATGGAGTAGACCCTTTCCTTAGATGCTGCCTGTCCTGCTGAGTCCCTTCAGCATTTTGCATGTGTTACTCTGGTTTACTTCTTTCATAATTTATGTTTCTACAAGATCCCCTCTCAGTCTTATACAAACAAAAGTACAAAAGGAAAGCTGTTGAATTATATTAAACAAAACCCAGCTGCTTTAAAGAGATTTACCTCTTTATTAGCCTATGCATGTCTTTTTTCCCCTGAAAGTTGATGACATATTTAAAAAATACAAACCAATATTTACAAAGTGATGAACGAGATATACCTAACCTGTCTTATTCTTGCAATTATAACCATGCAGTCCAAAATACAAGAATAGGAGCAGAACACCAGTGAGCTGGTTCCAATCTACCTTTCATAGAGGGTACGAAGAACAATGAACACAAGTGCATATGGCAAGGCAATGACAAGGTCACGAGGTCGAGGATAGTGGGCATGTTCAGAATCTTCCATATCTTTCCATGTGATGCCTGGAGGGAGCCAGTATTCATGGTGCCACAGCCACTTGTCCAAGACAGAAGTCATCCTAGACGTCAAACAATAGTTAATAATGACCAATTTTAGTAGTCATTCTTCAAAAGCAAAAACAAACAAGACACCAAATATACTCAGCGGGTCACACAGCGTCTAGCAAGAAAGAGTTGAAGTTTCAAGTTGATGATCTTTCATGAGATCTATTATTCTCTTCTACTCAATATTTCAGCCTTGAAATTAGAACTCATTCAATCATAGTCTTGAATGCAGTATGGGTGAGAGCATAAGATTATATTAATTTTGAAAGAGCGATTCATTAATGGAAACAAAAAAAATCTTTGAAATAAAAGGATTTTAATCCTATTTGTTCCACACCAATTTATCAATGCAAGAGGTTATTTATTTACACAACATTTTAAAGCTACCACTTTCCTTCACATGGGTCAACCTACAGCTGAGTCATTGAATTAAAAAAAACTTGGATAGTTCTTTCTAAAGCTGTAACCGCTTGGAAAAAATAGAACAAGTTGGGACATGTATCTGACGGTTAAATCATGCAACAATAAGGGCAAAATCACAATATAAGGCAGGAACAGGCCATTATCAAGATTATTTTTCTGCACTATCACCATTTCCCACAGTTATATTAATAAAAGATCCATCCATCTGTTTAAAATGAATTCACTGACTGAGCCTCCAGGGTAAACTAATTCTAAAGTGGCCACCATCCTGTGTGGAGCAACTTCTCATTCGAGTCTTCTACAGCATGCTCTGCACCAACAACCAAGACAACCCAACTCAAAACTCCTCATCATCCTTACACCTGTAAAGAATTTTAAGTTTTGGTAATATTTCCTCTGACAGCCTTAGTCTAATCAGTCTCTCCTTATGCAAAAACCCATTATCCCTATAACAATCCCTCTGCTATCCCACGATAGCAATGCCAGGAGGCCAAATTTATACACAAATACTTCGTGTAGTCTCAAGGCAGTGTATAATTGCAATATGACTTCCTTACTCCTGCTAAAGTCCAAATCCTTTTGCAATAAGGTGAACATAGCAGCACCCAATCTCTCACCATTTATAAAATCCAGGTATTTATTTTATATAAAATATACATTTTTTCATATATACATCTGTACATTTATACATTTGTATATTCATATATACAAATATACATTTGTTCATTCTGCTAATTCTTGTCCACACACTCATTTTGTCCATATACCCTTGAAGTCTCTGTACATCTTCCTAGAACTCAGTCCCATTTATTTAATGCCAGCTGCCAACTTAAGATATCGCTCAAGAGGAAAAGGGGACATTTAGCTTTTCATCTCTTGCTCAAAAATTCATTAAAAGTTCAAAAGTACATTTATGTCACTATATACTTACCTGGAGTTATTTTTTATCAGTTTTACAGAAAATACAAAGAAATACAATTGAATCAATGAAAAACTGCACACGAAGATGGACAAACACCCAATGTGCAAAAGGCAACAAATTGTGCAAAAACAAAAGAAAGATAAACAAACAAACAAGAAAGACCAAGTTGAATATTCAGATGGCAGATGGTGCCAGGATTAGGTTTGGCTCCAAGATGTTACACAGTTAAATTTAAAGCTCCATCAAAGAGCAGGTCTGAAAAAGGAGATCTTTATTCAGAGTTTGAATATACCAGCAACTTGAAACCATAACTATATACCATTCATTGAGCAGGAGAGAAAATATATAAAGTTATCTTTTGTGCTAATCTATTTTTGATAGTCCTAGGTAAATTAATTTATCCAAGTACTGAGCCCTCCAACCACATAGTACCAGATTCCCAATTGGCACTCATATTATCACTTTCTTTACAGTAATTAATTACATGCCTCTTTCCTTGAACTTTGTGCTGAACCAGTTTCTGTACGCATTGAATTTAAGTGTATGCAAGATGTTGACATAGTGGAGCTACGACAGACAAGTGAGAATTTGGATTTAGCCTTCTGTTTTCCAGATTGTGTGAAGGATTGCTTTGCAGTACAGTGGCTCAATAACACATGCACTGCATGGTGTGGTATTAAGATACAGAACAAAAAATCCCATGTGTAATCCAAAATGAAACAATTGAAATGACAACAGAGGAAGAGGTCACTTAGCCCATAAATTCTGTGGCATTCCTTTATTAGAGCAAACCAGCTGCCATCCACTAACAGTGCCCAGAAGTCTACTTTCCATCCCCAATTTTAAATAGTTCAACAATATTTGCTAAAATGTAATGAGCCCTGACGGCTGTTCCCTATCCATATAGCTTGGGAACCTCAAGCAGAACAAAAGACTTGGACCATGCAATTGATTTCAGGAAGCTGAGAGTTGGTAGTAA
The DNA here is from genome assembly GCF_030144855.1 of Hypanus sabinus. Taxonomy (NCBI): domain Eukaryota; kingdom Metazoa; phylum Chordata; class Chondrichthyes; order Myliobatiformes; family Dasyatidae; genus Hypanus; species Hypanus sabinus. The sequence goes on from NC_082721.1 coordinate 30,910,122, forward strand.
AAAAAGTCAAGAGAGCAGGATGCATTAATAACCAATCTGCCTTGCAAAGCATTAAACAATACTCTGCTTGTTTGTGAAAGAGGAAGCTGAGAATTCAGGAAAAAATAAGCCAGTATAACTATTAATTTGTTTTCCACATTTTGGTCCAGAAGCTAATTATTTAGCATGGAGCTTTAGACCTTCTTTATGTTATGAGTTTTTGAGAACTCAAATGAGTTAAATTCATTTTATTAATATATCCCACTGTTTTATTTTTTTTAATAATGGATTTCAAAAATAATTCTGTGTTCTATCACAAGTCCAAAGGTCTCAACAAGATCATAAGACATAGGAGCAGAAATAAGCCATAAAGCATTTTAATAGCAATGAATTGGATTAAAGAAGGCTACATTAAGATGCAACCAATTTTCTATAAGTTACATTATGGGAAGAATCATTTAAATACATATAATAGCATCTTTAGAGGCAGGTGTAGAAATAGTTATTTCAGTCCATCTTTCAATCAGAACTGACATAGTTCAACTATTTGATACTTTCTCTTCTGAAACAGAAGCTTGAGCTTTTAAAGATAAGAGTGCTTAAAAGCAATGATTCCAAATGTGACTGGTTTCCAGCAAAATAAAATACTGAGGGTCCATCGTCATATCAAAGATACGATTAAAATAGGAGTTCTTCGTGATCAGTAAAAATAAGACTTCTTCATGATCAGTAGAAGAACAAGGAGTTTGGTCCTGGTCAACATTCCATAACCAACATCCAATTCAATCTTTATTTTGCTTATGAGATCTTATTATGCTAGCCAACGAATCTCCCCATTTTTCTAAGGTGACCAAAAGTACAGGAAGATAGGTTTGCCATCCTCCGTCACAAATATTTCCCTCTAAAGGTTGCTGAATTATTTTATTTTCACTTTTAACCTGGGCAATCTCTCCCTATATCACTAATATTTTATTCTCTCATCTCCTCCAGTAGTTAGGTACCCAGGTCCTCACCACAAGCACACTTAATTTTGCAAGATTTACCTTAAATATTCACCCATTTTAACTCCTATTTTACTTTCTAGATAAAGTTGTCCAATAACTGAAATTCACTTGAAAAAAAATATGAAAAGCAGGTGTGAAATGGACGTAAAATAGCTTTTCCTATCCCACTTTTATAACCATGTTAAAAATATACCTCTATTTTAACTAAAATTTTTCATTCCCAACTTGCCTCCAGAAACACTAAACCACGCATATCAATATGTATTTGAGACGTCAATACTAATTTCAAAAATTGTTTCCTAGTTTGCTGTCTTTATATTCTTCTGGTGATTGGCTGTTCAGTCAGTTTGATGACACATTTATAGAGCAATACAGTAGAGATACAGGCCCTTTGGCCCAATGAGTCCATGCCAACCACAGTGCTCAGATAACTAGTCTCACTTTCTTGTATTTGTCCCATATCCCTGTAAGCCCTGGCCCTACAAGGACCTATCCAAGTGCTTCTTAAATGATAATATTGTATCTGCCTCAACATCTTCGTCTGGCAGCTCATTTCATATCCCACCACCCTGTGGAAAAGTTGCCTGGCAGATCCTTTACCCTCTCAGCCTAAACCTATGTCCCCCAGTTTTAGTTTTCCCTACCTTGGTGAGAAGACTATTAGCAATCATGCTATCCAGGCCTCTCATTATTTTAAACATTTCTGTAAAGTCACCCCTAGTTTTCCTATGTTCCAGATGTAGCCTGGCCAATCTCTCCTTATAACTCAGCCCCGAGTCCAGTCCTGCGCTCTTTCCCCTTTAACCACATCCTTCCTATAATAGGGTGGCCAAAACTATCCATCTAACACCAAATGTAGGCTCACTAATGAGTCATATAACTGCAACATAATGACCCACCTCCAATACTCAAAGCTTGACTAAAGGTTGGTTTGCTAAATACCCTTTCCACAACCCTGTCTACTAGTGAAACTACTTATAATAAAATATGCATTGGTACTCCTAGTTTGCTCCATTCCATTAAATTCCCTAGTGCCCTACCATTCATTATGCATGATTGACTTTCCAAAATGCATCACTTCACACTTATTTGTATTGAAATCTATTTGCCATGCCTCAGTCTATTTCTATAAATGAACAAGATCCCTTGTAATTTACAATAACTTTCTTCACTATAAACACCTAATTTTAAGTCATCTGTATCATTCATCCTATTGATAGCAACTAGAAAAAGGGTAGAAAACAGGAGACTGGAAGAACTCAGTGGATTAAGCAACACTTGGATGCAAAAAGATGCAAGTCGACATAGCAGATCAAAACTGTATGAAGGCTGTTCCAGATTCCAACATAGTTTCTTTTGTCACCAGAAAAGGAGACAGATTGTTAAGTCCTTGTGGTAGATTTCTTCAGCAAATGCCACATCAATACCTGAAGCATATTTTTATTTACTCTACCCAATTTTAATTAGTTTCATGGTCATTGAAATCCAAATAGTTTCCAGGTATGGGTTGTTCAATTCCTTTATAGTGATTTCCACCAATAAGACATTCACCTTACTGCAAGGTAGTTTCCTCTGGATATAATGTCCAGCCAAACCAGGCTCCCATCAGACACTCCACCATTTCACCTGCCCAGCACTGGACTGCAACAGCAAAGGCTATTGGCTGTCAGTGGTCACCTGGCATGTCAAGGGCTGTGGCCCTGCCCTCCCAGCTGAGCTCATCTGCAGTGTTGCCATGGTGCTACCTTTCCCAGAATGCCAAGTTTCTCCACCACCACCACCACCACCTCACTCCACTGGAATGAAAGCATTGATTGTGGATGGCATCCCTGACTTGTTTAACTACAATATTACACACTATTATGGCCCTGCTTCTACCTCCAAGTTATGGGCTTAAGTTATTTCAAAAAGATGCCAGAGGCCAAAGCTTTTTGAAATATTATCTTAAAGGGAACAAAATGATGATTATTTGAATGAATTCAGCATGGAGTGTCATTTACCCCTTAAGATCAATGGCCAAAATAATGTCAAGTCATTTTATTTAAGAGATATGGAAGTGAACAGCTCTTATTCAAGACTGATGTGTAGCTGTTGAATTTATCCCTCACACTGTAAGGAATTGTAATGATAATCTAGAAGGAATGCTTGGACCAAGTAGCATCCTATATCATAAAAAACTAGTCATTCAGTAAGGAGATTAAAAGCCAGGTGTAATAGAACTTTATTAATCTTGCACCTATGACACTTTGAAACTATTTACTGTTCCTCATATTAAGGCATTAACACTTATTTCAGTGTTTATTTCAATAAATTTTCCAGTAAACAGAATTATAAAGGAACACCAGAAAAAGTACCCCAAGAGTTTTTTGAAAATGAAAAAAATGTAAAAAGATACAATGTAAAATAATCACTCTAATACGATTTGTGTTTGGCAGCACAGAAGATGGTGGGCTGGGCCAGAATAGATTTACTTTGTTACGAGTACTAATGAAGGAGCCAGATGATGAACATTCAGGATTTACAAAAAAAAATTAGACAACTGATTTTCACATCTGGAAATTGGGAGGGTTGAATCAGAGACCATAGATACTGCAAACCTGATACAACCCTTGTACTAAGCTCTATTTGCTGGGAAAGTTGGCATATCTGTTTCAGCTTTCATTGTTGAGAAAAATACAGATCTGATGCCTACTACTATTCAGTCAAGACAGTGCCGATGCTGATAAGTCTGGAGCAAATAGATCCCTCAGCAGATTAGTTCCTAATACAGAGTCTGGACATGAAATGCCATCTTGCACTATTTTCCTCAAGATGCTGCTAGATCCATTAAGTTCCTCCAGATTTCCTGTTTCCATTTAATATTCTCCAAGAGTTTCAATAGCTTCAATGCATAGCCACTGCCATACAGAAGCAGTGATGGGAGCCATTAATGGGAGTTCAGACTCATCATAAGATGACTAGTGTATCCCTGTGCCAAGGTAACATCTCTTCTACCTCCTGCAGTGACACATGAAATACAAAAGGGGTAACGGAGGAAGATTTAGTCACACCCAGGGAAAATAGCAGTTATTTGCTGAGGTAAGGAAATGGAATTTACAAGAAACACACAAAATGCTGGAGGATCTCAGCAGGTCAGGCAGCATTTATGGAAATGAATAAATTTCCATAAATTCAACATTTCGGGCTGAGACCCTACTTTAGGACTGGAAAGGAAGGGGGAAGATGCCAGAGTAAAAAAGTGAGGGGAGGGGAAAGAGGACTAGCTAAAGGTGGATGGGTGAATCCCAGTGGGTGGGGAAGGTAAAGAGTTGGAGAAGGAGGAATCTAATAGGAGAGGAGAGAGGAAAAAGAGAAGAGGGGGGCACGGGAGAGAGGCGAAAGGTAGGTGAGGAGAAAAGGTAAGAGATCAGAGTGAGAAATTGAAGAGGGAGGAAAAACTGGCTGGATGGAGAAATTGATGTTCATGCCATCAGGTTGGAGGCTACCCAGGCAGAATATGAGGTGTTGCTCCTCCAACCTGAGAGTGTCCTCGTCGTAGCAAGAAAGGAGGTCACGGATCAACATGTTGCCACGGGAACGGGGATAAGAATTAAAATGGTTGATTATTGGGAAACTCCACTTTTAGCGAATGGAGTGGAGGTGCTTGACAAAGTGGTCCTTCAATTCATGATAGGTTTCATGAGTGTAGAGTTGGCCACATCAGGAACACTGCGATATAATAGATGACACCAAAAGATTCGCGGATGAAGTGTTGCCTCACCTGGAAGGACTGTTTGGGTCCTGAATGGAAGTGAGGGAGGTGGTAAATGAGCAGGTGTAGCACTTTGGTCACTTGCAGAGGTATGTGCCAGGAGGGAGATTAGCAAGGAGCAACAATTGGACAAGGGAATCCTGTGGAAAGCAGATATGGGGAGTGGAGGGAGCGAATAAGGTAAGGGGATGTTTAGTAATAGAATACCATTGAAGATGGCAGAAGTTGCGGAGGATGATGTGTTGAATGTGGAGGCTTTTGGTGTGGTAGGTGAGAGCAAGAGGAACTCTATCCCTGTTAATTAGGTAGGAAGATGGGGGTAAAAGCAGATGCCTGGGAAATGGAGGAGATGCAGGTTTTGGCAGCAGCAGTGAAGGGAAGCCCCATTCTATAAAGAAAGAGAACATCTCTCATGTACCAGAAAGGAAAGCCTCATCCTGGGAAAAGATACAGTGGAGATAAGGAACTGAGAAAATGAAATAGCATTTTTACAGGCGACAGAGTGGCAAGAGATATAGTCAAGAAAACCATGGGAATTAGTAGGTTTATATTAAGTCAGTAAACATCATTTTGTCTCCAGGGATGGAGAGAGAGAGAGAGATCAAGAAGTGTCAGAAATGGACCAAGTAAATTTAAGGGCAGGGTAGAAGCTGGAGGCAAAAATGATGAAATTGACGAGCTCAGCATGGGTGCATGAAGCAGCACCAATGCAATGCAGGAAGAATTGAGGAGCATTACCATGGAAAGCTTTGAACATGGACTGTTTTATATAGACAACCGAAAGACAGACATAGCTGGGGCCCATGACTACCAACTTACAAGAAAGAGTGATCAGAAAATCCATATCCAGTATTGATAACAAGCTCCCCAGAGTTCAAGAAGTGCTGTACATTTGCAACAGTCAGTCTGACATTGTTAGTGTCTGCTGCTTTAAAAGGTGGGCGCTTATTCACCAGATAGCTGCGTGGGCAATTGTTCACCTGAGAATGTGTGTGAGGGGCAGGAGTACAGGACACCCACAGTCTCCTCTACTACATTAAAGGTAGGCCCAAGATAAAAGTCCAACATCATCTCATCCACAGAATTGTCTCAAGCAATTAGGTAAAACTGAGCCATAGTGGCTGGACACAGTGGCATGGTAGGCCGGGTCTGACAGGACAAAGCTCTCCCCAGATTGAAGCCAAAATATACTAACACTTGACTTTAAGATTACCCAGCAATTAAAGATTCATCTCCTTTATCTTGCTGTTAAAAACAAAGAGAAAAATATTCCACTGACATTTAATTTAAATTTGATAAATTTAATGATGGTAAGAAAAGGCCGATTGGCCAGCTGAGTGACTGGAAGGCCTGTGGGATCCTCCAGGAAAACTCACCAGCTCCAATCTTCAAGAAAATTCCAGGTCTGTGACACTATTTCGTGGCCAAAAAGCCAGTGGAACTCTTCTATGCAGTTTTATGAAGGGAAAATTATGCTTGACAAATTTCTTCCAATTTTCAAAAAGTGATTATAATAAGTAGAATAGGTAAAAGAACTACATTATACTGTGTATTTTAACTTTCAGAAAAGCATTCAAAGAAGGGCCACATAGATTATTAAAATATATAGGAAATGGTTTTGGGTGCACTTTGATGATTTTGGGTACATTGATGATTGGCTAACCAAAAACGGATTTTTTTTTTTATTTTTGGTTTGAAAGACTAAGCAGTGGAATCTTGCAGGGATTTGCAGGGACCTCAACTGTTCAAAATCTATAAGCAATAATTTAGGTGTTTATACACAGATTTGCTGATCATAAAAATCTAAGTACCATTTTGGGTTCGAAGGAAGATAAACAGGCCTCAGTGATACAGGCAAACAAGTGAATGCTACAAAATGGCTGATAGAATATTATGTAGAAAAAAATAACTGGAAGTTAGAGGTTTTTTGAATGGCAGTAGATCAAACTTGTTGGATGTTCTTGCATATGAATCTTTAAAAGTTAATATGCTAATTCAGAGTGCAGATAAGATGAAAACAGATATGTTGATCTTTGCTATACAAGGACAAGAATATAAGGCTTGTTCCAATTGTATGCTGTTTGGCAAGACCAGATCTTGCTGCCTGTTTGCAATAGACGGAACACAGCAAAAGATTCAATAGATTGATTTTAGAATGACTGGGGGAATGCAAACTCTATTTGTTAAAGTTTAGAATCACAGGTGATAAGAAGATAAGAAATAGAAGCAGGAGTAGGCCTTCTGGACTGTCAAGTCTGATCTGCCATTCAATAAGATCACTGCTGAACAGGCCATAGACTCTGCTCCACCTACCCGCCTTTTACCCCATAACGCTCAATTCCCCTGCTATTCGAAGTCTATCTAACTTTGTTCCAAATATATTTAACAAGGTAACTTATACTGCTCCGCTGGCAGAGAATTCCCAAGATTCACTACTCTCTAGGAAAAGCAGTTTCTCTTCGTCTCCATCCTAAATCTATTCCTCCAGATCTTGAGACTATGTCCCCTAGTTCTAGTCTCACTTATCAGTGTAAACAACTTTCCTGCCTCTATCTTGTCTATCCCTTTCATAATTTCATATGCTTCTATAAGATACCCCAGGCAACTCAATCTCTCCTCATAGGCTAACCCATTCATTTTGGGAATCAGCCTAGTGAACCTCCTCTGAACCACTTCCAGAACCAATAGATCTTTCTCAAGTAAGGGTACCAGAACTGCAATGCTTCAGGTGCAACCTCACTGGTACCCTGCATAGTTGTAGCAGAACGTTTCTGCTCTTAAGTTCAATCCATCTAGCACTAAGGGCTGGCATTCCATTTGCATTTTAGATGACCTGGAGCATTTGCAAACCAACCGTTTACAATTCATGCTCTCATTATATCCTCAAAGAACCCCAGTAAATTTGTCAAACAGGATCTGTACTTCATAAATCCATGCTGTGACTGCCTGATTTCTATCCAGCTATCTCTATTTCTTCCTTAATGATAGCTTCCAGCATTTACCTGAATACAGACATTAAGCTAAATGGCCTATAGTTACCCACCTTACATCTTTTCTTAAAAAAAAGTGACATGGCATTCACTGTCTTCTAATCCACTGGAACATGCACAAAGTCCAGAGAATTTTGGTAAAAATTATCACATGTCTACAATATCTATAACTTCAGCTATTTCTTTCAGTATGCTGGGATGCACCCCATCACTACCTCTTCAGTGACAGCAACTGTATCGAGGTCCACACCTTCCCATCGCATCCATAACATCCTTCTTTGGCATATTAGAGGTGTACTCCACCATGAAGACCAACACAAAATAGTTGTTCAAAGCCTTGACCAATTCCACGTTACCCTATACGGTGGATTCTGGTTAAATGGGACACATTGGGATTTGTACATTTTGGCCTAATTAAGCAGCCACCCCAATTAGCTGAAATTTCATGGAAATAGTTAAAAAGGTATTAAAAAAGGTGAACTAACATTTAACTGCTTATGTATTTAAATGTATTTATTTTTATTAATTTAAATGAAATACAGAACAAAACAGAGCACTACCAAAACATCTACAGTATTATAAAACTGTGTGTTCATGTTACCATGTACTACTGAGGTTTATTTTCTTGCAGGCATTCACAGTAGCGCAATAGAATCAATGAAAAACTACACAAAAACTGACAACAAATGTGCAAAGGATAAACCATGCAAATACAAAATAGTAATAAATAAATAATACTGAGAACATGAATTGAGAGTCCTTGAAAGTTGTGGAATCAGTTCAGCTTGAGGTAAGTAATTGAGGTCATTTATTGCCAGGCTCTTTAGATTCAGCTTGTGAGACCTTCTCCCGCTATTTTTCCTATACCGTTGGCATCTACATGGACCACAGCACCTGGCTATTGGCCCCCACCTGCCCAGAATACCATGCATCCACTCTAAGGAGTACCTGGTCCTTCCCCCAGAAGGCAACACAGCAACTGGGAGTCCTGTTTGCAGCCACAGAAGCTCCGGTCCGTTCACATTACCATCGAGTCCCCCTACAAGGATTGCTCTGCCATTCTCTTTCCTGCCCTCCTGTGCAGCAGAATCACTCAAGGTGCTATTATCCTGCACACTGTTGCCTTCCCCAAATGAGCCATACCCCCTCCCCACCCCAACAGCATCCTAAGCAGTATATCTGTTTCCAGGGAGATTACCGCAGGGGTCTTCTTCTCTACCTTCCTGCCTGTTGGTCACCCATCCCCTTTCTGTCCCTAGGCTCTTAAAACTGTGGTGTGACCAACTCACTAAATGTGGGTCAGGACCTATAGTTGGACACACTTCCTGCACACAGGGTCATCAGAGACCCTGGCACATTCCCTGACTTACAACATTATACAGGAGAAGCATGGTCACCTTCCAGGATTAAGCAGTTTTGAGGGAAAGGAAAGAAAACAAAAAAGTAAGAACTTAGCTTTTTGCTTGCCCTCCTCACCGAAGCCCAGTATTTCTTAGAACATATACTTAGAAAAACCAGCAGCACTTTAACTAATGGCGGTCCTTCTCAAAGTAACCCCTCTCAAAATGACCCTCCACCTGCTTGACCCCAACTATTTATTGCCTGGTGATATTTAGCTAATTAACCAACCACTTATTTACTTAATATTTATCTTATTGAAATTTACAATATTAAGGTGTTTCTCAAGGGAGGTACATAAACATCTTGAATCAGAATCTTGAAATAAGAGCTAGCCAATAAGGACAGTAAGAAGAAAATATTTTATTCAAGGGTTTAATCTATCTATGGAGGGCTATGGAGGTAGATTAATAGAATTTTTAGTTAGCAAGAGAGTCAGAGGATACCATGTTAGTGCAGGATTGTGGCAATGATATTGAAAAGTAAAGCAGGCCAAAGGGACTGAATGACTTACTCCTGCCTCTGGTCCTTACACTCACGTGTTTATGATATGAAAGGTGTCAGGTCAGGCAGATTCGGAGGAAGAAGAGAGAAAAAAATTCTGGGAGGGAATTTCAGAGCTCATGACCAGAACAAAGACAGCAGACAATGGCGTGATTAAAAGCAAGAACTTCCAAGGAACCACAAGTGACAGAAAGCCGAGGGGGAAGAGGGGGCTAAAGGGCTTGTACTGTCAGATGAAGTAATCACAGCTAAAGGAGAGACATTTTGGGCAAGTCTTTGATAGAACTTGAAAAGAATGTTATTTTGAAATGGAGGTGCTAAAGAAAACACACAGTTCAGGTCTACAGGCACAGATTTTGCACAAATAAAGGGTAATGAAACGTTCAGTTAATTCTCTCCAGGTGTCAGCCAAACTCTCAGAAACTGGACATCAGCACAATATTTACCTTAGTGGTACAATAGAACCATTTGGAATTTACAGTTAACAGCAAAACCAGCAGTGACATCGGGAACACGAGTGAATCTGCGGATGCTGGAAATTAAAAAAAACACAAAATGCTGGCAGAACTCAGCAGGCCAGACAGCATCTATGGGAAGAGGTAGTGACAACGTTTCGGGTCGAAACCTTTCATTAGGAGTGAAGTAACATGGGATGGTCAAGGGGGGAGAGATGAAGAAGAGAGCTGGGAAGTGATAGGCTGAAGGGAAATGGGCTAGGGCAGGGGTCAGCAACCTTTACCACTGAAAGAGCCACTTGGACCCGTTTCCCACAGAAAAGAACACTGGGAGCCGCAAAACCCGTTTGACATTTAAAATGAAATAACACTGCATACAACGTTTTGTTTTGCCTTTATGCTATGTATAAACAAACTATAATGTGTTGCATTTATGAAATTGATGAACTCCTGCAGAGAAAACGAAATTACATTTCTGCATGCAACAAAAACATTTTGAACTCCGAAAAAAAGACGTTGGGTTGAAGGTTACTTTTAAGTAAAATACTCAACGTCTATTTGAGTCCTTCTTGTATTTATGAAAAACGCCAAACTTAAATTTGCCGCCAGCAGCAAACCAAAAATAACGTCAGCCAGCTGTCAACCTGAAAAATGAAAGGACTATTTCACTGAACAATGAAAACATATGAATAAACGTAAAATAATAGGCAATTAAAATATTTATCATACTTGTTCAGGTTGACTCACACCTGACAATGCAGTCGTATTCAGTAGGGTTGGATCGATGCTTAGGGGAGTGACCGGGAAGGATAATGTGTTTTTTTTCCTCTCTGAACTCACAGAAGCGTTTCCCAAACGATGTTTGCATTGCGATGATTGCAGAATGTAAATACTCCGAATTTATCATGTCGTGACCTTGTTTGAACTCTCTCAAATTGGGGAAGTGAGACAATATGCCTTTCTGTAAATCTCTGGCAAGCAACGTCAACTTGCGCTCGAATGCCAAAACATCCTCCAACATGTGCAGGGCTGTACGTCCTTACCCCTGAAGAGCTGTGTTCAGCGTGTTCAGGTGCGCTGTCATGTCTACCATGAAGTGTAGCTTTTTCAGCCACTCTGGCTGTTCCAGCTCAGGAAAGGTGGGCCCTTTGCTGCCCAGGAAAGTTTTCACTTCTTCCAGACATGCGACAAAGCGTTTCAGCACCTTCCCTCTGGACAGCCAGCGATAAAAACACGTTGTAGCGGTGTGCTACACGCAGTCAGTAAACTGCAGTCAAAGATAGCTTTATTCGAACGAAACAGCCTTGCTTTTAAGCCTCCCTCAACCCGCCCCCCATGGGCGCGGATGCTGCAAAAGACACGTACTCACAAACCCCCGTAGGCTATCTCCTTTAGCCTGAACGCTGGCTAATTGTGAGCCGGTTCGGATGTGTCTGGAAATTTGTCACCACAACGTCTTATTTAGATTGTACAAGAACACCATAATCTTCAAATTTAGAATTACATTTCAAAAACTAACAAACTAACATAAAATACATTTTAATTAAATACTGACCATGTAGCGGTGTGCTACACGCAGCGCTAAAATTATGACACGGAGTTGGTAACTGCAGTCGAAGGAAAAAACATTATTCAAAATCTTCATCCTCACTTTTAAGCCTCCCTCAACCTGCCCCCCATGGCGCAGAGGCTCCAAAGCTCTGTGCTCGCAAACCCCCGTAGGCTATCTAATTGTGAGTCGGTTCGGATGTGCCAGGAAAAGGGTCGCCACAACCAATTATTTCCCAAAGCAACAGGGAGCCGCAGCACAGACGTAAAAGAGCCACATGTGGCTCCGGAGCCGCGGGTTGCCGACCCCCGGGCTAGGGGAAAGGTGGAGAATTATGGGAAATAAAAGAGAAAGAAAGGTAGGGCTGGGGGAGATTATAGTAAGGGGGGAAAAGAGAGAGAAAGAGAACCAGACTAAAATCTTAGATAGGGATGGGGTAAGGGGGAGGGCAGGGGTATCAACGGAGGTCTGTGACATTGGGAAGGTTGCTGGAGACAGAGAGGGAGTTGCTGCATTAGATTTAAAAAGGAAAGTTCTGCGGATTTTCTTTTGTTGGCTTACTATGTTGCTAGGTGTGTCTGAGATTAATGATGAGTTTAAAATGAGTCCTTAACAGTTCGAGACTACTAATAATTCTCTTAAAGTGAAGAGAAAAGTTATGCAATCAAATCAAATAAATCAAATAATGAAGACCATATTTATTCCTGGACTGTTGCATCTCCTAGCCATTTTCAAAAAAAAGGTCAAAGATTCCACAAAGATCACTTCTGAGGTGTAAAGTGTTTTAGCGATTCTCCAACATCTATCCCAATTACAGCAGAGGTTATAATATTTTCTAACAATCTATATTGTTGTTATTAAACCACCTCACAAAATCAGCAAATTAATGTTTGCATGAAGTTCCTGTTAAACTCTGTGTGGGTTGTGCCAGCTTCCAAGTATTGTTCTCCCTAAAGGGGATAACTGGGAACTTAATCCTCAATTTACTGAAAGCAAAATATTCATTCATTCCTCATTGGGTTACAGCTATTAGGATATTAATCCATCCTTCCCACCTTGGGAAAGAGCAGAGCAGTTCCAGTTGACCATTTGGCTGAGCTGAACACAACACAAAAATGTTTGCTATTGTGTACTCTCCAAGACATGACAAGTTCCTTAATGAGTGTTAATGGAAAGGATGCAGGACTGAATGCATATTGGAGAGAGTCGTTCAGTACTTAGTTCTTCTTTCTGTCAAAATTTCTGTCAAAACCAAGGAAATGGTTAGAAAGCATGTTACCCTGGGTTTCAGGACAGAACTGATCACCAACTTCGTAGAGGTCAAACCCTGTTTCCACCCCCAGCAAGGAAAGTCTAATACACAGGGTTGACACAACAAGCTGATGTCACAACACAGTAGTTGTCATGGTGCTATTCCTGACATCTTTTTAAATTCACACAACAGTTGCTAGGACACTGCTGCAGGAGCCAATTAATCCCAGAATTAAATAAAAGACATTGTTAAACCATATCCGAACAATTTAAATACAACAGGTTTTTCTACGAAGGGTAGCTGAGTGACAATACCCAAGTGTCCCATTACTTCCACCCACTGCTCCACAACAAAACCCTCCCCCAAAGATTGTACTTGAGTTAAAAGTTTGATCAGCCCCTTGGTCACTGCTGGAGCAGTACCAGCTGGTGATTTAAACAAGGGACATCGCTGCCAAGTCCAGTCCACCTGGCATACGTGAGAACATCGTCCATGTGTATCACATAGAGAAGCCAAGGTCTGATACACGTTCTTCAGCTATGGGGTGCTGAAACTATAGCCTTGAAGGCTGCTCATACCCAAACAAGAAAGCTCAGACCAAAAACTGAAGCAGAGCTTTCTCCTAATTTTCATCACTTAATCTTTGCAGCAGTGTGTGCTATCTACAAGATGCACTGCAACAACACACCAAAGTTCCTAAGGCAGTACCTTCCAGACCCACGACCACTACCACCTAGAAGAAGAACAACAGCAGATATCTGATGATACCACAACCCCTTCAAATCACTCACTATCCTGATTTGGAAACATATCGCTGTTCCTTCATTGTGGCTGGATCAAAATCATGGAATCCCCTCCCTAACAGCACTGTGGGTGTACCTACACCTCAGGGACTACAGTGGTTCAAGAAGGCAGCTCATCACCACCTTTTCAAGGGCAACTAGGGATGGGCAATATCTGGCATAACTGGCAACGTCCACATCCCATTAAAAGTAGTCTTTATCCTAGGCTTAGGAGTTTCTCCCATTCCCCTCAAAAAAGAACATCCTCTTTTCATCAAGATTCTCCTCAGAAAATGCCTTTCACCAAGTTCCTTCCTCATCTTTCAAAATGTCACCTTGGCCTGCAGATTTGGTGATTAACGCAGCGCACTTCATGGAATTTATTTTTAAAAAGACACTAGATAAATGCAGGTCAGATAGGCTTTGCTACACTCTGCATTCACTTTAAGAGGCAGTGATCACCAGTGTGAGGACAGGATGTTGGCCTATCAAGCTGGGAGACAGTGCTAGAAATTTAAAACACATTAAAAATGTTATGAGTTACCAAAACCATCCTCTCATCATCTTTTAAGTGGACGAGCTGTTTTCTATGGCCTTCTTATGCCCCACTGACATCTGCACTTTAAGATGATAAACTGGTGCTAAAGCAGGTAGATTATTTAAATGTTTCCCTTTTATCATTTTAATAAATATCATTTTTTAGTTGAAAAGTTGGCGAGCCTCTCTAACTTCCCACCACAATTTTACTGATGACTCCGTAAAAAGGCACCTGTTAAATTCCATTTAGATTTTTCCCAGGCCCATATATCAATCTTAAAATGATCCTCTCCCCCCCCCGCCCCCCCCACCAACCAGGATACCCATTTGTACTGTCACGTAGTCCCATGTGAACTCTTATGACAAATTTTAATAATATCTCCATAATTGTTTGTTTCTAAGGGAAATCAATATTCTTTGTACTCATCACCTTTGCCCACAGAATTGTCCACATAGGTTCAGTAGAGACCTGCTGTTCCATTTGAGTTTCAATTGTAAATAGTGAACTCCCAGAGCAATTCAAGGAACCAGGATAATTATTGTTTCTCAAATAGCAAGTTCATCATTTATCGCCACCTTCTGCTTTGTAAAACTTTGTTAAAATACAGTACACACAAGTGAGATGCAGTTTAATAATGCTTGAAATAACAATTCAAAACTAACACCCTAATAATCCAGAGAATAATAATCACTATCTTTCACTGTGAAAAGGGCCAACCAAAGAACCAAGATGATTTCACTCAGCCCCAAATCTTCATGATACTGCATTTTTCAGCCAGGGGCTGTAGACCCACTGATATCTTTCACCACACTAGTGAGCTGAACATATACTGATTGTGCTGAAATCAGCAGCATATCACAAAAGATTAAATTGACAAACACATGAAAATAAAAGATTAAATATGCTACAACACACACACACCAGGTAAACAGCATCATGACAAGTGACTCCTTAGTCACAAACACTTTTAACACATTTGTATTTTGTGCCTTTGTAACTTGCCCCCTATTATTTTGGTAGAGTTCAGCTGTTTATGGTCTGGCCATCACTATCCAGCCTGCTGCAGGCTTATTCTCATTTAAAATTTTATTTTGTTAGGCTTAGAGTCTTAAATAAACCAAACACAATACAGGCCCTTCCCAATTTATGGCAGCGTCCCATACCTGCAAACTTTTTGTAACCCAGACAATTTGCAAGTTGGAAATGCAGCTCAACGTAAGTTTCCACACACAGCAGCTGGTAAATCCATCCAATTGGTCTCCCAAATGCTTGTTCATTTGTGTACAGGTTGTCCACAAGTCAGGCATTCATAAGGTGGGGAAAAGCTGTAAGGAAATTTCTTCTGGGGAGGTCCTGTCCAGAAAATAGATAATAAATCCAAAACAATCATTTTCCCTCCCATTCTCAATTATCACCAGAGTGATAGATTCTGCTCACTTATTTTCAGGACTGAAAAGGAAGGGAGCTGAAGCCAGAATAAGGTGAGGGAAGGGGAAAGAGTACAAGCTTATAAGTGATAGGCGAGACCACGTGAGGGGGAAGGTGGGTGGATAGGGTAGGGGGAATGAAGTAAGATGTTGGGAAGGGATAGGTGGAAGAGGTAAAGGGCTGAAAAAGGGATCTACTATGAGATGACAGTGGACCATGGAAGAAAGTGAAGGAGGAAAACCAGAGGGAGGTGAGGAGCTGGATAAAAGAAGGAGTAAGAGGGCATGGGGAATTGAAAAAGAGAGAGGGGGGAGGTGGGAGAAATAAGGAGAACTTAGAGAAATTGATGTTCATGCCATCAAGTTTGAAGTTATCCAAACGGAATGAGGTGTTGCTCCTCTAACCCAAAGTCAGCCTCATAGAAACATAGAGAATAGGTGCAGGAGTAGGCCATTCGGCCCTTCGAGCCTGTACCGCCATTCAGTATGATCATGGCTGATCATCCAATTCAGAACTCTGTACCTGCTTTCTCTCCATACCCCCTGATCCCTTTAGCCACAAGAGCCATATCTAACTTCCTCTTAAATATAGCCAATGAACCGGCCTCAACTGTTTCCTGTGGCAGAGAATTCCACAGATTCACCACTCTCTGTGTGAAGAAGTTTTTCCTCATCTCATTCCTAAAAGGCTTCCCCTTTATCCTTAAACTGTGACCCCTCGTTCTGGACTTCCCCAACATTGGAAACAATCTTCCTGCATCTAGCCTGTCCAATCCCTTTAGAATTTTATATGTTTCAATAAGATCCCCCCTCAATCTTCTAAATTCCAGTGAGTATAAGCCTAGTCGATCCAGTCTTTCTTCATATGAAAGTCCTGTCATCCCAGGAATCGATCTGGTGAACCTTCTTTGTACTCCCTCTATGGTAAGAATGTCTTTCCTCAGATTAGGGGACCAAAACTGCACACAATATTCTAGGTACGGTCTCACCAAGGCTTTGTACAACTGCAGTAGAACCTCCCTGCTCCTGTACTCAAATCCTTTTGCTATGAATGCCAACATACCATTTGTCTTTTTCACCGCCTGCTGTACCTGCATGCCCACCTTCAATGACTAGTGTACAATGACACCCAAGTCTCGTTGCACCTCCCCTTTTCCTAATCGGCCACCATTCAGATAATAATCTCTTTTCCTGTTCTTGCAACCAAAGTGGATAACCTCACATTTATCCACATTAAATTGTATCTGCCATGAATTTGCCCACTCACCTAACCTATCCAAGTCACCCTGCATCCTCTTAGCATCATCCTCACAGCTAACACCGCCGCTCAGCTTCGTGTCATCCGCAAACTTGGAGATGCTGCATTTAATTCCCTTGTCTAAATCATTAATATATATTGTAAACAACTGGGATCCCAGCACTGAGCCTTGCGGTACCCCACTAGCCCCACTAGTCACTGCCTGCCATTCTGAAAAGGTCCTGTTTATTCCCACTCTTTGCTTCCTGTCTGCCAACCAATTCTCTATCCACATCAATACCATACCCCCAATAACATGTGCTTTAAGTTTGCACACTAATCTCCTGTGTGGGACCTTGTCAAAAGCCTTTTGAAAATCTAAATATACCACATCCACTGGCTCTCCCCTATACACTCTACTAGTTACATCTTCAAAAAATTCTATAAGATTCGTCAGACATGATTTTCCTTTCACAAATCCATGCTGACTTTGTCCGATGATTTCACCTCTTTCCAAAAGTGCTGTTATCACATCTTTGATAACCGACTCTAGCATTTCCCCCACTATCGATGTCAGACTAACCGGTCTATAATTCCCCGGTTTCTCTCTCCCTCCTTTTTTAAAAAGTGGGGTTACATTAGCCACCCTCCAATCCTCAGGAACTAATCCAGAATCTAAGGAGTTTTGAAAAATTATCACTAATGCATCCACTATTTCTTGAGCTACTTCCTTAAGCACTCTGAGATGCAGACCATCTGGCCCTGGGGATTTATCTGCCTTTAATCCCTTCAATTTACCTAACACCACTTCCCTACTAACATGTATTTCCCTCAGTTCCTCCATCTCACTGGACCCTCGGTCCCTTACTATTTCCGGAAGAGTATTTATGTCCTCCTTAGTGAAGACAGAACCAAAGTAGTTATTCAATTGGTCTGCCATGTCTTTGTTCCCTATGATCAATTCACCTGTTTCTGACTGTAAAGGACCTACATTTGCCTTGACCAATCTTTTTCTTTTCACGTTTCTATAAAAGCTTTTACAGTCAGTTTTTATGTTCCCTGCCAGCTTTCTCTCATAATCTTTTTTCCCTTTCCTAATTAAGCCCTTTGTCCTCCTCTGCTGGACTCTGAATTTCTCCCAGTCCTCAGGTGTGCCACTCTTTTTTTGCCAATTTATATGTTTCTTCTTTGGACTTGATACTATCCCTAATTTCCCTTGTCAGCCACAGGTGCACTACCTTCCCTGGTTTATTCTTTTGCCAAACTGGGATGAACAATTGTTGTTTAAATGCTTGCCACTGCATATCCACCGTCAACCCTTTAAGAATCATTTGCCAGTCTATCTTAGCTAATTCACGTCTCATACCTTCAAAGTTACCCTTCTTTAAGTTCAGAACCTTTGTTTCTGAATTAACTATGTCACTCTCCATCTTAATGAAGAATTCCACCATATTATGGTCACTCTTACCCAAGGGGCCTCACACAACAAGATTGCTAACTAACCCTTCCTCATTGCTCAATACCCAACCTAGAATGGCCTGCTCTCTAGTTGGTTCCTCGACATGTTGGTTCAGAAAACCATCCCCATACATTCCAAGAAATCCTCTTCCTCAGCACCCTTACCAATTTGGTACACCCAATCTATATGTAGATTGAAGTCACCCATTATAACTACTGTTCCTTATTGCACGCATTTCTAATTTCTTGTTTAATGCCATCCCCAACCTCACTACTACTGTTAGGTGGCCTGTACACAACTCCCACCAGCGTTTTCTGCCCCTTAATGTTATACAGCTCTACCCATATCGATTCCACGTCCTCCAGGCTAATGTCCTTCCTTTCTATTGCATTAATCTCCTCTCTAACCAGCAATGCTACCCCACCTCCTTTTCTTTCCTGTCTATCCCTCCTGAATATTGAATATCTCTGGATGTTGAGCTCCCATCCTTGGTCACCCTGGAGCCATGTCTCTGTGATCCCAACTATATCATATTCATTAATTACTATCTGCACATTCAATTCATCCACCTTGTTACGAACGCTCCTCGCATTGACACACAAAGCCTTCAGGCTTGTTTTTACAACACTCTTAGCCCTTATACAATTATGTTGAAAAGTGGCTCTTTTTGCTTTTAGCCCTGGATTTGCCTGCCTGCCACTTTTACTTTTCACCTTACTACTTTTTGCTTCTATCCTCATTTTACACCCCTTTGTCTCTCTGCACTTGTTTCCATCCCCCTGCCACATTAGTTTAAAGCCTCCTGAACAGCAGTAGCAGACGCTCCCCCTAGGACATTGGTTCCAGTCCAGCCCAGCCTCATCACGGAAGTAGTGGAAGTGATGGACAGACATGTCAGATTCTTAGAGTCATAGAAAAGTACAGCGCAGAAACAGGCCCTTTGGCCCATCAAGTCCATGCTGAACCCATGTATTCTATCTACAACCATCGACCTGCACAAGGACCAAAGCCCTCCATGTACCTATTCAAACTTAGCTTAAATGTTGAAATCAAGCTTGTGTGAACCACTTGAGCTGGCAGTTCATTCCACACACTCTCAACCCTCTGAGGGAAGAAGTTTCCCCTTATGTTCCCTTTAAACTTTTCATCTTTTACCCTTAACCCATGACCTCTGGTTGTTGTCCCACCCAAGCTCAGTGGGAGAGCCTGCTTGCATTTACACTATCTACACCCCTCATAATTTTGTATACAAATCTCTCAATTTTCTACATTCTGAGGAATAAAGTCCTAGCGTATTCCTTTCTTTATAACTCAGGTCCTCCAGACCCAGCAACATCCTTGTAAATTTTTTCTGTACCCTTTCAACCTTATTCACATTTTTCCTGTAGATATGTGACCAAAACTACACACAATACTCCAAATTAGGCCTCACCATCTTAAACAACTTCAATATAACATCACATATCCTGGACTCAATACTTCGATTTATGAAGGCCAATGTGTCAAAAGCTTTCTTTAGGACCTTATCTACCTGTGATACCACTATCAATGAAGTATGGACCTGTATTCACAGTTCTACCACACTCCTCAATGCCCATTCACTGTGTATGGCCTACCCTGGTTGGTCCAACCGAAGTGCAACACTTCGTATTTGTCTGAATTAAATTCCATCTGCTATTTTCAGTCCATTATTCCAGCTGATTTAGATCCCTCTGCAAGCCATGATAGCCTTCCTCGCTGTTTACTACACCCCCAATCTTGATGTCATCCAGAAATTTGTTGATCCAGATAACCACGCCATCATCATTAAAGTAGAAGTTAAACAACAACAGACCCAGCAACAATCCCAGCAGCAATCCACAAGTCACAGGCCTCCAGTCAGATGCAACCATCTACCACTCTCTGGCTTCTCCCACAAAGCCAATGTCTAATCCAATTTACCTCATCTTGAATGCCGAGTGACTGAACTTTCTTGACCAACCTCCCATGTGGGACCTTGTCAAATGCCTTACTAAAGTCCATGTAGACAACATCCACTGCCTTGCCTTCAACCACTTTCCTGGTAACTTCCTCGAAAAACTCTAAGATTGGTTAGACACGACCTATCACACACAAAGCCATGCTAACTATCCTTAACCAGTCCATGCCTATCCAAATACTCATAAATCTGATCTCTTAGAATACCTTCCAATAACTTTCCCAGAATACGTACACAACACTGGAAGAACTCAGCAGGTCAGGCAGCATCCATGAGGAAAGAGTAGCCAACGTTTCGGGCTGAGACCCTTCATCAGGAATGAGGGGGAAGAGAGGGCCTAAGTCCAGTACTGATGTCAGACCTGTATTGTCCTGGTTTCTGTTTAGAGCCTTTCTTAAACAGCACAATTGCATTGGCTATCCTCCAATCCTCTGGTACCTCTCTTGTTGCTAAGGATTATTTAAATATCTCTTACAGGGCCCTGGAAATTTCTGCACTTGCCTCCCGTAGGATCTGAGGGAAGACCTTGTCAGGCCCTGGGGATTTATGCATTCTGATTTGCCTCAGGACAGCAAACACCTCCTCCTCTGTAATCTGTACAGTGTCCATGAAGTTGACACTATTTTACCTCACTTCTATAGACTGTCTGTTTCCTGAGTAAATACAGATGCAAAAAATAAGATCTCCCCCTTCTCTTTTGGCTCCATAAATAGATTACTATTCTGATCTTCCAGAGGACCAATTTTGTCTCTAGTAATCCTTTTGCTCTTAACATACCTGAAGAAGCCCCTAGGATTCTCCTTCAACTTGACTGTTAGGGTAACTTCAATCCTTCTTTTTAGCCTTCCTGAACTCTTTATTAACTAGTCTCTTGCATTTCTTATACTGCATAAGCACCCACTTACCAAGTACACCTTTGTCGGAAAACAGCCTGTCCCAATCCACACTTGCCAGATCCTTTCTGGTACCATCAAAATTGGCCTTTCTCCAATTTAGAATCTCAACCCGTTGACCAGACCTATCTTTTTTTCCATTTTACTTTGAAACTAATGGCATTGTGGTCACTGGATGCAAAGTGTTCCCCTACACAAACGTCTGTCACCTGCCCTGTCTCATTTCCTAATAGCAGATCAAATATTGCACACTCTTTTGTTGGGATTTCTACATGCTGATTAAAGAAACTTTCATGAGCACGTTTGACAAATTCTGTCTCATCTAGTCCTTTTACAGTATGGGAGTTCCAGTCAACATGTGTAAAGTTAAAATCACTTATCACAACTTTATGTTTCTGGCAACAGTCTGCAATTTCGCTACAATTTTGTTCCTCTAAATGCCTCTGACTGTTGGGTGGTCTGTAATAAAGCCCTATAACATGGGCATACCTTTCTTATTTCACAGTGCCACACATAATACCTCACTAGTCAAGTTCTCCAGTCTGTCCTGACTGAGGATTGCCACAACTTCTACAAGTTTTTAAAAACTTCCCAATCCTCTACCTTGCCACTAGCTTTGGCTCCCTTTTATGCCCTCTCCTTTGCTTTTACTTTGGCTCTGACTTCACTTGTCAGCCACAGACGGTAGTGTCACTCTTCCTTTCAAAAATTTCTTCTTATTTGGAATATATCTGCCATGCACTTCCCTCATTTTTTGCAGAAACTCAAGCTATTGTTGCTCTGCTGTCCTTCTTCTAGTGTCCGTTTCCAATCAACTTTGGCCAGTTCCCTTCTTATGCCATTGTAATTTCCTTTATTCCACTAAAATACCGACACATTGGAATTTAGCTTTTCCTTCTCAAATTTCAAAGCAAACTTGATCATATTGTAATCACTGTTGCCTAAGATTCCCATGTACTCTGAGTCGCTTCACGCCATGGAATCCAGTGTAAGCACTGTGGTGAACTACATATACTTGTCTGTTCATGCCCCCTGCTGACTGCTCCTGTGGCTCCTCCCACAGACCCCGGTATAAAGGTGATTGAGGCCTGAGCCCGGCCTCTCAGTCTCCAGGATGTAGTATGGTGGTCAACCACTGCTTGTTCCTTCTTCCAGTCAATAAAAGCCGATATCTCACCTTTACGTCTCAGAGAGAGTTATTGATGGTGCATCAAGCACCAGCCTGCTGAGCCTGTAAGGCTCGGGACAGACTTTTTGGTAATATATGTACTTGAATCTCGAATCGTTTGATTCCTGACTTTGTCAGAGGTCTTACCAACATTTGTCTCCGCAACCTTTCCACTATCTATTCTGGCACTCTTGTTTCCATTTCCCTGCAAATCTAGTTTAAACCCCACCGTTAGCCCTGGTAAACCTTCCCACTATGATATTAGTCCCCTTGCAATTCAGGTGCAAACTGTCTCCTCTGTACAGGTCCCACCTTCCCTGGAAGGGAACCCAATGAAACAAAAATCTGCATCACTGAGTCATGACTGAAAGAAGATCATAGTTGGAAGTTTAACATCAAAGTATATACTCCGTATCAAAAGGACAGGCAGGAAGGCATAGGCAGTGGTGTGGCTCTGTTGGTAAAAGATGGAATTACATCTTTAGAACGACGTGACATGGAGTCAGAGAATGTCGAATCTTTGTGGGTGGAGTTAAACTGCAAGGGTAAAAATACCATTATGAGGATCATATATAGAGACTTCAATATGCAAGGGGATTGGGAAAATCAGGTTAGTGACAGATCGTAAGAAAGGGAATTTGTTGAATGCCTATGATATGGCTTTTTAGAGCAGCTTGTGCTCAAGCTTACGAGGGAAATGCTATCTTAGATTGGGTGTTGTGTTAACATAACTTAACATAAAGGAACCCTTGGGAGGCAGTGATGCTGAAGTCCTGTTGAAGTATTTTAGCCCAAAATGTCATCTGAACTCTTTTCCATGGATGCTGCCTGACCTGCTGAGTTCCTCCAGTGTTTTGTACATGCTGCTTGGATTGCCAGCACCTGCAGATTTTCTCTTGTTTGTGAAAGGGCAGATAAAGATAGCAGAAGTGATGAGAAGCTGGATTATTGGGAAGCTTTTAAAATCCAACAAAAGGCAACTAAAAAAGCTACAAGAAAGGAAAAGATGAAATATGAGGGCAAACTAGCCAATAATAAAAAGCAAGATACTAAAAGTTTTTTCAGTTATATAAAGAGTAAAAGGGGGGTGGGAGTTGATATTGGACCACAGGAAAATTATGCTGGTGAGGTAGTATTGGGGGAACAAAGAAATGGCAGATGAACTTAGTAAGTACTTTGCATCATTCAGTCTTTAATGTGGAAGACACTAGCTGTATGCCAGAGGTCCGTGAGTGTCAGGGAGCAGGAATGAGTGCCATTGTCATTACGAAGGAAAAAAAATGCTAGGCAAACTGGAAGGTCTTAAGGTGGCTAAGTCAGCTGGGCCAGATTGGACTACATCCCAGAGTCCTGAGAGAGACTGCTGAAGAGATAACGGATGCACTTGTCATGAGCTTCCAAGAATCATTTGATTCTGGCATGGTCCCGGAGGACTGGAAAATTGCAAATGTCACTCCACTCGTTACGAAAGGAGGTAGACAAAAAATAGAAAATTGTAGGCCAGTTAGCCTAACCTCAGTGGTTGGGAAAGTGTTGGAATCCATTATTAAGGACAAGGTTACAGGATACTTGGGAAGTATAATGATAAAGTCAACGTCAGCATGGTTTCTGTAAAGGCAAAGGAGAGACAGTGCATGTCATTTACATGGATTTTTAGAAGGTATCTGATAAGATGCCTCACATGAGGCTGCTAGCTGTCAGGCAAGAGACACCGAGTGGGAATAAAGGGGGCCTTTTCTAGGTTGGCTGCTAGTGACTAGTGGTGTTCCTCAGGAGACAGTATTGGGACTGCTACTTTTCACATGATTTAGATAGTGAAATTGATGGCTTTGCGGCAAAGTTTGTGGATGATATGAAGATAGGTGGAGGGGTAGGTAGTGTTGAGGAAGTAATGCGATTACAGCAGGACTTAGACAAATTGGAAGAATGGGCAAAAAAATGGCAGATGGAATACGGTGTTGGGAAATATATGATAATGCATTTTGGTAAAAGGAACATTAGTGCAGACTATTATCTAAGTGGGGAGAAAATTCAAACATCAGAGATGCGAAGGGACTTAGGAATCTTTGTGCAAGACTCCCAGAAGGTTAATTTACAGGTTGAGTCTGCGATAAAGAAAGCAAATGCATTGTTGCCATTTATTTTAAGGGGAATAGAATATAAAAACAAGGAGATAATGCTGCAGCTTTATAAAACACTAGTCAGGCTCTACTTGGAGTATTGTCAGTTTTGGGCCCCTTATCTCAGAAAGAATGTGTTGTCATTGGAGAGAGTCCAGAGGAGGTTCACAAGGATGATGTCAGGAATGAATGGGGTTAACATATGAGGAGTGTTTGGCAGCTTTGGGCCTATACTCACAGGAATTTAGAAGAATGTGTGGGGATCTCATTGCAGCCTACTGCATGTTGAAAGGATTAGATAAGTTGGATGTGGAGAGGATGTTCCTTCTGGTGGGTGTATACAGAATTAGAAGGCACAGCCTCAAAATTGAGGGGTGACCTTTTACAGCAGAAGTAAGGAGGATTTTTTTTAGCCAAAGAATGGTGAATCTGTGGAATGCTCTGCCACAGACTGCAGTGGAGGCCAAGTCCGTGGGCATATTTAAAGCGAAAGTTGATAGATTCCTGATTGGTTGGGGCATCAAGGGATATTGTGAAAGAGCAAGTGTATGGGGTTGAATGTGATCTGGAATCAGCCATGATGAAATGGCAGAGCAAACTCGGGCTGAATTGCCTAATTCTGCTCCGATGTCTTATGGTCATAGGCTGTCTTTCCTACATCAACTCCTTAGCCACATGTTAAACTGTATTATCTTCCTATTTCTGGCCTCACCAGCACATGCCACAGCTGGCAATCTCTGCAATCACAACCCTGGAAATCCTGCCCTTTAACTTAGCACCCAAGTCCTGAACTTCCTTTGCAGAACATCATCACTCTTCCTACCCAGGTCTTTCTTGTGAAATCTTACATCATATTTATTGTTTCCTCTATTAGTCTTGCCCCCCTCCAGCTCACCAACTCCCAAAACACTTTACCTTGATGTTTCTCTTAGACTACAATACTTTGGCCTAATTCTGCAGCTATGTCTTACGACAGCCAATCAGAAAAAGCCCCCTTTATTCCGACTTGCTGCCTCCTGCCTGTCAGCCATTCCTAGATCCAAGCCAGTACATTTCCTGTAACACCATAGGATTTTATCTCGTTAAACAGCCTCATGTGAGACACCTTATCAAATGCCTTCTGAAAATCTAATTAAATGACATCCATTGCCTCTCCTTTGTCCAGTCTGCTTGTTACTTCCTCAAAGAATTCCAACAAATTTGTCAAACAAGATTTCCTTTCACAGAAACCATGTTGACTTTGACTTATTTTATCATTACTCTCCAAGTACCTCAAAACTTCGTCTTTAATAATGGACTCCAACACTTTCCCAACCACTGAGGTTAGGCTAACTAGCCTATAATTTCCTATCTTTTGTCTTCCTCCCTTCTTAAAGAGAGGTGTGATTCTTGCAGTTTTCCAGTCCTCCAGGACCATGCCAGAATCAAGTGATTCTTGAAAGATCATGCCCAAACCTCTTGTTGGGATTTTGCTCCATAGGCACCAGCAGCCACTGTCCTCTCCTTTTAGACTCCTTCGTCTTCAGCCCTTTACCTCTTCCACCTATTCCCACTCAGTTTCCTACTTTGTCCCCACCCACCCAACTACCCCCTTGCCTGTTTGTACTCCTTCCCCTCCCCCAACTTTTTATTCTGGCTTCTGCCCTCTTTCTATCGAGACCTGAAGGATCTCAGTCCGTAACATTGATGGTTCATTCCCCTACATCGATGCTGTCTGTCTTGTTGAGTACCTCCAGCATTTTGTGTGTGCTGCTCATCATCCAAGAAACATGGCTGCTTGATTTGTATGCATTACTCCAACCTAATCCTGTGCACCATGCCTTCAGTGTATAAGGGAGAACAGGTACGTTGAAGCAAAGAAACAAACAATAATCAGCAAAAGCTCCCAATGAGCCTGAGATTACAAGAAGTAGGTGCAGACGAGCACCACCATCTTCAAGTTTCTCACTGTGATTTGGACTTGCTGCCTTTGCTATGAAACTCTGGGGTGCTTTTATCTAAAGCTGTTTAGAGTGGCTACTCACCGCCACTTGTTCTAGTGCAATAAGGAAGGGCAATAACTGCTGAATGTGCCAGTAACACAAATTCTACTAATGCAAAAAGACCCTTGTCCTTCCATTGCAACAGAAATCTCAAATCCAGCCTCTACAGAGCATCTTAATCTTATCAGATGAAGCACATTAACAACATTATCAATGCCAATTTTAAATATTATTGACCTCAAGTAGGCCAATTACTCTTATCACAAGATTTCTGGTTCTTTTCCAGCTGCATGGGTAATAGCAGTTTCTAGCAGTGATATCCAAAGGCCAGTGTTGTAAAGGCAACCAAATAAAAGAGGAACAAACTCTAAAATACAGTGAAATGACTGAATGTTGCTCATTCAGTAATACTAGTTTTCTGGTAAACCTGTTTTCCTAATCTCCCTGTTACATGTTGTCTCCTACTATGTTGATATCAGAGATCCTTACAGCCACCTGGTTATGCCAGTTATAAAATCAGCCGCTCAGTTCACTCGCAAACACGAGGAAATCTGCAGATGCTGGAAATACAAGCAACACACACAAAATGCTGGTGGGATGCAGCATCTATAGGAAGAAGTACAGTTGACGTTTCAGGCCGATTCCATTCATCATTTCTCTTAACTTCTTCCAGCCCAAGTCTTCACACTTCATCCAAAACACTGCTTTAGAATCCAACTTCAATGGGAGGAATGAAGAATAGAAATATTGCCTTACCACTATAGAGAAAGCTGAATGAAGTATTTGCATCTTAAGCTTTCCTGCTTTTTTCTTTCTAGATAGATTGCCCGTGATTTGGATCTGTGCATCTGAAATTTTAGAAGACACAACACCGAACAGCTAGGCCTTTTGGTCCATGATGATGTACCGACCTTTCAAACTACTTCTGGATCAATCTAACCCTTCCCTCACACATAAACCCTCCTTTTCTTCCATCCATGTTCCTATCCAAGAGTCTCTTAAATGTCCCTAATTCTTCTGTGTCTACCATCGCCCCTGGCAATACATTCCAAGCACTTACCACCCTATTAGGAAAAACCTACCTCTGACTCCACCCCCTCC
The DNA here is from genome assembly GCF_030144855.1 of Hypanus sabinus. Lineage (NCBI taxonomy): Eukaryota > Metazoa > Chordata > Chondrichthyes > Myliobatiformes > Dasyatidae > Hypanus > Hypanus sabinus. Next base: position 30,937,689 of record NC_082721.1, read on the forward strand.
CCCCCACCATACTTTCTTCCAATCACCTTAAAAATATGTCCTCCCATATTAGCCAGAGCTGCCCTGGGAAAAAGATGCTGGCTGTCTACTCTATGTATGCCCGTTATCAGTGTGTACATCTCTATCAAGTAACCTCTCATCCTTCTCTGCTCTAAAGGGAAAAACTCTTGCCTGCTCAATCTTTCTTCGTACACATCCCTAATCAATCATTGAATACCTCTGCTCTGTTCACCACATAAGGCAGGTTCTCCTGGTGGCTACCCACTCCAATTGGACCTCCTCCATGATGAGGCTAAACTAAGGTTGGAGGAGCAACACCTCATATGCCTATGGATGGTCTCTAACCTGATGGCATGAATATTGAAATCTCTAACTTTCACCTATTTCTCCCTGCTCCCCCTTCTCTCTTTTTCCATTCGCCATTCTGATTACCCTCTCACCCATTCTCCTCTCCTCACCTGTTCATCATATTCTTCTTGCTCCCCTGCTCTTCCCTAACCCCCCATGGTCCACTATCCTCTCCTTTGACCCTTGACCTTTCCCAGCTATCCCCTGTCAGTTTCTTAGTTCATCCTCCTCTCCCCCATCCACCTTCCTCCTCAGCTGGTCTCACCTATCATTGGCCAGTTTCCTTCTGATTCCTTTCCCTTTCCCCATCTTCTGCTTCTGTCCCCTTTCCAGTTCTGTTGAAGGCCAAAATGTCAACTGTTTATTCTCCTCCATAGATGCTGCCTGCCTCGTTGAGTTCCTCCTGCAATCTGTGTGTGTTGCTCAAGATCTCCAGCATCTGCAGATTCTTTTATATTTCTCTTCTCCTGATAAATCTCATCTGCACCCTCTCTAAAGCTTCCACATCCTTCCTAGAAAGAGAGGACCAGAAATGGACATAATACTCCAAGTGTGGTGCGACCACAGCTCGTGAGAAGCTAGCCATCAGTAGCTTACACCACAGACGACAGGTTGCTGCAGCTACTGTGCTATACAAAATGCAGACCAGCTATAGCCCTGCAAACCTTTGCGCCATGCTGCCTTCATCTTATGAGAGACGGCGCACCACACGATCAAGTTTATCTATGCCTGCTCATGCTGTTTCTATGCCTGATGCGAGAACCTACACACTGGATAGAAGCTTCCTTCACTGTACTATCAGAATTTGGAGCAGCCTTCCAGATGCTGTGGTTGGAAACATCTGCGATGATGGGGTCCAAGCCTTCAAGAGTCGAGTGAACAAACACTTATCATCTCTGGGAGGGAAGTCACATGCTATCATGAAGGGGACCAGGATGGCAATGTTTGGTTGTTGGTAGGTAGGGTTAATACCTGACTTTCAAGAGCACTTGTGAGTTATGTTACAGCTGGACTTAGTCCTTAAACTGCTGGAGAACAGTGCAGAAAGAACAGGTGCTGTTTTCTCCCAGTAGAGATTAATTTTTAGTTCCAAATGCTCCTGTCAGGTTTTGTCACCTTATCCTTCAATCTCCTTGAATTATGGAGGACAGTATGTGTATAAATGCCTCTCTCCAGTAGACTTCATCATGATCGTCATGACTCCAGTATTTCTACTATTTTTTAATGTTTCTTAATTGTACATACAATTTTTTTGTGTTCTGTTGCTGAGCAGCAGTGAACCAACTGATTGACCTATCAGAGTTCTCTTTGGGAACTAGATGACTTAATCAGCATTTCTGATCTGGATATTGTTCACGATTGCACTTAATAAAAATAAAACATTTTTATAGAGCTCCAACATTACCTTGCAGCTCTTGAACTCAATGCCCTAACTAATGAACCAACACACCATATGCTTTCTCAACCACCCTATCAACTTGCATGGCAGCTTTGAGGGATTTATTGACTAAGACCTCAAGATCCCTACACTGCTAAATTTTGTATTTTGCCTTCAAGTTCAAACTTCAAAATTGTATCACTTCGCACTTTTCCACTCTTCCACTTCTCAGCCCAGCGCTGCATCCTGTCCCATTGTAACCTTCGACAACCCTCTACTAACCACACCACCATCAACCTTTGTATCATCTGCAAATGGTGTCATCCACCCTTCCACTTTCTCATCCAAGCCATTTATAAAAGTCACAATGAGCAGGTGTCCTAGAACATACCCCTGCTGAGCACCAATAGTCACAGACCTCCAGACAGAATCTGCTCCACCTACTGTCACCCACTGCTCTCTGTTGTCAAGCTCATTCTGGATCCATGCAAGTTTCATTGGATTCCATGACTGAGCCAACCATGGGGAACCTTACTAAATATCCATATCCACCACATCCACCACACAATTTGTTTTGTCATTTCTTCATAAAATTCAATCAAGCTCAAGGGTCATGACCTGCCCCTCACAAAGCTATGCTCTAATGTTTTTCAAAAGTTTCAACACATCCTCTTTCTTAAACTAGACATATTGCTTCACAATCTGCTGTTCTACGCTGATCTAACGTTTGTCAAGATCCCTGTCACTGGTGAATACTAAAGCAAAGTATTCATTAAGGACCTCCCCTCCCTCTTTCGACTCCAGGCACGTTTATTTGGCCTGATTTGCCCTGATTTTTCCAACCCTGAATCTATTCAACCTCCTGTTCTTTATGTACATGTCAACACCTCAGGGTTTTCCTTCATCCTAGTTGTCTAGGCCTTCACACATCCTTTTCTAGTTCTTCTTTGTCCCTTCTTAAGCTTCTTCCTAGTTACCTTATAACTCACAAGAGTCCAGCCTGATCTTTGCTTGCTAATCCTTAAGTTTGCTTCCTTCTTCCTCAGTGAAAATTCCACCTCTTTTTTTTAAACCACGGTTCCTTGCCTTCTCCCTGCCTCAATAGCTATCCAGAACCCCATGTAAGGTGTTCAAGCAACCTTCACATTTCTTTGGCACATTTCCCTGAGAACATTTGTTCCCAATTTAGCTCCTATGTTCTGCCAATTAGCAATAATTAGTCCTCCCCCAATTAAATACTTTTCCTGTGCCATGTGCTCCCACCCTTGTCCAGGGCTATGCTAAAGGTCAGGGAGTTGTGGTCACCGTCTCTGAAATGCTCACCCGCCAAACGATAGGTCATTTGACCTGGGTCATTGCCTAGTATTAGATCCAGTTTGGCCTCTCTTCTAGTTGGCCTAATGACATTGTATCAGGAATCCTTCCTGGACACAACTAACAAATTCTACCCCATCTAAACCTTGTGCACCTGGAGGTGCCAAACAACTTAAGGAAGTTGAAATCACCCATGACAACAACCCTGTTATTTTTTTCATCTCTTCAGAATCTGCTTATTGATCTGCTCCTGAGTGTCCACTTTGCTATTGCATGGCCTACACAGTACTCCCAATAGAGTGATTGCTGCCTTCCTGTTTCTGACTGCCATCCACACCAACTCTGTGAACAAACCTTCCATGACAACCTCCCTTCTGCAGTTATGTTACTATCCTTGATCAGCAATATTACCCTTTCCCACTATTTACCTCCTTTCCTGTCCCCTTTGAAGCATCTAAACCCCAGAACGTCCAGCAACCATACCTGCCCTTTTGACAGCCAAATCACTGTAATGCCCACAATGCCACATATCCACATATTGATCCATGATCTAAGTTCATCACCTTTATACCTGAATCTTTCCAGGGATCAGAGGTGGAGAGGGTCAGCAACTTTAAATTCCTCAGTGTTATCATTTCAGGGGGTCTACCTGGGCCCAGCAGGCAAGTGCAATTATGAAGAAAGCATGACAGCACCTCTACTTCCTTAGAAGTTTGTGAGGATTTGGAATGACATCTAAAACTTTAATAAACTCTTATAGATGTGTGGTGGAGAGTATATTGACTGGCTGCCTCACAGCCTGGTATGGGAACACCAATGTCCTACCAAAAGTAATAGATACAGCCCAGTCCATCATGGGTAAACCCCTCCCAACCATTGAGCACATCTACATGAAACACTGTTGTAGGAAAGCAGCATCCATCATTAGGGACCCCTACCACTCAGGTTATGCTCTCTTCTTGCTGCTACCATCAGGAAGAAGATATAGGAACAGTTACTGCCCCTCAACTTTGACTACATAGGTCTCCCTGGCATTCTGCGTCATTCAAGAGGAGCTCAACACTGCCCTGGGATCCATTCTCACTGCTCTTCTGATGTAATAAAGAAAAACAGAAGTTCCCCAGAAACTCCCATTGGCCTCCATCTTTTTTCATGGAAGCCACTTGAACGAAAGCCTCAGCACCTCACTCTAACCCTGTGCATTCCCTTGAGGGCTACTCCCACAAATTGCTTTGTTCCCAAAGATTACACAAATCGCTTGAGGCTGCAATAAAATCAAGTGTGTGCTTGATTTTATTATCTTATGTGCTTAACATAAGATAATAAGTTACAGATGTAAAGTGATCATTAAAGTGCGAGTATCAGAGATACAAAGTGCTGCTAATTCACTGAATCGAGCATTGAGCATGAACTAATCATGCCCTGTAAAAAAATATGGGCATAAAAAGAAATCTAATAGGATACCATTAACAATAACCATTGGGGAAACAAAAACGTACATGGAGAAATTGATAATCACACATCGCTGTTAATTTCCAAAACTGCTGCTCAGAAACGCTAGAAGCAGACACCCTTTCTTTTTCTCTTTTTCGGTCTCGTCGACTGTACTTTTTCCATAAATGCTGCCTGGCCTGCTGAATTCCTCCAGCTTTGTGTGTGTTACTCGAATTTCCAGCATCTGCAGATTTTCTCTTGTTTGTGAAGCTGACTCCTTTCATGGGCAGAGTAGTGTTGATGGTGGTGATGGTGAAAGCATTGAGAGAAAGCAGCACAATGCAGTACTCTTCATTAGCCCGATAAACAGCTCCAACATAAGAGGCTCAATGTTATCCAAGGTAAAACACCAACTTGAATGGACATCCTAGGACATCCCTTCATATATTCCATCCACCACCAATGCACTGTGGCCAAAGTTCACATCCTTTACTCACTGTAGAGCAGTTCAAACCCCACCTTGAAAGTCTGGTGTTTTAATCTTAGGACTGCAGTTTCTTTTTCTCCACATGTTGTCAGGTTTGTATTAGATTACCTGACAATCAAATGAGTTCAGCCTGGTGAATTTGCATGAAGGTTAAATATAGTAACATCACACAAATCAGATCAAAGAGCAGTGTGAATGTTGGATGCACTGGAGATTTAGAAGGAACAAGGGAAACAACTCCAGAATGAAGGTGATTTCAGATCCAAAACTATTAAAGCAATTGTTTCTGACAAAACTTTGTTGGTGAACCACTCAATGCCTCCATCTCAAAAAAAAGTATAAAGGTTGTGATATAATTTGCATATTTCCAGATATTTTAAATATCAAAATAGAGTAAGTTGTGCAGTTACTAGTTATAATGTCCCAATTATTTCCTGTATGAGAAAAGATCAGCATTCAGATTGGGACAAAATTGTCAACTTGTTCTTTTAAATGCCACCCCCTCCCCATATCGTATATTCATTACCTGCATAATGATATTTAAACATGGAAGAATTATAAAGTTATACGCAAATCTCTCAAAGTGTTGATCCTCCACTTGCGTGGGCTCAAATCTATAAAACTATCCCACAGACTAAATCTTTGCCTTCCACTACCTAATCTTAAATGTCAGCATTATCCTGTCAACACCCCAGGGGCGGGGGGGGGGGGGGCACCCTTGTAAGTGTAGAGTCAGAATTATAATCAGGATGTCATGAAATTTATTGTTTGGTGGCAGCAGGACTGTGTAAGACACAAAAAATTACAACAATTTAAAAAAAAGAGAGTGCAAAATAGTAGCAAGGTGGCGTTCATTGGCTTATAGATCGTTCAGAAATCCGATGGAACAGGATTAGAAGCTGTTCTAAAAATGTTAGGTATAGGTCTTCAGTCTCCTGTACCTCCTCCCCAGTAAGAGGACACATCTCGGATAGTGAGGGTCCTTAATGTCTGTCTGAGGCAATGACTTTTGCAAACACCTTTGGTGGTCAGGAAGGTTGTGCCCGAGATGGAGCTGGCTGAATCTTCAACCCTTCCTTCAATCTTGTGCATTGCAGCCTCTATACCAGTCAGTGACGCAACCAGTCAGAATGTTCTCCATGGTGCATCTATAGAAATTTGCCAGAAATCTCCTCAAACTCCTAATGAAGTAGAGCCCCTGGCATGCCTTCTTTAGGATTGCATTACGGACCCCAGGATAGATCCTCTGAGATGTTGACACCCAGGAAATTGAAGCTACTCACTTTTTTCACCCCTGACCCCTCAATGAGGATCGGTGTGTTCTCATGACTTCCCCTTTCAGTCAATTCTTTACTGACGTTGAGTGCAAGTTTGTTTCTGCAACACCTGTCGAACTGCTGATCCATTTCACTCCTGGATGACTGCTTGTCACCATCTGAGATTCTACCAGCAGCAAAGGTGTCATCAGCAAATGTATAGATGGCACTGGAGCTGTGCCTATCCATACAGCCATGAGCGCAGAGTACGTGGACTAGGCACGCACCCTTGAGGTGCACCTGTACTGATTGTCAGGGAGTAGGAGATGGTATCACCAATTCAAACTGACCACCTCCTGATGAAGAAATCAAGGATCCAGGTGCAAAGGGAGGTAGAGAGGCCCAGGTTTTGAAGCTTGTAGAGTAGTACTGAGGGGCTGAGGCTGTTGAATGCTGAGCTGTAATCAATAAGCAGAAGCCTGACACAAATACTGCTGCTCTCCAGGTAGTCCAAGGCTGAATGGAGAGCCAGTGAATTGTATCTGCTGTAGACCTGTTTGTGCTGGTAGGCAAATTGCAGTAGGTTCAGGGCCTTGTTTAGACAGGAGTTAACCTTGGCCATGACCAATCTCTCAAAGCACTTCTTCACAATAGATATGATCGCAACTGGGAAATAGTAATTGAGGCAGCTCACCCTGCTCTTCTTGGACACTGGTATGATTGACGTTCTTTTGAAGCAGGTGGGAACTTCAGACTACAGCAGTGAGTGACTGAAGGAAAATTGTAGCGGGTCCAGGTCCTTCCTCAAGCAGGTTAATTCTAGCCACGATCAACCTCTCAAAGCATTTTATTACAGCAGATCTGAGTGCTACAGGGAAAATATCACTGAGGCAGCACACCCTGTTCTTCCTTTTAAAGCAGGTGGCAACCTCCAACTACAGTGGTGAGAAGTTAAACAGTCCAGCCAGCTGGTCAGCACAGGTTTGCAGCATCCTCTCCCTCTTCCCCCACCCACTTAATATGGCTTCTGCCCCCTTCCTCTCCAGTCCTGATAAAGAGTGTGAGACATCAACTGTTTTTACCCTCCATATTTCAGCCTGATTCACTGAGTTGCTTTGTATTGCTTAAGGCCACAATTATTGCTCCCAAGCCCCCAAAACAATGTATAGATTATTCTTACATTAAGATTTAATTGTAAGCAAATTAAATGATCTTTTTTTCTATTTCCCTTCCTTTGAAGTGCTATTGTTAAAGTCAGCAATTTTTATTTATTGCTTTTCTGAAACTTTTTTTTAATCTAGTTACTCTGCCACCCAGAAGTTCTGCATTTTTGGATACTATACTTATAAAGGGATGCTCAATCCCAAATTTTATTTAAGAGGGCAAATCCACACCATACAGTTTATTTAAAACTTTAGGGCTACTTTCAAGGTCAGTGGCAAATCCAAGCTTTTGCTGCTGTTAAATTGGAAAATCTAGGTACTACAGCCAAATATGCAGTTGCACATAATACATACCTCTGTATTTGCATTAATCATAACTAGATTCAGCAATCTCTCTTGAGCATTCAAAATCCCCAAGGAAAGAGTCCCAAACACATTTTAGAAATTCCATTTTCATTTCTCATTGACTTCTCTGCCAAGTGCATAGAGTTTATCAAAGTCCATGTTTTACTGCTTCATGGTAATTATGACCAATTCTTATAAAGTCAGCAACATATGAGGGAGTAGAACACCTTGGAGGAAAAAACTAGCATAAATGGAGAAAAAAACACTTGAATCCATCTATTTGCTGTACCTGGAGGCAGCCGATATCTCTGCAGAAGATTGTAAACACTGGAGCACTCCTTCAGTCTTTCAATTACTAAAAACTACCGATACAACATGACAGTTCCCACATTGGTGTATTCTATCTCACTGGAGCATGGAACACAGAACATGTCATTTTGATGTTGATCAATAATGCAACAGTGGAGATAGATTTCATGCATGTTCACTGGTTTGATTTCATTAGAACCCATGCAAAAATGGGAGATTTAGGAAAGAAAGCATATTTGATGACTTACTTCCACATGGACAACAAAATCTAAATTTCTTCCATAAATTAAATGCCCCTATCACCAGAACATGCATCTTTCACTGATTTATTCTGCAGGGAAGTGCATCCTTTACCACAACACCATCAGTATCCAGCTCAACACCCATTCTTTTCCAGGTGTCTTTCCCTTCCAGCCCTTTGAGCCACTCCACCCAGCAAACCCCAATTTAATCCTTGTCTAATCACAGGACATCTTACAATGACCAACTGACCTACCAACTGGTATATCTTTGGACTGTGGGAGGAAACTGGAGCACCCAGAGCAAACTCATATGGCTACATGCACACATCAGCATATCAGAGGAAACCCACGCAGTCACAGGGAGAATGTACAAACTCCTTACAGACAGTGGCGGGAATTGAACCCGGTTCATTGGTACTGCAGAGCATTGTGCTAACCACTATGCTACCGTGCTGCCCCTTTTTCACTGCCTCCTATCTGCCCATAGCCACCTAACCTTATCTAGACATATTACTTCTCTGATAAAAATACTTACACCTCACTGAGCAGATTTTACCTCTCATCTGCCCAGGCCGCCAGCCCTTCATGCCCACTATCTCTTCCTCCTTGAATAGGTTGCCTCTTCCCCACCTCCTTTCCCCTGTGCCTACCCCAACTCTACCCTCTAAAAGACTGTGCTCTGACCTCTTAATGCACATGACCCATCTTCTCACACTTTTGGCACCAGGCCGGATGATCCTGCCATGTCTGCTCCCCTAAACGCAGAACGTCTTCAACATTAAACAAAAGCACCATTAATATTTTACGTGCTCGAGTGCAAGAGCAGAGCATAAATTATTGAACTGTTCATTAGCAATCATTCATCTGAGACATTATTGACAAACCAATTCCTTGACTGAAAGTTGTTTTCCTAATTCACCCGGCTTCTCAAGTTCAAGTTAAATTTCCCCAAAGATATTATTCAGGTTTCAGCCAGTAACTAGACCCCAGAGAAGAGCATAAATACGTCCTCATTAATGATATCATATTGTTTACAAGTTCCAAATTGATGTCAAAGAAGACCTCTTGATGAAACGTAAGTGAAGCAATTTTCTCTTTAAATATATACACATAGAAATAAGGAGATGGGTAACTTGTTCTTGATGGTACTGGAGGAGAGCTTGCTAGTCTTCTTAAACAAGTCCTGTGCCATTTTTAACATTCATATTAATAACTGGACTAGAGGTAAAGCACTGCTTTAACAGTTTATCTGCATTAAGTTTGACTTCAATTCTGCTTTGGACAACACAGAGACAAAAGTCCTCTATCACATCCAGTTAAGCTAGTCAGGAGTTAATAGACCCAAAGACTGGCTCACATATACCTCACAAAAGCATTGTACAGTCTACCTAAATGTGCACAATTAAAACTTGCTACTCCTTTCCTTTTACACGGTTCCACACAGCTCAAGCTAAAGTTTAGGCACTTGTGTTATCCAAGGAGTTACAGAATAATGTTGGAGGTTTAAATTAGCAATAATATAATTCACAAGTATGTAACGCCCTGGGAAAGGGTACGTTGCTAATGTAATAGTTTCTCTGTAGCTGCAGCAAGTTATGACTAGAGATAACGGGGGCTTTGGAATGTGCGCTGGCCAATGAGGGGAGGTGTTTTCCTTTCTTATGTGCCTGAGAGAAGGGACTTTGGTTCAGGAGAAGATGGAGAGAGAAGATGCCAGAATGGAGAAGTTATAAACTGCAGGACTGAGCGGACGTGGAATGGGTTCGGGAGTCAACGATACCCAGGGGAAATCGATGGAGAACGAACAGACAGGAAAACAGTGAGCTCCAACATTCACTCCAACATTAGACAGTTTCATTAAAATGGGCCCTTTTTCTCTTTTTTTTTGTTTATTAACCCTATAGTGAAATTAAGAATTATGAAGTTCAATCATTTAGTTGCATATTGTGTACTGTTTGTTATTTCATGGCACTGATTTGTAACGGGACACATCACACAACATCCACCCAAACAGGATTTTTTAAGTTTGGCCAGGCTGGAGGCTGTCTCCTCCTAGATTAACACAGCAGGCCGAACCAGAGGGTTACAGGTATTATTGGGCTCGTCAATGCTTAGCTTGATAGAGTTGAGTATCTGTGACAAAATACCCCAATAATTTTTATTTTAATACCCAAGTTTGTGTATTTCTGAATATCCCAACTCCTACAGAATTTATCAAGACCCATTGCGGAAGCCTGCATTTTGTGAATTTAAGTATCATCACTCATCCACTTTTCTGTCTAGCAAGGAGCATATATTTCATATATCCACCCTACAGGCAAAGTATAATTACTCTTCAAGCCTCACTATTTTTCCAAAGAGACATCTTTGTCATGGAGCATTATCTGTCCATTCCCTAACCCCCCCCCCACCCCCCCAAGTCTAATGCCATGGACCAAGCCTACTCCCTTCTCAAAACAGACCCCTGCACAAATGGTTTCATCAGTTTTCCCACCGAGGCTCCCTGGTTATTATGTACCCTTCATCCCTGTTCCCAGTCCCTTTTGCAGGTTGTATAGGACCACAAATCCATTTGATAGTGTAATTATAGATCCCTCACAAGTTGAAGTTATGAATGGGGAAAAATATGATAGAATTCACACTGCAGTTTGAGAGAGAGAAGCTAAAGTCAGATGTATCAGTATTACAGTGTAGTAAAGGGAATTACAGAGGCATGGGAGAGGAGCTGGCCAAAGCTGAGTGGAAGGGGACTCTAGCAGGGATGACAGCAGTGCAGCAATGGCTGGAGTTTCTGGGAGCAATTCAGAAGGCGCAGGATAGATACATCCCAAAGGAGTAGTATTCTAAAGGCAGGATGATGGCTAACAGGTGAAGTCAAAGCCAACATAAAAGCAAAAGAGAGGGCATATAATAGAACAACAATTGATGGGAAGTTGGAGGATTGCAAAACTTTTAAAAATCAACAGAAGCCATAAAGGGAGAAAAGATAAAGGCAAGCTAGCCAAGGAGCATTCCAAAAGCTTTTTCTCAAGATATATAAAGAGTATAATAGAGGAGAGAGTGGATATTGGGCAGCTGGAAAATGATGCTGGAGAGGTAATAACAAGGGACAAGGAAATGGCGGATGAACTAAATAAGTATTTTGCATATGTCTTCATTGTGGAAGATACTAGCCGGAGGCAGAAGTGACTGCAGTTGCCATTACTAGGGAGAGGGTGCTAGGAAAACTGAAAGGTCTGAAGGTAGATAAGTCACCTGAACCAGATGGACTATTCCCCAGGATTCTGACGTACCCTGAGGAGGTTGTGGAGGCATTTGTAATGATCTTATAAAAATCAGTACATTCTGGAATGGTTCCAGGGTACTAGAAAATTGCAAGTGTCACTCCACTCTTCAAAAAGGGAGGAAGGCAGCAGAAAGGAAATTATAGGCTAATTAGCCTGATCTCAGTAGTTGGGAAGATGTTGGAGTTAATTGTTAAGGATGTGGTTTCGGGGTGTTTGGAGGCGCATGATAAAATTGGCCAAAGTCAGCATGGTTTTCTTAAGGGAAAATCTTGCCGGACAAATTTGTTAGAATTCTTTCAGTAAATAATAATCAGGATAGACAAAGGAGAATCGGATGATGTTGTATACAGTACTTGGATTTTCAAAAAGCCTTTAACAAGGTGCCACACTTGAGGCTGCTTAACAAGTTAAGAGCTCATGGTATTGCATGAAAGACACTAGCATGGCTAAAGGATTGACTGATTTACAGGAGGCAAAGAGTTGCAATAAAGTGAGCTTTTTCTTATTGGCTGCCAATGATGAGTGGTGATCTGCAGGGGTCAGCGTTGGAACTGATTCTTTTTACACTCATGTCAAGTTTGCGGACAATGTGAAGTAGGCAGAGATACAGGGAGTATTGAGGAAGCAGGGAAACTAGGAGAACTTGGACAGATTAGGAGGATGGGCAAAGAAGTGGCAAGTAGAATAGTGCCGGGAAGTGTATGGTCATGCACGTTAGTCGAAGGAATAAAAGCACAGGCTATTTTCTAAATGTGGAGAAAATTCAAAAATCCAAGGTGCAAAGGGACTTGGGAGTCCTTGTGCAGGATTCCCTGAAGGTTAGCTTGCAGGCTGAGTTGGTGCTGAGGAAGGCAAATGCGATGCTAACATTCATTTTGAGACGACTAGAATATAAAAGCAAGGATGTAACGCTGAGGATATATAAGGTATTGGTAAGACCTCATTTGGAGTATCGTGAGCAGTTTTGGGTTCCTTATTTAAGGAAGGATGTGCTGACGTTGGAAAGGGTTCAGCGGAGTTTCACAGAATGATTCTAGGAATGAAAGGCTTGTCAGTATGAGGAGCAATTGATGACTCTAGCCTTTACTCATTGGAAATTAGAAGAATTAAGGAGTAATCTCATTGAAACATATCGATTGTTGTAAAGCCTAGATAGAGTGGATGTGGAAAGGGGTTTCCTATGGTGGGGGATGGCTAAGACCAGAGGGCAGAGCCTCAGAATAGACCAGGGTTTCCCAACGTTTTTTATACCATTGATCCCTACCATTAACTAAGGAGTCAATCGACCCCAAGGTGGAACCCCTGTAATTGAGGAACATCCATTTAGAACAGAGATTAGGATGAATTTTGTTTAGCCAGAGGGTAGTGAATTTGTGGAATCTGTTGCCACAGGTGGCTGTGGAGGCAGGTCATTGGGTGTATTTAAGGCAGGCATTGATAGGTTCTTGACTAGTCAGGGTGTGAAAGGTTACAGGGAGAAGGCACGAGTATTCAGTTGAGGGGGAAATGGATTAGCCATGATGAAATGAAATAGTACTCAATGGGCCGAATGGTCTAGATCTGCTCCGATGTCTCATGGTCTGAAATCACTCTGAGGAACAGTAATTCAACTCGTTTTGGTTACCAGCAGCTCAATCAAAGATCCCTTTGACCCTTCAGCTGACCAAAATAAAACCTGTGGAACTTCTCAAGTCAGGTCACCTTCTACTGCCTCAAAGGATAGGTCCCCATTCACAGCAAAATAAAACCCTTAACACAAAATGTAAAGCTCTACTATAGGGTGATCAAAGTTTCTTAAACTAGGAAGTGGGACTGGCAAATAACACAAGTATCTGTCTAGTGGATATTATTCCTGACTGGTGCAGAACTCCATCAACTTATTAAACAGAAAACCTGAATTTCTGAAGACAGAAGATCTCCCAATCTTAAAATAGTGTCTTTTTGTATAGTAGCTAAAAGTTAACCCCCAAAATATCAGCTAGTAAGAGGGGGGTTAGTTCCATCTCAGTAGAAAGTAAATACAAAGGATCCACATTAACTCCCAAAAATACAATGCGACTTAACGCCGAAACATTTGCCTTATTTTGCCTTGCCCCCGTCGAACTCCTCTCATTTCTAACCCTCCCGATGCGATTCCATTATTAATTGATTTTATATTCCGGAATTACGTCCCGGTCTCCTACCTTCTACCCCCATTTCCCCCTCCCCCTCTACCTCCACCGACCTCTCAGCTTGCATTCACAATCGTTGCGGTAATAAATCCGCTCACCGACCTGTGGCTGGAGAGTCGACGCCGAAACTGATTTACACAGCTGACAAACTAACATCAAACTGGATGAAAGTTGAGCGAGTAAAAAAGTATGCTGAATGGAGCGCGGTCTTTTTTTATGGGGGGGTGGGAAACTCCCTCGTTTCACCGGAGACTGATCCGAACTAAAGCTGCCACCTAGTGCAAAGCCCACGCCTCCCAAAGGTTCAAATTCACGGAACCCTCCAAGAGGAGGTGGAGACTGCCGACGGTACAAAACAGAACGCAGCTCAACTCCGGAGGTGTCAGATACATCACATCGACGGTGGGCATGAGAGCTCAGGATTGTGGGTGTTGTATGCAGCTTCGAACAGCACAAACACCATTTCAGGCGGACAGTTTGTCTCTGCGACGCTCTGAGTACACCTGCAGCCACTCTCAGTTACCTTCAAATCTCCAAGGCAATGAACACGTAAACACACCCAGATCCTATCCGTCCTTTTTGTCTTCCAAGTGGATTTTGCCCTGTCCGCCTGCTTGGCGTAGGTAGAGAGCCCGTTATGTATATCAAGTGCTGGGTAGTTCTTAGTTCCCCAGACCGCTCAGTGTAAGAGAAGGCAAGCTTGCTAAACGTGCAGCTTCCACCAGTTCTACAAATGAGCCCTCACTTTCGGTGGGTGGATAAAAAAGTAAGTTTGGGACTCACCGTGAATGTAACTCGGTAATTAACAATGGCAAACAATAAGGCGGCAGATAATTTAAAATAACAGACAAAAGTGCTGGGGGAGCTCATCAGATGAGGCATCATCTATGGAGAAGAACAAACAGTCAACATTTTGAGCTGGACTAGAAAGGAAGGGGGTGAGAGGTGGGAAGAAGCCAGAATAAGAAGGTGGCAGGAGGGGAAGGAGTAGGAGCTGGCAGGTGATAGGTGGTCAGGTAAGGGGGACAGGTAGGTGGCTGTGAGGTGATAGGTGGAAAAGCCCCTCTCTTTTAAATTTAAAACAATACTTTGCGCCAACCTTCACTGTGAAGGACAGTGCAAACGAAGCAAACAGGTAGGCCTCAAATAGAAAATAACGTTTTAACAGCCGTGATCATGAGGAGCAAGGTACAGGCAGTCCCTGGTAGTGTGAGGATTCCTAACATAAAGCAGAGGACTGTCTGTAAGCTGGTGTTTCTATAACTTTTGTTATATCATATCCCATAAACTTTATATAATCCCTTCATTTCATTGAATAATCACCCTAACATTCTATAAGCATCCGTTTGTCTCGAGAGACCATGGATTTGCGCCTTGGAAAGTTTTCAGGGTGCAGGCCTGGCCAGGGTTGTATGGGAGACCGGCGGTTGCCCATGCCGCAAATCTCCCCTCTCCACGCCACCAATGTTGTCCAAGGGAAGGGCAAGGGCTGATACAGCTTGGCACCAGTGTCGTCGCAGAGCAATGTGTGGTTAAGTGCCTTGCTCAAGGACACACTTGCAGCCTCAGCCAAGGCTCGAACTAGCGACCTTCAGATCACTAGACCGATGCATTAACCACTTGGCCACGTGCCAACACACCCTAACATTATTCATAATTAAATTAATAGAATCTGTATTACATACAGTCATTAATGACTACTGTGAAACATTTTGTTGTTATTACTATTATTACCAGCTTCAAAATTCTTTTATAAGTGTATAGGAGAGTGTGTGTAAAGTCAGATTTGCATAACCTGGGGAGCCCCTGTATTGGAAAAACACAGTAATGGGGATTAAAGGCAGACAAACTGGCCAGAAACTAATGAACTGCAACAGAATCATGTGGACAAGTTTGCTGAGAGTTTTCAAAGATAAAATAGGTAGTTAAAGGTGGGGGACCTATAACTGCAGAGATGTGGATTTCCAGAAGGCATTTGATAATGTGCCACATAAAAATGTGCACAGGTCAGGAGCTCACAGTATTGGGGAAGTTACAAGGATTCAGGACTAATTATCACATCAAAAGCAGAGTTGAAATAAATTGTCCTTTTTAGACTGCAAAGATATAATTGGTGTCATAATGTTGGCTCTTAATATACTATTTATATTAATGACATGGAGGAAAGCAAAATGCAAGATAATTGAGTTAGGTAGCAGCAGATAAAATAGGCAGGAGGAAATACTTGACTCTGCAGCAAAGTACAGGCAAATTGAAAGAATAGGCAAGAACTTGTCAAACACAGGGAAGTGTGAGGTCATGCACATCAGCAAGAGGAAACAAAATACTGACTGTTAATTATATTGGGTGATGAGTGGAGCTCGGAGGATCTGGAAATTCTTGCTCGTCAAAAACAAAAAGTTAGCATGCAGGTGTAGCAAGTAATCAAGAAGGCAAATAACTTTGACCTTTTTTGCTATGGGGTTGAAGTTTAAAAATAGAGAAGTATTGTTAGAATTGTAGAGGTTGTTGCCAAGGCTACAAGAGGAATACTGCATGCAGTTTTAATCCCTTAGTTCAGAAAGGATATATTGGCATTGAAGTCAGTCCAAAAGCGATTCACACAGCTAATTGCTTGGATGAGACATTCTCCTATTATGAGCATCTAAGAATATTAGGCCTGTTTTCTTTGAAGAGTGAGGCCTCTGTTTATTGAATCATGTAAAAGATATCTAAAGATTAAAAAAAAGGGAATAAGAAGGTAGATTAAAAAGGATCAAGTGCTTTCCCAGCTTATGTGATGAATAAACTCTTCTCCGGCATCCAGCCGGGTACAGGTATCGAGTATATTTGATGTTTCAGTGAAAAACTCTGCCATCTTCTTCAAGGGCGATACCATCATGAGCCATCATCCCTGAAGAAGATGGCAGAGTTTGTCATTAAAGCATTGGGTATAATTGATACCTGTAGCCGACTGGAAGCACGATAAGAGTTTAAGAGGTTAGATGTTGAAATCCTTCCAAAATTGTTTATGGGGACAATTACTTAAAATTGAAGCATGTCGGGATTTCTTCACAGACATTATGAATCTCTGGAATTTCTTAGCACAAAGGATTGTTGTAGAGGATAGACTGCTGAGAGAATTTAAAAAGGAAGTGGATAATCTTTTGAAGTTTTGGGGTATTGAGAAATCTGGGGCCTTCTGCAGAGAAAGAATTGAGGCCTGGGATAGATTAACCATGATTATCTTCAATGGTAGGGCAGGCTTGAGATGCCAGATCGCCTTCTGCTCCTATTTTCTTCTGTCCATCATGAACAGTTATGACCAATCATGATGAAGGATGTTGACCCAAAACATCGGAATTGAAATCAGGTTTCTTATCACTAACAACCATTGTGAAATGTGTTGGCTTGTGGCAGCAATACTGCGCACTGAATAAGGAATTACTATAAGTTACAAAAAGAAATATATAAATATAAATAAGTAATACAAAAAGAGAACAAAATACTGAGGTAGATTTCATGAGTACACGGACCTTTCGGAAATATTCGCACCCCTGTACTTCTTCCCTGATGGTAGTAATGAGGAGAGGGCACGTCCTGGGTAGTGTGGTCCTTAATGATCGATGCTGCCTCTTTGAGGAAATGCTTTTTGAAGATGTCCTCGATGGTGGGGAGGTTAATGCCCATGGTGCAGCTTGCTGGGTTTACAACCCTCTGTAACTATTTCTGATTGTGTGCAATGGCTCCTCCATACCAGACCGTGATGCAGTCGATTAGAATGCTCTCCACAGTACTTCTGAGAAATTTACTAGAATCTTTGGTGACATACTAAATGTCCTCAAACTCCTCATGAAATATAGGCACTGGCATGCCTTCTTTTTAAATGTTGGGCCCAGGATAAATCGACAGAGATGTTGACACTCAGGATCTTGAAGCAGTTCAACCTTTCTACTGCTGACTGTCCCCTTGATGAGGGCTGGTGTTTGTTCCCTTGGCTTTCCCTTCCTGAAGTCCACAATCAATTCCTTGATTGTTGTTACGACACTACTCAATCAGCTGATCTGTCTCACTCCTGTATGCCTCCTTTTCAGTACCTGAGATTCTGCTGACCACAGTTGTATCATCAACGAATTTACGGAGATTGCATTTGAGCTGTGCTTATCAACTGTTCGTTTCCCTCCAGAAGCAGAATCAGTAACATCAAAGTGCCACGATGTGAAATGTGTTGTTTTGTGGCAGCAGTGCAGTGCAAGGACATAAAGTTACTGTAAATTAGAAAATAGATTTAGTAGTGCAAAAATACGGCATAACAAAGTTGTGTTCATGTGTCCATGGACAGTTCAGAAATCCATTGACAGAGGAGAAGAATCTGTCCCTAAATCATTGGTCTTCAGTCACAATTCATTGGGTGCCTCCTCCCCACTAATAGTTACAAAAAAGAGAATGTGTCCTGGATGGTTAGGGTCCTTAATGATGGACCCTACAACGCTTTCTTGAGGCAGTGCCTCTTGAAGGTACTGCCTGAACTGCTGAGGTCCTCTAACATTTTATCCATGTTTATCTCCAAATTTCCAGCATCTGCAAAATCTCTTGTGTTTCCATGAACAGTTATGATCAGGGTTAACAATCTGCTGGAGGAACTCGGGCAGCATCAGGTGAGGGGAAGGAAAGGAACTGTCGACATTTTGAATCAAAACCTTTTAACAGGTCCTGAGTTCCTCCAGCAGATTGTTTGGAGTTCTAGATTTCAGTAGCTGCAGTTTCAATGTTTAGAATTGGTTGCTTACATAACAACACAGTGTTATCTAATTTGAGGACTTGGGTTGCTCCCTAAACCCCTAGGATTTCACTAACATCACATTCTTTCTAATTTGAGCTGCCTCTTCTCTGGTTGCAGTTTA
This sequence comes from Hypanus sabinus, assembly GCF_030144855.1. Classification (NCBI taxonomy): domain Eukaryota; kingdom Metazoa; phylum Chordata; class Chondrichthyes; order Myliobatiformes; family Dasyatidae; genus Hypanus; species Hypanus sabinus. Next base: position 30,956,306 of record NC_082721.1, read on the forward strand.
GCCAGTGACGAATGGCAATGGCTCTTGGACAAGAGGGAATAAAGCATTGTACACAACAAGGCTAGTCAGTGAAGAGATGATCACACTACTCTAAAAACTTCTATATGACCTCAACAGTTATGCCAAAACCATAGGTTACCTCTCAGAGAACACCGACTGGAGTGGAGACAGAGAAGGAGGCATATGTCCGTGTCCTAATCCAGTTAGGTGTGTGTTCCCTACCATCTTGCTACAGCTCCTGTCTAAGGGAACAGCAACATATAAATAGACTGATGTCCTCGTGAATCAGATAGGTGTCAACTCTCAGCAGGTTGCTACACAGCGGATCAAAGACCCAGTGATGCTAAGAGAAGCTCATTCTCCTCAGAAACAAAGAGGTACAACACGTGATCACTTTGAGAGGAACTGCATAGTGCAGGTTACTGCTACTGTTCTGTGGGAGCAGAGAGATGCCTCATGTGAGGGGGATCAGGAGACCTGAAAGAGCAAGTGAGAGATTGTCAGTTCCATGCAGGGTGAGAGGCATGTGTTCCTCGCAGCCCTCTTCACTTGGAGCTGTCTCCAAGGAGAGAAATGGGGAGTAGGGACCAAATGCCTCTGTTCAGGGTCTGCCAATCAGCCTGGCTCTGTCCTGGAGGGTGAAGCAACTGGGTTGGGATCTGGGCACCATCCAGTCATTGCAGAGTTGTCTACTGCTTCTTTGGAAAGGTCACCGGAGTTCAGCTTCCGCGCATTTTCATCACTTTTGATGTGAGCCCCATCCACCTGACGTTACAAACTCTCTTACCGTTGTAGCATTCAATCATGACCGCCCCTTCCACTGGGCATAGACGGTAATCCAAGCTGTGCGCTCAAGTGCAGGACATCTGGATCTGTCAGCCACATCAGCTGTGGGGCTTCTGAGACACAGGGAGTGATCTTCCGGTAGCCTGACTACACCACCCAGGACACTGTAATGAGTTACCTGTGGTTTTAAATTTAAGACACATTATTCAAACATCAGTCTATATATTTATTTTTTATTTCGAGATACAACATGGTACCAGACCTTTCCAGCCCAGCGAGCCCGCACAGTCCAATTACACCCATGTGGCTAATTAACCTACGAGCCCCCTTATGTCTTTGGAATGTGGGAGGACACCCACTCGATCTCGGGGAGTGTGTACAAATTCCATACAGACAGCGGTGGGAACGAAACCCTGGGTTGCCGGCGCAGTAAAGCACTACGCTAACCGTTACGTTACTATGCTGTGCACACACACACACACACACACACACACACACACACACACACACACACACACACACACACACACACACACACACACACACACACACACACACACACACACACACACCTGGAGGAACCAGCAGGCCAGTCGGCACCAGAGTCTAATTCGACATTTCGGGCCGAGACCCTTCGTCAGGACTGGGAAAAAGATATGAGGAGTCAGAGTAGGGAGGTGGAGGGAAGGGAAGAAGAAACACAAGATGAAAGGTGAAACTGGGAGGGGGGTGGAGGGGAGAAATAAAGAGCTGGGAGGTTGATTGGTGAAAGAGATACAGGGCTGGAGAAAGGAGAATCTGATGGGAGAGTTCAGAAGGCCAAGGAAGAAAAGGGGGAGGAGCACCAGAGGGAGGTGACGGGCAAGCAAGGAGATAAGGTGAGAGAGGGAAATGGAAATGGGGAGTGGTGAAGGAGAGGTGGAGGCGCATTACCGGAAGTTTGAGAAATTGATGTTCATGTTATCAGGTTGGAGGCTACCCAGACGGAATATAAGGTGTTGTTCCTCCAACCTGAGTGTGGCCTCATCACAACAGTAGAGGAGGCCATGGACTGACCTGTCAGAATGGGAGTGGGACATGGAATTAAAATGGGAAGCCTCTGGGAGATCCTGCTTCTTCTGGCGGACAGAGTGTAGGTGCTCAGCGAAGCGGTCTCCCAATCTACGTTGGGTCTCACTAATGTACAGTAGGTCATTTTGGGAGCACCGAACACAATAAATGACTCCAATAGACTCACAGGTGCAGAACTGTTTGGGGCCCTGAATGGTAGTGAGGGAGGAGGTGTAGCACTTGTTCTGTTTGCGGGAATAAGTGGCAGGAAGAAGACCAGCTGGGAGGAGCGAATGGAGAAAGGAATCGCATCAGGGGTGATCCCTGCAGAAAGCTGAAAGTGGGGGAGAGCGAAAGATGTCGTTGGTAGTGTGATCCTGTTAGAGATGGCAGAAGTAATGGAGAATTATGTGCTGGATGTGGAGGCTGGTGTGGTGGTAGGTGGAGACAAATGGAATCCTATCCCTGGTAGGGTAGTGTGAGGATGGGGTTAGAGCAGATGTGCTTGGAATGGAAGAGATGCAGTTGAGGTCAGCGTTGATGGTGGAGGAAGGGAAGCCCCTTTCACTGAAGAAGGAGGACACCTCCTTCGTTCATGAGAGCAGATGTGGTGAAGGTGGAGGAGTTGAGAGAAGAGAATGGCATTTTTACAAGTAACATGGCGGGAAGAGGTGTAGTCCAGGAAGCTGTGAGAGTTAGTGGGTTTATAATAGACAGCAGTGATTAAGCTGAGAGAGGGAGGCGTTGGAAATGGACCAGGTAAATTTGTGGACAGGGTGGAAGTTGGAGGCAAAGTTGATGAAGTCAACGAGCTCCGCAGGGGTGCAGGAAGCAGCAACAATGCAGTCGTCAGTGTAATGCAGAACAAGTTGGGGAGTGACACCAGTGTGAGCTTGGAACATAGACTGTTCCCCGTAGCCGACAAAAAGGCAGACATAGCTGGGACCCATGCAAGTGCCCAAGGCTACACCTTTTGTTTGACGGAAGTGGGAGGAGACGAAGGAGAAATTATTGAGAGTCTTTCTCCTACTCTGATGTCTCCTGTCCTCTTCAACTCGTTTGTTTTGCTTACTTGTCTCAACATTTCTTATAAATCCAGGTGTCAATTTTTGTCTGAGTACAGTCTTGTGAGCTGCCTTTTGTTATTTTGGAGGCATTGCAGATTTTGTCAGCAGTTCTTATACAAGCCAGCAAATGGCAGGCTTGCCCACCTAAAAAGTGTCATCATTGCTAGCATATGGCAATACATAAAGATTAAAGATTAGCTTTATTTGCCACATGTACATCAAAACGTCAGAACATACAGTTCAGAGAAATGCATCATTTGCATCAATGACCAACGCTGTGAGGATTGTGCCAGAGGCAGCCCACAAGTGTCACCACTCTTCTGGCGCCAACTACAAGCTCACAATTTATTAACCCTAACCCATATATCTTTGGAATGTGGGAGGAGCCAAAGCACCATGTTCTACCTATGCAGGGAGAACATTTAAACTCCTTACAGACAGCAGTGGGAATTGAACCCGCGCTGTAAAGCAATTACATTGCTGTGGCCGCCCATTAGATAAAGTAGCTATGGGTTTATGGACAGAAACCATGACAACATGACATAAAATTAGAGTCTTTGTCTCTTCTCGCTGTTGGGGTGGGGCCATGCCTATAATTATTGTATTGCTGGGCAGACAGGTCGTTACTGTGCCCCTGAACCTATTAGAGGCTTGTGTCCTCACGAGGGACAGGGCTCCTGTGTGTGCTCGGAGTTTCTGGAAGGAAAAGTTTGTTGAATATTTGGTGAGAGAACTTTAGAATCAATTTATTCCAGCAAGATGACAGTTGCATAACACACAGAAATCAAAGCAGACAGACAGACAAGCTAGAACAGAGGAGATCAGATTAAATAGTTGACAGCAGTGTACCTGCAAGTCTGGCATAATTTCTTCCGGTCGTCCTCCTTATTATAATTAAGGCTGGCAGTTGGAGAACCTTCCACAAATTAACAGAGACACAGTCTAGGGCTGTATGTCTACTGTTACACTAAGGTATTGTAGCATCTCAGACTTGAGTAAAAGCATTTCACCACAGAATAAGGAATTTGGGGTTTTTTTTGCCAGAACTTCTGCACCTCCAAAAATTTGATTACCAGATCACTGTAAATGTAACTAGTTGAGGGTTATGGGGAGCTGGCAAGAGATAAGGTCTATGGCTGATCAGCCACAAATTGTATTTAACTGTGGGGTGGACTTGAGTGGGTCAGTAGCCTGCTGCTGCTCCTATCTGCTTGTGTTCCTATGTAGTCGGCAGGGGAGACACCAACTACAAGACAGGATGTGGAGCCAGGGAAGAAGCAGGCAGCGTGTTGAACTCAAGAAAGAACTGGGTTCCATGAGATCTTTGGGGAACATGTACGAGAAGGGCTGCAAGAAGCCCAGAATGAATATTGAGCAGGAGGGAGCAAAACCCACATTAGAGTTGTGCAATCTCCAATAAAAATTATGGGAAAAAGTATGCCAGTAAAAAAGATTTTCTTGAGCATTAGTATGCAACGGTTACTACATGTGGGATAGGTGTTAATTCATTTTGCCTGAGAATTCAGACAAAAGTAGGTGAACAAAGAGTGGAAGATTTATCAGGTACTCCAGCAACAGAACAGAGGAATGAAGACATCAGGCAGATGGTGTGGGGAGCAAGCTTCGATATGTGGAAATGCAGGATAAATGTGAAATCAGAGGGGCTTAGTGAGTGCATTGGGACTAATTCAAGGTCATTTGTGTAGCCAAAATGAAGGAAGGACAGGAAGAGTCTAATAATTGGAGTAGCTAGCCAATGGGCTGGGACAGCCACTTCCTGGAGCTCCCCTCTCTATTGGTAGCAATGTGGCAGACATTCTGGGGCAGAGAGGGAATGCAAGACATGTTAGATCATACGTTTGTTCCACTTGACCACTATCGGTACTCAGGGACCAGCTATGGACAGGGAAAGCAGCAATAATTAGAGGGCAGCAAGATTCTGTGAGAGCAGGATGGGGCTAGGTTGTGATGGGAGGAAGAGAATGGGGAAGAGAGAGAAGAGGGAATGGAAAGCTTGATTCTAGGAAGGAACAGAGGAAAGTAAAATTGAGTGAGGGTGGAGGTGTACAAAGGAGTGTAAGTGATCTAAGTCTGTGTGTGAGTGTGATCAGAGTTTGGAGAGCATGCCTGTGCTAAGGCAGTGCAGCAGATCCTGGTCTCCAGTCACCTTGGACCTCCTTGCCATTGGACCAAAGACCTTCAGAGCTGTAAAACTGGATAATAAAATGAAGCTTTGAGCCTTTGAACTTCACTCTGTCAACTTCATTTAGTAACTGGTTGCCAGCAATAGTCCTAGAGTAGAAATATTTACCCACCGGGATCCTCCACACTTCAGCACTGGGTGGGAGCAAGCCTTCCTACCAGGAAGTCGTGTTGCAGCTACGTAAGACATTGGTTAGGTTGTGTACAGTTCCAGTCACATATTACAGGAAGGACAGAGGCTTTGCAGAGGGTGCAGGAGTTTATCAGGATGCTTCCTGGATTGGTGGGTAATAGTTATAAGGAGACATCAGACAAACTTTGCAAAACACACTAAGTACTGGAGGAACTCAGCAGGCCAGGCAGCATCTATGGAAAAGAGTAAACAGTCGACGTTTCGGGCCAAAACCTTTCAGCAGGACTGGAGAGAAAAGAGATGAGAAGTAGACTTAAAAGGTGGGGTGGGGGGGGAAGGGAAGAGAGAAACACAAGGTGATAGGTGAAACCAGGAGGCGGAGGGGTGAAGTAAAGAGCTGGAAAGTTGATTGGTGGAAGAGTTACAGGGCTGGAGAAAGGGAAATCCGATTGGAGAGAACAGAAATCCATGGAAGAAGGAAAAGGGGTGAGGAGAACCAGAGGGAGGTGATGGGCAGGCAAGGCGATAAGGTGAGAGAGGGAAACGGGAATGGGGGTTCGTGAAGAGGCAGGTCATTACCGGAAGTTCGAAAAATGGACCATCATCAGACAAATGTTGGATTGTTTCCTCCGCAACACTGGAAGCTGAGGGAAGACCTGATGGACGTTTATAAAATTATGAGCAGCACGGTTAAGATAGAAAGTCAGAACATTTTGTCCCACACTAGAGGGAATATCTTCAGATTCAGAATCAGGTTTATTATCACCAGCATGTGATGTGAAATTTATTAACTTAGCAGCAGCAGTTCAATGAAATACATAATCTAGCAGAGAAAAATAAATGAAATAAAAAAAATAATAATAATAAATTAGCAAATCAATTACAATATATATGCATATTGAATAGATTAAAAATGTGCAAAAAAACAGAAATACTACATATTTTTTTAAAAAGTGAAGTAGTGTCCAAGGGTTCAATGTCCATTTTGGAATCTGATGGCAGAGGGGAAGAAGCTGTTCCTGAATTGCTGAGTGTGTGCCTTCAGGCTTCTGTACCTCCTACCTGATGGTAACAGTGAGAAGAGGGCATGCCCTGGGTGCTGGGGGTCCTTAATAATGGACGCTGCCTTTCTGAGACACCGCTCCCTGAAGGTGTCCTGGGTACTTTGTGGACTGGTACCCAAGACAGAGCTGATTAGATTTACAACCTTCTACAGCTTCTTTGAGGTAAAAGGAGATGTGCAGGGATAGGTTTCTTTATATGGAGGCTGGTAGATGCCTGAAACACCTTGGCAATGGAAGAAAAGACGATAGGAGCACTTAAAAGGTGTTTAGATAGGTCCGTACATGAATATGCAGGCAAAAAAGGGATTCGTTTTATTTGGCTTCATGCTTGGCACAGACATCATAGATCAAAGGGCCTGTTCCTGCACTAATCAATGCCAATACCCACCTTCCCATCTCTCAATAATTCTCTTCAATTTTGTTTCTGGATTGACTTACTCTTTCTGGGTCTTGCTCTCTTGTGACCAACAGAATTTCTTCTTTCCCAAGCTATACAGCTGGTTAATAGTCTATGTCCTAATTCTGTGCTAAATCATTGAATGGTTCTCTGCAGTGAAATGGGACTAAATTGACCTTGGCAGCAGGACACATTCAAAGGTCTGAAAATGGACAGACTGTGTTAGGTTTGTTTTCATCAGCTGTTTCCATGACAACCCTGGGAGATGTTTTCAGCTCAGAATTGACAGTGAACAACTGCCAAGACCATTTACATCTGCAATTTTCACTATTTTAAAGCAGAGGAACATTTTATCAAAATGTTCCAACATGACAGGCAGATTAACTATTAATTTTACAAACTGCTTATTACTCTTCAATCTCTCTCTCTCTATATATCCTCCTTTTATTTTATGTGCTGCCTTGCATTACCTGATTCTGTGCCTGTCCCTTTCTTAACATAGTGCTCTGTCTCAGTATGGCATTTTGGAATGTCGGGTACAGCCACTCCATTTCCCTGCTTCAAATTTCAAAATAAATTTATTGTCAAAGTACGGGCACTCAGTGGCCACTTTATAAGGTACATCTACTCGTTAATGCAAATATCTAATCAGTCAATCATGTGGTAGCAACTCAATGGATAAAAGCATACAGGCATGATCAAGAGGTTCTGTTGTTATTCAGACAAAACATCAGAATGGGGAAGAAATGTGATCAAAGTGACTTTGACCATGGAATGATTGTTGGTGCCAGACGAGGTGGTTTGAGTATCTCAGAAACTGCTGATCTCCAGGGATTTTCATGCATAGCAGTCTCTAGAGTTTACACAGAATGGTGCCAAGAAAACCCCCAAAGAAACATCTAGTGAGTGGCAGTTCTGTAGGGCAAAAACACTTTATTAATAAGAGAGGTCAGAGGAGAATGGCCGGAGTGGTTCAAGCTGACAGGAAGGTGACTCAAGTAACCACTACAACAGCAGTGTGAAGAAATCTCCGAACACACAACGTATTGCATCTTCAAGTGGATGGGCTACAGCAGCTGACGGCCATGAACGCACACGCAGTGATTAGGTACCTCCTTTCGTAGATGTCACCATATACCACCCTGAGATTCATTTTCTTGTGGGCATTTGCAGTACAACAGAATCGTTGAAAAGCCACACGTAATCAAAGAGTGACAAGCATTCAATGTGCAAAAGACTAACTGTGCAAGTACAAAAATCAAATAGCAATAATAAATAAATCATACTGAGAGCGAGAGTTGTAGAGTTTTTGAAAGTGAGACCGCAAGTTGTGTTCAGTGATCAGCTCAGTGTTGAGATGAGTTATCTTATCCACGCTGGTACAGGAGTCTGATGGCTGAAGGATACTAACTGCTCCTGAACCTGGTGACGTGCTTCCTAAGGCTCCCGTACCTCCTCTCTGACGGCAGCAGAGAGGAGAGAGCGTGGCCTGGTTAGTGGGGTCCTTGATGGTGGATGCCGCTTTCTTGTGACAGCACTCCTTGTAGATGTGTTCAATGATCTTTTAAATGTCCTCAGTAAAGGTGGGGGGCTTTTCTTGTGATAGACAGGGCTGTATCCACCAATCTTGTAGACTTTTCCATTCATGGACATTGGTGTTTCCATACCAGTCTGGATACTCTCTGAAGTTTGTCAAAGTTTTAGGTGACATGCTGAATCCACACAAAGTTTTAACAAAATAAAGGCATTGCTGTGCAATCCAAGGAAAGATCCTTACATCGGGACCAATCAGCTCTGCAGTATCAGCTCAGTTTTTCACTGTCTGACTAGCTGGGCATTAACTCAAAATATGTAAATCACAGGCTTTGTACTCTTCCGTTTGTATTCTGTCATTGAAACTGTCCTTATTAACCTATAAACCAGATAACTTCATCAGCATCTTATCACCATGGCAACACTGGCTTCATCGTAGTAGAGATATTTCTTTTCCACTATCAATCACTCTATCACCTTGTCTGCAATTTAAAACTTAATCATTTTCTTTCCTTTCTGGTACTAATGAAGGATCTTTGATCTGAAACATTAACTGTTTCTCTTTCAACATTTGCTGGGTGTTTCCAACAACATTTCCTGTTGTTGGTTCAGATTTCTGGCATCCATGTTTCTTGCTCCTTATTTCCTTATTTTTATCCACTTTTTCAGTCTTCCATCTTACCCATTTTGTCTCCCGCTGTATCTTACCCAGTCACACTTTCTTTACCTCCCAGATCTTCTCTCTCCCCCGTTAATCCTTTGTCCCTGTATTTCTGCTTTCTTTTGCTCTCCCAGTTTCCCTATCTGTACCTACAGATTTTTCTGTAACCCTTACTCATCTCTCTCACTCATTCTCTCTGATGCCTCTCTTACCCCAGTCTCTCCCTGAATCTCTCCACCTTTCTCTTCTGTTCTCTCCCTCATCCTCTCCGTTTTTGGGATTTATTTCTCCCTCTCTATTTAATCTTCTCACACATGTTTCTTTTGTACTGTCTTTCTATCCTTTTCTTGCTTTCTCTGCCTCTCCATCCCACATTTTTTTCCTCTCCACCACTGATTCACTTTTTTCCCTTCGCTTTCTGTCTCCACCCTTCTCTCTCGTGTAATCTCTACCACACCCACTCCCTTTCTCCTGCTCTCTCGTGCAATCTCTACCACACCCACTCCCTTTCTCCTTCACTCTCATGCACTCTACCACACCCACTCCCTCTCTCCTGCTCTCTCGTGCAATCTCTACCACACCCACTACCTTTCTCCTTCTCTCTCATGCAATCTCTACCACACCCACTTCCTTTCTTCTCTCTCGTGCAATCTCGACCACACCCACTCACTTTCTCCTTCTCTCTCGTGCAATCTCTACCACACCCACTCCCTTTCTTCTCTCTCGTGCAATCTCTACCACACCCACTCCCTTTCTTCTCTCTCGTGCAATCTCTACCACACCCATTCCCTTTCTCCTTCTCTCTCGTGCAATCTCTACCACACCCACTCCCTTTCTTCTCTCTCGTGCAATGTCTACCACACCCACTCCCTTTCTTCTCTCTCGTGCAATCTCTACCACACCCACTCCCTTTCTTCTCTCTCGTGCAATGTCTACCACACCCACTCCCTTTCTTCTCTCTCGTGCAATCTCTACCACACCCATTCCCTTTCTCCTTCTCTCTCGTGCAATCTCTACCACACCCACTCCCTTTCTCCTGCTCTCTCATGCAATCTCTACCACACCCACTTCCTTTCTTCTCTCTCGTGCAATCTCTACCACACCCACTCCCTTTCTTCTCTCTCGTGCAATCTCTACCACACCCACTCTCTTTCTCCTTCTCTCTCGTGCAATCTCTACCACACCCACTCCCTTTCTTCTCTCTCGTGCAATCTCTACCACACCCACTCCCTTTCTTCTCTCTCGTGCGATCTCTACCACACCCACTCCCTTTCTCCTTCTCTCTCGTGCAATCTCTACCACACCCACTCCCTTTCACCTTCTCTCTCGTGCAATCTCTACCACACCCACTCCCTTTCTCCTTCTCTCTTTGCTGCGTTTTCTCTCCTTTTGTTTTCTCCTTTGTGTGTGTATGTATGTGTGCGTGCATGTGTGTGCACGTGCATGTGTGTGCGCGTGTGTGTATGTGTGTGTGTGTTTGTGTGTGTGTGTGCATGTGTGTGTATTGGTGTGTGTGCGTGTGTGTGCATGTGTGAATGTGTGTGCGCGTGTGTGTGTGTGTGTGTGTGTCCATATGTTAAAAAGTGAGAAAGGGAGAGAGAAAGAGAGTCTCCTCCACTGTGTGATCTCCAACCCCTGTGCCTTAGAGTTTCTGATCCCCTGATCTTCTCCATCTGTCCCCCCCCCCCACCTGGTTTCCACCCATTCCTGACTCTGGTCCAGACCCCCATCTCGTGCAGGAGTTCCACTCAGCTCAGTGAGAACAGCTTTGGACTTGTGGCCAGGCAGTGAAGAACTCTTTTCTATATAATCAGAGAGCAAAGTGTTGCAAATGCTGAATTATACAGCAGATCAGAGAGCAATTGTGGAGAGAACAAAAGTTAACGTTTTGGGTGAACTTTTCTTCCCTTTTCTGTCAATCTAGAATACAATTCATTATTTCAAAAATAAATTGTATTCATAAAAATACATACAAAATATGTACATGGCTTTGTTTACATTCACTGAGTCATCAAAGTCAAAGTAACTTTACTGTCAAAGTACATATACATATAATATCATATACTACCTTGAGATTCATTTTGATAGAGATCAAGACTTGCTCTGTCCCCCCGGGAACAGCCCGCAGGTCAGAGAATCCTCAGTTGTCCAGCTGCTTGGGCGGAACCTCGGTAAGAACCTTTGTGTCCTTTCCTCTGCAAACACAGTCCACAACGGGGTGGACACTGCCCAGATTTAATTTCACCCACATCTCAAACCTGCTCTGTGTTCTGACCAGGAGATGGCAGCAAAGCCTTACTGCACAAAGCACGTTAGTGACTGGGTGCATTCATCATCACTCAGGTGGTTGTTCAGGGGGAAGGTTAAAGGACATTTTGTTTGAGAACCTGCCGCGTGGAGACGCAGTGGAGCAGGAGGTCTGCCCAATGCTCTTCCCCGTTGCATCATCAGCAACAGTGATGAGTTGGCATACAGGAAGGAGGTAGAGGGGCTTGTCAAACGGGGTGAGATCAACAATCTGAGTCTCAGCGTGGACAAGACGAGATGATCGTGGGCTTCCGGAAGCACAGGTTAATCACTCTTCATTGTACGTCAGTGGCTCCACTGTGGACTGAAGACCACGAAGTTCCTCGGTGTCCACACAGCAGACAATTTAACCTGGACCCATAACTCCTCTCCTTGTGAGTCACAGCAGCACCTACATTTTCTGAAGAGATTGAGGCATGCAAGGCTCCCTGCCCCCTTTCTAACAACTTTCTACAGGAGAACCATCGACGGTGTCCTGTCTGACTGTGTCATTGCGTGGTACGGAAGCTGCAAGGCATCGGACCACAAGACCCTACAGAGGATAGTGAAAACCACTGAGAGGGCCATTGGGATCTCCTTCCCCCTGTCCTGACAGTTACAGGGAGCATTGTGCCCAAAGGGCCTGAGGATCCCTACTACCTAGCTCACAATTTCTTTCACCCATTACTGTAAGAAAGGAGGCACCAAAGTATAAGGACCAGAACAGCCATACTGGGAAACAGCTTCTTCCCTCAGGCTGTGAAGCTAACAAACAGCCTGACAAAGGGTCTAGTGTTTTCCCAGCGTATGTGATGCATAAATTCTCCTCAGGCTTCCAGGATTTTGATTTTAACCGAAGTTTTGATGACAAACTTGTCTTTCTTCATCAGGGATGATGTCTGGGCATGGCTAGTCCAATGGTATATATACACAACTCCTGTTGTCTGTCCCTCCTGATTGGTTGGTCCTCATCCAATCAGATTTCTCCTGTCCCACCTTGTTTAAAATCATATTCCAGTTCTTATTTAGAGCAAGACCTTCACCTTTGTTTAATTTCTTATTCTTTAGTCTTAATTCAATGGTTTCGTTCACCATGTGGTCCCAGAAGCCATTGGCATCACAGTAGTTCTGTGCCGTCGAAGTCGATCCTGCAGTCATTGTGAATGCAATGCTCTTCCATCGCTGATTTCCCTGGGTAACCCAATCAGGAAGGACAGACAACGGGAGTTGAGTACAAACACCAACGGACTAGACATGCCTAGGCAGCATCCCCGATGAAGATGGCAGAGTTTGTCATCAAAACATCAGTTAAAATCAACACCTGGACCGGGCTGGAAGCCCAAGAAGGTTTATGCGTAACAAATAGCATGCTACCAATGATATATATACGTACACACACTGTCAGATTACGATAAACTTGAACTTGAACTTGAAATGAAATCTGGAAAATCAGGACCTGGATCTAATGGCGAGAGGGAGACTAGGATGAAGAGGTAGTTGGAATGATGTGAAGAGAGGGATGGGGGGCAAAATGTTTTGGAGGAGAGAGTGGATGAGATTGATGGTTGAGGAATGATATTGGGGGTGTAGTTCAGTGTGGTGAGCTCAGTGGTTGGGAAGTTGAAGATCCTGTTTGAGGTGAGATTTGGTGAGTGGATGTGAACTTGGTTGTTGGGGGACTATGGTTGTTGGCATGAGGTGTAAGTCTGGTCAGTGGTAAGAGTTGAGCCTGGTGGTTGGGGTATGGTTGGTGGTCCAAGGTAAAGTTTGGAGTTCAGGGTGTATTTGAGGGTGAAGTTGGTGGTCCGAGTTTGATTGGTGATGCAGAGTAAAGTTTGGAGTCCAGGGTGTGTTTGTGGGTGAGGTTGGGGTGTGGTTGGTGGTCCGGGGAAAAGTTTGGAGCCCAGATTGTGTTTGGGGTTAGGGTTGGTGGTCTAGGGGTGTGGTTGGAATCAAGGATTGAGATTAGTGGTCGTCAGTGAGGTTGATGACTCAATGACTATCGCCCAGTTGCACTGACATCCACAGTGATGAAGTGTTTTGAGAGGCTGGTGATGAAACATATCAAATCCTGCCTGAGAGATGACTTGGATCCCTTCCACTTTGCCTACTGGAGCAACAGGTCCATGGCAGACTCCATCTCATTGGCTTTTCATTCAAGCCTGAAAGATCTGGATAGCAAAGATGCATACATCAGGATGTTCTTTATTGATTACAGCTCAGCATTTAATACCATCATCCCCTCAAAACTAATCAATAAGCTCTAAGGCATGAGCCTCAAACCTCCTTGTGCAACTAGACTCTAGTCAGCTCAGATTGGCAAAAACATCTCCTCCACGATCTCCAACAGCACAGGTGCACCACAGGGCTGTGTGCTTAGCCCCCTGCTCTACTCACTTTATACCTACGACTGTGTGGCTAAGCACAGCTCCCATGCCATATTCAAGTTTGCAGACAACACCACTGTTGTCAGCTTATGCCAATGGTGGTGATGAATCAGCATTCAGGAGGGAGATTGAAAATTTGGCTAAGTGGTGTCATAACAACGTTCCACTCAATGTCAGCAAGACCAAGGAACTGATTGTAGACTTCAGGGAGGGAAACCAGAGGTCCATGAGCTAGTCCTTATTGGAGGGTCAGAGGTGGAGAGGGTGAGCAACTTTAAATTCCTGGGTGTCATGATTTCATAGGACCTGTTCTAGATCCAGCATGTAAAAGCAATTATGAAGAAAGCACAGCTGTGCCTCTATTTCCTTAGGCGTCTCTGGAGATTTGGCATGACATATATAACTTTGACAAACTTCTATAGATGTGTAGTGGAAAGTGTATCGATTGGCTGCATCACAGCCTGGTAAGAGAACACCAATGCCTTTGAACGGAAAATCTTACAGAAACTGGTGGATTCAGCCCATTACATCACAGGTAAAGCCCTTCCAACCACTGAGCACATCTACATGAAACACTGTCATAGGAAAGCAGCATCCATCATCAGAGATCCCCACCACCCAGGACATGCTCTTTTCTTGCTGCTGTCATCAGGTAGAAGGTACAAAACCATAGACCCATAGAACACTACAGCACAGTACAGACCCTTCAGCCCTCCATGTTGTGCTGACCCATATAATCCTTAAAAAAAGTACTGAAACCACACTACCCCATAACCCTCCATTTTTCTTTCATCCATGTGCCTGTTCAAGAGGCTCTTAAATACCCCTAATGTTTTAGCCTCCACCACCATCCCTGGCAAGTCGTTCCTCACAACCCTCTGTGTGAAAAACTTACCTCTGATGTCTCCCCTAAACTTCGCTCCCTTAGTTTTGTACATATGCCCTCTGGTGTTTGCTATTGGTGCCCTGGGAAACAGGTACTGACTATCCACCCTATCTATGCCTCTCATGATCTTGTAGACCTCTGTCAAGTCCCCTCTCATTCTTCTACGCTCCAAAGAGAAAAGTCCCAGCTCTGCTAACCTTGCTTCATATGACTTGTTCTCCAATCCAGGCAACATCCTGGCAAATCTCCTCTGCACCCTCTCCATAGCTTCCACATCCTTCCTATAATGAGGTGACCAGAACTGAACACAATACTCTAAGTGCGGTCTCACCGGAGATTTGTAGAGTTGCAATATGACCTCTCTACTCTTGAACACAATCCTCCTGTTAGTGAAGCCTCAGGACTCACACCACCAGGTTCAAGGACAGTTACTGCCCCTCAACCATCAGGCTCCTGAACAAAAGGAGACAACTACACTCATTTGCCCATTCATTGTGATGCTCCCACAACCAATATATCACTTCAAGGACTCTTCTTCACGTTCTCATTCTATTTATTTATATTTGCATTTGCAGTTAGTGTCTCATGCACACTGGTTGGTCTTTCACTGATCCTGTTATTGTTACTATTCTGTAGATTTGCTAAGTAAGCCCGCAAAAAAATGAATCTCAGGGATGTCTGTAGTGATGTACTGTACGTACACTTTGATAATAAAATCTACTTTGAACTTTGGTGGTTGGGGGTGAGTTTAAATGTTGGGAGAGGAGGCTGGTGATGGGTGAGGTCTGTATCAGGGTGCGAGGTAGAGTGGATGGGCAAGTGGAGTTGCCTGCCAGAGATTGGTTGGTTGATAGAAACGTATCTTCCATACTAAACCATTGGCCATGTGTTCCATTCAGTCACAGGTTGTTCGCCGGGATCTGTGACTGACCAGAACGCAGGGACAATGGGAGAGGCAGGGACAGTACGGTATTGTAGTGGTCAGAGTAACACTTTTACAGTGCCAGCTACTGGGGTTCAGTTCCTGCCACGGTCTGTAAGGAGGTTGTATGTTCTCCCCGTAACCGTGTGGGTCCCGTCGAGTGCAGCAGTTTCCTCCCACATTCTGACGACACATGGATTGGTGGGTTAGTTGGTCTCCTGACTGTGATTGGGTGGCATTGGCTCAATGGTCGGAGGGGCCTGTTACTGTGCAATATCACACAAAGTAATGAAGCAGAGGGTTAATAAGCACTTTTTGAACAGTTTGTGGCGAGGGTTTGCTATTAAGTTCAGTGCGGACTCAGAGAGTTATTTAATTATGTGGTCCCCGGTGAGGCTCCAACTGGAATATTATTTGCAGCTCTGGTCTCCCCAGCTAAGCCTGTGAAGGTTCACCAGATTGATTCCTGGAATGGTGAGTTGGTCATACAAGGACAGGTTCGGCAGATTGACCCAGAGCTCCCCAGGGTGAAGAAGAACTGGGAGGTGATGTCATTGAGTTCTCACTGAGTGTGACTGAGCAGTTGCAGGGATAAAGTTTCCTCTGGCTGAATTGTAACCAGGGGAATACAGTAAGTAGTTTGCCATTTAGAATAGGGGCAGAAAGGATTATTTTTACCCAGAGATTCATGGAATTCTGCTTCCAAGACGGATCTGGATGTTCTGTTGCTGAAGGTTACAGATTTTTAAATATTGAGAGAATCACATCAGATGAGGTAATGCAGGAACATGATCTGAACAGATCAGCCACGGTCTTACTGATCAGACAGCTTCCATATCTTATGCTGTACTGGATCAGGGAGTGCAGCTAAACACAGCACCGGGACAGGGTGTGTAATTAAACACAGCACCAGGACAGGGTGTGTAATTAAACACAGCACTGGGTCAGACTGTGTAATTAAACACAGCACTGGGTCAAGGAGTGCAGCTAAACACAGCACTGGGACAGAGAGTGTAATTAAACACAGCACTGGATCAGACTGTGTAATTAACACAGCACTGGGTCAGGGAGTGCAGCTAAACACAGCACCAGGACAGGGTGTGTAATTAAACACAGCACCGGGACAGGGTGTGTAATTAAACACAGCACTGGGTCAGACTGTGTAATTAAACACAGCACTGGGTCAGGGAGTGCAGCTAAACACAGCACCAGGACAGAGAGTGTAATTAAACACAGCACTGGGTCAGGGAGTGCAGCTAAACACAGCACTGGGACAGAGAGTGTAATTAAACACAGCACTGGAACAGGGAGTGTAATTAAACACAGCGCCGGGACAGGGAGTGTAATGAAATGCTGCATGGGGTCAGCGTGTGTAATTAAACACAGCACTGGCTCAGACTGTGTAATTAAACACAGCATTGGGTCAGGGAGTAAAGCTAAACACAGCACCAGGACAGCGAGTGTAATTAAACACAGCACTGGATCAGACTGTGTAATTAAACACAGCACTGGGTCAGGGAGTGTAATGAAATGCTGCATGGGGTCAGCATGTGTAATTAAACACAGCACTGGGTCAGGGTGTGTAATTGAACACAGTACAGGGTCAGGGTGTGTAGCCAAACACTGCATGGGGTCAAAGTATGTAATTAAACACAGTGCAGGATCATGGTGATTTAAATACATCAGTGGGACAGGGTGTGTAATTAAACACAGCACTAGGTGAGGATGTGATATTTAAACACAGTACAGGGTTAGGGAGTGTAATTAAACACAGTACAGGGTCAGAGTGTGTAATTGAAAACAGAACAGGGTCAGGATGTGTACTTAAACACAGCACGAGATCCATGTGTGTCTATGAACACAACATGACATCAAAGTATGTAATTAACACAGCACAGTGTACATCATAAGGTCAGTGTGTGCAATTAAACACAGCACCTGGTCACAAAACACATAACAAGGATAGGGAGTGTAGCTAAACACAGCACAGGGACAGGGAGTGTAGCTAAACATAGCACTAGGTCAGGATGTGTAATTAAACACAGCACGGGGTTAGGGTGTGTAGCTAAACACAGCACGAGGTCCGTATGTATATAGGAATGACAATATCATATGAAAGTATGTAATTAAACATAGCACAGGATCAGGGTGTGGAAATGAACACAGAACTGGCTCAGGATGTTTAGCTAAATGCAGTAAATGGTCAGGCTGTGTAATTAAACACAGTGCATGGTCAGGCTGTGTAATTAAACACATTGCAGGGTCAGGGTGTGTAATTAAACACAGTGCAGGGTCAGGGTGTGCAATTAAGCACACCAGAAGGTCAGAGTGTGTGATTAATCAAGCTGAAGTTTAGAGAATGTAATTGAATTAAGCACAGGGCCAACATATGTGATTAAGTAACAAAAGCTCAAAGCGTGCAATTACACACGGTAAGGGGTTGGCATTTGATTAAACACGGTACAAGGTTATTGTGTGTGAGGGAACACAGCACGTTGAATAAAGATGGCCGAGGCTCAGCAGGCAAACAAGTAGTGTGGAATCAGTGTGTGATTAAATCTGGCTCAGGTTCAGGATATCTAAGTAAACACAACTGCATCTGTGTGTGAAATTAAACACAGCACTGGGACAGCTTGCGATTAACCAGCAAGCTGTCATTGGTTTGAGAGTGTGTAATTGAACGCAGCATGGGGCCCTGGAATGACTAACTGTATAGGAATGTGTTGCAATGTGGAAGATATGTCACAGGAGCTCTTAGTGCTTTACCTGGGAGCACTGATCAATGTTTGTAGACAGGTTTTCAACTCTTGGGAGTATCAGAGCACAGCCCACACCAGTCCTTCATTCAACTCTACACCAACAAGCACAAACATCAGCAGTAGCCACTGGATAATGATTAGAAGCAGGCACGTCTTGTAACATTGGTCTTGAAGTTAATTTGCATAGACGCTTGTAAATTTACAACCTATTCGACCCGTCTTGTCTACACATGCAACACTGAAATTCTAGATCGTTGTAGCCTCTCATTCTGCAGATCTTCAATGTTTCAACTCTTCAAGTTCTCTTCCAGACTCCTTGCAAATGTGAAGGTTGAAGCTAAAGGCTGGAGCTTGTTCCTGCCTGTGCCAGGCTTTCCAGCAGGGAGCCCCAGATCCCCACATCCCTTTGAGTGGAAATCCTTTCCCCACCTCCTACCTAAACCTTCCACCGACTAAAACCTCTTTCCGAGTTATTGATCTCTCTGCCAAGGCAAATAGGTCATTCCTGTTCACTCTGTCTAGACTCTCACAATTTTGTAACTGCAATTAAATATCCTCTTAGTGTTCTTTGTTCCAAAGAAAACAACCCCTGACGTGTCATTCCTGTGGTAGTAATTCCCCAACCCCAGCAACATCCTTGTAGATCCCTATGCCCTCTCCAATGTTACCATATTCTTCCTGCAGTGAATGACCAGAACTCCACAGAGTCCTCCAGCTGTGTCCTAACTAGAGTTTTACACATTTCTAACATGACTACCCTGCTCTTTTGTTCTTTGGATTAGTAGTGTGATCACCAAGTTCAAGTTTAATTGGCGTTCAACTATACCCATTTATACAGCTAAATGAAACAGCATTCCTTCGGGGCCAAAGTGCAAACATAGTGCATGCACTCACAATAAAAGAGCAGAGAGAGCAGAGGCATGGCAGGGAGCCTGGAATCCATGCTGCGCTCCAGTGCTTTCTTTGAGGAAGACGAGCTGGACTGATTTTATCTGCTGAGCCAGTGTGAGATGAGGAACGGCTGTGTATTTATTCTAGCAAAAACATGGCTCCAGGACAACGTCAGGTTCCTGAGCGGCATGTCCTGAAGATTGATGTTTCAATCTCTCGTTACTCCGGAGAGAAGTTCTCACCTGCTTATAAGGGCAATAATTGTACCAGAGCCCAGGAAGAGCAGGGTGAGCTGCCTTAACAACTATCATCCAGTGGCACTCACATCTACAGTGATAAATGCTTTGAGAGGTTGGTTATGACTAGGATCAAGTCTTACTCATCAAGGACCTGGACCCACTGCAATCTGTCTATCACCACAATAGGTCTACAGTGGACATGGTCCCACTGACTCTTCACACAGCCTTGGATCTCCTGAACAATACAAATACCTTTGTTAGGATGCTGTTTATTTACTACAGCTCAGCATTTAACACCATCATTCCTACAGTTCTGATCGAAAATATCCAGAACCTGGACCCATATATGTCCCTCTGCAACTGGATCCTTGACTTCCTAACTGGAAGACCACAATCTGTGCAGATCAGAAATAAGATCTTCACCTCGCTGGCAATCAACACCGACTCACCTCAAGAGTGTGTGCTTAGCCCACTGCTTTACTCTCTCTACACCTATGACTGTGTAGCTAGGCACAGCTCAAATGGCATTGATAAGTTTGCTGAAAACACACCACTGTTGGCAGAATCTCAAATGGTGATGAGAGGGCGTACAGGAGCAAGGTATACCAGTCACTTGAATGACATCACAGCAACAATCTTGCACCCAACGTCAGCAAAACCAAACAGCTGACTGTGGATTTCAAAAAGGGTAAGATGGGAGAATATGCACCAGTTCTCATAGAGGGATCAGAAGTGGAGAGAGAGAGCAATTTCAAGTTCCTGGGTGTCAATATCTCTGAGAACCTAACTTGGACCCAATATATTAATGCCGTGGCTATATTTCATTCAGAGTTTGAGGAGATTTGGTATGTCAACAAAAGCACTCACAAATTTACTGTACAGATGTACTGTGGAGCGCGTTCTAGCTGGCTGCATCACCATCTGGTATAGCGGATAGGGGAGCTACTACACAGGATCGAAGTGAGCTGCAGAGAGTTGTAAAATTAGTCAGCTCCATCATGGGCACCAGCCTCCATACATCTCTATACATACTCCAGGACATCTTCAAGGAGTGGTGCCTCAAAAAGAAGATATCCATCATTTAGGACCTCCGGCACCCAGGACATACCTGCTTCTGATTGCTACCATCAAGAAGGAGGTACGGAAGCTTGAAGGCATACACTCAGCAATTCAAGGACAGCTTCTTCCCCTCTGCCACCAATTCCCAAATTGACATCGAACCCATGAACACGAATCACTACTTTTTAATCTCTTTTTTTGCATTACTTATTTAATTTAATTGTTATATATATACTATATATTCATAATGTAATTCACTGTGTTTTTTCTGAATGAATGAATGAATGAATGAATGAATGAATGAAATTTTATTTTTCGGTCAGTACAAACATAACAAAAAGCATAATTTTCAACGATTATTTCATAAGACAAAACTAAATAATAAAAATCTTTCAAACAGACCAAAAGAGTGTAGGCTGAAGCTACAGCTTATTACACCTACCCCTCTTACTTAGACAAAAACATATTTGGCATCCGTTATCACATCAAAGCAAAAAAAATCATAATCTTTTAACACAAAATCCAATTCCAAGTATAATTTATTTACATTACTTCCATTCATTTTAAATCAAGTATTTTATATTTGTTCATTAAATTATTTTTAAATAATTTTTTAAACTTGTTAAGTGTGGTGCATGTTTTTAAATTCTCACTACAACTGTTCTGTAGATTCACCCCTCTGAATGAAATACGATAATTTTCTACATTTGTTCTTATCCTTTGCTTTGAAATATACATATTCCTCTCAATATTTTTTCTCAATATTATCATTTATTGTATTATAGTGCTGCTGCAACATTAGCAAATTTCACCACATATGCCAGTGATATTAAACCTAATTCTGTTTCTGATGCTATCCTGGAGCCACGTTTCTGCTAGAATAAGTACACAGCAGTTCCTTATCTCACACTGCTCCAGCAGAAAAAGTCAATCCAGCTTGTCTTCCTCAGAGAAAACAATGGAGAGCAGCACTGAATGGAAGGAGAACGGCCTCCAATCTAGCACGGATACCAGCCTTTCTGGTGTGCCTCTACTCTCTCTGTTCTTTTCCCACCCAACCTCCTCCTGTGTGTGGCTGTAACAGACAATGTCACAGCGTGAGGGCCCGGTCTGGGAGACAACCAACATCATGCATCTCCCCCGCCATCTGTCTCACCAATGGACCATTGAACCGGGCTTGCAGTGCAAACTTCATACATCTTCTAAGCAAACATCTTTCCTCTCCTAGGGATGAGGTCTTTGGAGCTTCAGTTGGTGTTTCTGTAGCTCTGAGTTTTTATGGTATTGGGTTGCTAGCCCCATGCCCAATCCTCCTCCTTCTGCAGTTGGGCTTGGGACTGACCGTGGCGATGTTGCTCACAAGGCTAGTCCATTGGTTTATTTCTGTAACCTTGAATTCTCTCTCCTCATTTCTCACTATTCTGTTAGCTTGGGTGTCATCGACAGACTTCGCAGTTGTGGCCTCTACGTATCAGTCCAAGTCACCAAATCCAACAGGCAGAACACGGTGCCCAGTACAGCAAGCCTCCAGCAAACAGAACAGATGTGGGGCAGACCTGGAGCCTTTCCTGTTCTCTCCCGTGTGTAGTAACCTCTGAATGTTTAAAATCCAGCCAGCTGCATAGCAAGGAAGATCTGAGAACGAAGATTTCAGAGACGGTGTTCTCCAGGAGCCACAGAGAATATCAGCTGCTCAGCAGAACTGGATTTTTTTGTGAGAGGGGCTCCTGGGTGGCCTAAATGTACAACAGGAGATTATAGCAGACTGCGCTCACTGCCCTTGCAGCTCTGGACTGACCCGGCCACAAACCATTCCCTCTCGATTCTATCACTGTGGCAACTCTCCAATATAATAATAACCAGAAGAGAGCCCTAACCAGAGGCAGAGGGCCATTCACTCTTGCACTGTTGCCGATAACTTTAATCTGTCATTGTGAGGCCTGTACTTTAGCTGATGGCTGACGTAGGTCCTTTGGGGGTACAGGATGGAAATTTAAGCCTGTGGGCCACATGCCAAGTTAGAATTAGCTACGAATTGCACCAACTATGTTGTTTGCTTAGGCTGATTTCCAAACTTTAAAAAAAAATCACAAAGCCCCTTTTAGAATTAAAAGTATTTGGACTAACAAATCTTTCTCTGTAACATGACCTCCTGGCTGTTCATTATTTTTCTGGTTGTTTCAAGATGAGGTACGTAATGTCTCTGCGTTGTACAGGTCCCACCCGTCAGTGTGCTAATCTTTTCAGTCATGTCTCGTTGTGCATGCATTTGTTTGAAATTCAGTGTGTACCTGGGAACGTTCTTAGTGTGTGTGTGTGTGTGTGTGTGTGTGTGTGTGTGTGTGTGTGTGTCTGAAGATGTTCATGTCTGGGGGGGTGTGTGTGTTTATTGTATGTGCATATGCATACAACTGTCTTTGTCCTGCTTGTTCTGAAGTATTAAGTATAATTTAATATTTTTGCATGTGGGCATGAACTTTTATTGTGAACAATTTAAACAACATCACTTACACTTGGGAAGCGATTCTGTAGCTGACGGCCTACAGATAGTGAGACTGCAGTTCAAATTGCAACACCTGCAGGAGGGAGGCCCCTTCCTGGACCAGGATGGGAGAAGGTCATTATTCTACCACCGTTGGAGATTGTGACATGTGGACCTTCAATCGGTGTGTGTGGGATGGAGTCAGGGACAGATCTGACATGACGCACAATCAAACCTACGTAATGGCCAGTGGATAATGTATGAAACCTGTGGGTCACAGAAACCCGTGTCATTCAGAGAGATAGGGCTGGGCTACTGGTATAATCCTAAATCAAAACTGAAGAGCCAATCAGATTCTTCGTACGAAGCTGAAACTAGCCAGCGGCAAGTTTCTCAGTGTGAAGGAAATGAAGTGTAGAACAGAAAACATTTAGGTTCTGCCTCATTCTTTCAAGAGTAATATTTATATTATGGAGCTGAGTGGATTACTTGGGAAATGACTGTGGCAAAATGCACGGCTCTGTGTATAGAAGGCTGGTGGAGCTGCTGTTTCACTGTTGTAGTGTTCTAAGTTCAGTCCTGAGCTTGGCTACTGACTGTGCGGAGTTTGCCCGTTCTCCCGGCAACTGATTTGAGTTTTCTCCAGGTTCTCCTGTTTCCTGCAACATCTAAAAAACCTGCAGATTGGAAGGGTAATTGGCCACATTGCGAATTGCCCCTAGAGTATAGGTAATGGTTATATCTGGAGGGACGGTGCTAATGGGAACTAGGCGAGAATTAGAAAAAGGGTTGAGCTTAGATTAAGGTCTGATGGTCAGCATGGACCATCTGTTTCCACTGGCAGGTGGGACTAGAACTATGGGACATAGCCTCAAGGGGGAGTAGATTTAGGACAGAGATGAGGAGGAACTGCTTTTCCCAGAGAGTGTGGAATTCTCTGCCCAATGAAGCACTGGAGGCTACCTCAGTGAATATACTTAAGGCAAAGTTGGATAGGTTTTTGCATAGTAGGGGAGTTAAAGGTTATGGGGAAAAGGCAAGTAGGTGGAGGTGAGTCCATGGCCAGATCAGCCACGATCTTATGGAATGGCGGAGCAGGCTCGATGGGCCAGATGGCCTACTCCTGCTCCTATTTCTTATGTTCTTATGGAGCAGATAGGCTGAAGGGCCTGTTTCCAAGCTGTATGACTCAATAACTCTGCCCATGACTAAGGAGCATTAGAGTCAAGCATTTATTATCCATTTAGCTGTACCAGGTGGTATTGGCAGAGATGCTTTCATCTGCATATGCCCCTTGAATATTACCTATTAAAATGGAAATAACATTTATTTTCTCTGTTGACCAACCCTGCTCAAATATATCATGTACTTATGTCAAAGTAGTGCCATTAAAATTATTTATAATAATGCTACCAGCAGCACAAGGAATACCTCTGCCAAGTTCTATACACACAATAGTAATCATATTCATGTTTATTTTCACTGACGTGTCATGAAATTTGTTGCTCTGTGGCGGCACTGCAGTGCAAGACATAAAATTTATTATAAATTACAATAAATAAACAAGCAGTCCAAAGCAGGAAGAGTGAGGTAGTGTTTGTGGGTTCATCATCTGCTCAGAAATCTGATGGCAGAGGGCAAGAAACTGTTTCTGAAGTGTTGAGCGTGGGACGTCAGGCTCCTGTACCTCCCCCAAGATGGTTGTAATGAGAAGAGGACTTGTGCCAGAGGGTGAGGATCCTCAATGACGGATGTTGCCTTCTTGAGATGCCAGCTTTTGAAGGTGTCCTTGACGGCGGGTAAGGTTGTGCCTGATGTAGACCTGCTGAGTACACAACTCTCTGCAGCCTCTTTCAATCCTGGACATTGGAGCCCCCATGCTGGACATTGATGAAAAGAGTCAGAATGCTCTCTGGCTGTAGAAATTTGCAAGAGTCTTTGGTGACAGACAAATTCCTACTGAAGGAGGGCGGTGGCATGCTCCTTTCCTGATTGCTTCAATGTGTTGGGCACAGGATAGGTCCTCTGAGCTGCCCAGGAACATGAAGCTGCTCACCCTTTCCACCGCTGATGACTGGCTTGTGTTCTCCCAACATCCCCTCCCTGAAATTCACAATCAAATCCTTGGTCTTACAGACACCAACCAACCTTGCCTCCTTGTCACTGAGATTCTGTCAGCAACTCCTCACACAGGGTCCAGGTGAATGGATACTTTCTGTACTGATGCCCTTGTTATATTACAAGACACCTTGATTCTCCGAATGATCAATTGATCATATGTGTTGCCTATGGAATCTTTATTATTAACCAATGGCCCATTTAACAGGAATCCATTGTAATTCTTTATGTCATATAATTGTTGAATCTCGGTGTTTTTTGTTCCATGTAATGGCGACATCACAGTAATTTCCTAATGTTTGTAAATGTATATAATGAATAAATTTGACCTTTGATCCTTGGTTGTTGGCACTACTGTACAGTTCAATATATAGAAATGCCAAGAGGACAACACTGCTTGACTACTAGGCAACACAAAGTACACTGCAGATGCTGTGGTCAAATAAACACGTTCAAACAAGC
The DNA here is from genome assembly GCF_030144855.1 of Hypanus sabinus. Lineage (NCBI taxonomy): Eukaryota > Metazoa > Chordata > Chondrichthyes > Myliobatiformes > Dasyatidae > Hypanus > Hypanus sabinus. The sequence continues at coordinate 30,981,690 of NC_082721.1, forward strand.
TGGATGAACTCAGCAGGTCAGGCAGCATCTGTTGAAAGGAGCAGTCAACGTTTCGGGCTGAGACCCTTTGTCAGGATTGCTAGGCAACCACTGACTCTGGGAGTTCATGGTCAACTCAGTAGACAGGCAGGATAGATCCTCCATGAAGCCTAGAATGAAGAAATGTAAGCTGATCCAAACATGAGAAAATCTGCAGATGCTGGAAATCCAAGCAACACACACAAAATGCTGGAGGAACTCAGCAGGCCAGGCAGCATCTAGGGAAAGAGTAAATAGTTGACATTTCATGCCGAGACCTTTCATCAGGATCATGTGAGATGATCACCTTTTCCCCCCAGAAGAATAAAGATTAATTAGGAAGAATAAATGAGGAGAGAGAAAAAGGAGGGGCATTGATAAGATTGAATTTTACAATAAAAAGGCCCAACATATTATCAATGGAAATGTAACCCAACACAAATCATTAAATATGCCTTTTTTTGGTCATTTGATCTTTGAAAGGGCTGTGGGAAGGTGCAGCAGAGATGCCTGGGATGAAGGGGTTCTGTTGTGAGGGAAATGTTAATGAAACAGGCTCCTTTCAGGGTTGGGATGTGTGCAAATGGGACTCCAGACCCCACCACCACCATTCAGCGAACATCTAAGAATGTATAATGTGAGGCTATGAACCCTTGTCCTGTAACGTTAGTTACAGGCATCTGAGGAAATCGGCATATCTAATCCCCATCACACAGCCCTCATTGAATGAGATCTGATTTGTGTTCCCAAATTTATGAGGGGTTCTTATAAAGTACAACTATACCTGGTGAACAAGTAAATTTATCCCTGTGGGCATAAATTTAAATGTAAAATAATTGAAGGAAAAAATTTAACATTTTTTTTTGTTTTTGAGCTCCTGAACTTATAACATCTGAAAATTGGTGATGCAGCATCAATAATGACCAACAAAGTACTGGCGGATAAATATTTATAAAGGGGGGGAAAATAAAGAGGCTTAGAAATCTGGTTGAATACTAATTATCTTCTTAATTCAGGAGGAATTGGTGTATCGACATATACTGGTCTAGACAGTGATGTCCATGGGCGTTGAACAGATGAACAAAATAGAGCCAAAAAGTAGGACCGTGTAGATAAATTGTTAATAGAGCCAGCACAGACACAAAAGTCAAATGGCTTTCTGAAGCTTAAAATTCTACATTTCTAAGGATTTACTGCAAAGCACCAAAGAACTGAAGAGAATAAAATCTAAAAGAAGTCATGGTTGGCTTGTGTGGAGGGAGGAGGAGGGTAGTATGCTCTTCTCTCCGGAAGGGGTCAGTATGGTTTAACTCCTCACATTGACGATGTGCATTATGAGTTTGTAATATGTTAGATAATGACCACCTGTGGCTTTGTTCACAGTAAATAAAAAACAAAACCTGTAGCTCCTCTGTTGTTTTGTTTTTCTTTGCAGCTTTTGTTTTTGTTCACTACTGATCCTACCTCCGGTCCGTATGAGAATGGGAAAGAGTAAGAGGGGTTTCCCAAGCACCTGGGCCCTGATATTGGAGGTGATATGCTTCTGAGGTACTATTCCGGCATTGTCTGTTTGCTTTCTGTGTCCTTTGTGTGGTGGAGGCGAGGAGGCATCGAGCATGAATCTGGCAAACTTTACCCTCCGGCCTGTGAACTTCGGCAATTGGGAAAGGAAAGTTGCAGTGTCACAGAGGAGAACAATCTGCTTCCTTACCTGTGAGGTGGAGGTCTGAACCTATAGAGTGAACACATGTTCATTGCTGGAGCAAAACCGTGTGTAACTCTAGAGCAAACACGTGTACTGGACATCTGAGGCATGAACATGTGTATGAATGTGGAACAAATGTGTGCATCTGTAAATGAATATGTGTGGAACTGTAAAACAAATACATGAGCTCACTTATAGTGACACTATGCAGACAGCACCAAAGATTAACTAGACCATGGCTAGACGATCAGCTGTATTTTTGACTGGGTTGAGTTTTATATGCTTTTTGAACAGATGGAATCAGTGAATATGTAGTCTGTTGCTTTGAATACTTGGCTACAAAGGCAGTGAGTTAAAGATGTGTGGCAGGAAGCAGTGACTTATCTTCAATCAGTGCAGCACTGAGTTCTGGATTAAATGCACTGGCTGCTGCAAGCGTCTCTTGCTGACCACAGATAGCAGAACGACAAGAAGCAGGATGAACACAGATGTTGATAAGAATTCACTTTCAACCTGTTTAGCAATGCAGAAAATAAAATCTAACCAGAGGGTAATTCTACTTTCTTGTAAGTTTCCATCAGAAGGACAGAAAGCAAATGTCGCATTAAGTCAATCATTTGTTGTCTCTCTGAGTTGCCTCGCGTTCTCTGTCTTTTTCTCACGTTGCCATTTGCTTTTTTTTTCTGTAGTTCATCCTTCTTTGGTTTCTGACTCTCTCTGCCTTGTCCTTTCTATTTTTGCCTGTGTGATTGTGTAAGATTGCATACCTATCTCTGCAGCCTTCTCTTCTCTCCCTGTCTCTGGCTCAGGTTTGTATTCCTTCCCTATTTGCCCATCTGTTTCTTTCCTACCATTTGCCCTCGCTCTCTCTCCCTGAAAGCATGTTCATCATATTAAGACTTCTGAATTTAAAGTCTTTCATAATTTCCCACTTCATGACATAAATATCTTCCTGAGTTCCATGAGCAGGCATAAGTGTTTCCTTTAATTGATTCTTTATAAATGATTTGCTTCTTTGAAGAGATTCACTCTTCTTGGCTACAGTTCTCAATCTCGTTTTTCATCTACACCACTAAGCCATCTATTAAGCATGTATTTCAACCCAGTCAGAGTGGTGGTGAACATTCCTGCCACACTGATATTCCTCGTTCTACTGAGGGAATTCAGGCAGAATCAGGGAGGGACCGACCTGAAATATAAAAGTAATAACCTGATGGTTGTATATTTAATATTTCACTTATCTTTGAGTAATACTGTAAATATATTATTTGATTAAACATTCTGTGTTGTTTAAATAATTCATTACAGGTTATATGTAAAAGAACGTGAATGGCATATATCATTAAGCCACTGTATCATAGGGCACATCTTGCAAAAAGTAAAACTAAGAATATACACAAGTTGTCTCAGCTCTGCGTTTTTCTTTCAATTAGTTTTTCATGTTTTGGAGTTACAAGACGTAACACTAGTGACTGTGAAATGTGATCTGGGATGGAGGGCGGTAAGCATGGTGCTAAACCTGCTGCTGCAATCGGGTAGGAGACTGCGGTGTGACCTGAGGAAGCTATGGAATGAAGAACTGTACAGCACAATACAGGTGCTTTGGCCCACAATGTTGTGCTGATTCGTTAACTTATTCCAAGATCAATCTAACCCTTACCTCTCACATAACCTTCCAATTTTCTCCCAACCATGTGCTTATTTAAGAGTCACTTAAATGTCCCTAATGTATCTGCCTCTACCCCATGAGCCTTCCATGTGTTTCCCACTCTCCATTAGGAAAACCTATCTCTGACTTCCCTACTAGACTTCCCTCCAATCCTCATGTATTATCCATTGTTGCCCTAGGAAACAGGTGTTCGCTATTCACTCTATTTTATCATTTTATACATCTCTTTCAAGTTGTCTCTCATCGGCTTTCACTCCAAAGAGAAAAGCCCTCACTTGCTCAATGTTTCCTCAATTAGACATGCTTTCTAATCTAGGGAGCAGTCAGCTAAATCTTCTCCGCACCCTCTCTGAAACTCCCACATCCTTCCTATAATGAGGTGACCAGAACCGAACACAATGCTCAAGTGGGGTCAAAATAGAGTTTTATAGAGCTGCAACATTACCTTGTGGCTCTTGAACTCTTTCCCTCGGCTAATGAAGGCCAACACACCTCAAGCTTTCTTAACAACCCTACAACTTGCATGACCACAGATCTTTGAGGGATCTATGGACTTGGAATCCAGGATCCCTTTGTTCCTCCATGCTGGATAACACTCCTGCCTTGGACTCTGCCTTCAAGTTCAACATTCCAAAGTGTATCATTTCATACTTTGCCCGATTGAACTCGATCTGCCACTTTCCAGCCCAGCTGAGTATCCTGTTAATATCCTGTTATAATCTATGACAGCCTTCTATACTACTCACAAAACCACCACCCTTATAGGTGATGATTTATTGGACTCTCTCCAAGGACCCCAATATTGCCACCAAATCGTTGACCCTTGCTGAGCACATTCTTCTCCCTTTCTGTATCTTTATGAATATTTACCCTTCCTACCTTCTAAATACCAACCTCATCCATGGAACTCTGGAGTTGGAATATTCATGTCAGATCTCTCACTCCCACCCATCAGCTCCATCATCATTTTTCACAACTTGCAATATGGGAGAGTAGAAACTTAGAGGTTAAAATGGTACAGAGGGCGTGAAAATATCATCGTCATTGTTGAAGTGTCCAGGAGCAGAAATCATTGTTGTTTTAGGCCTCCACAAACCCAACTAGCAAAGCCAATTCCTGTCCAGTACAGTTCCCCATCACTTTGACGTATGCATTTGTTCACCAAGACTCTTAGTTTAGCCACAGATGTTTGATACAATTAGAATTACTTTCTGTAGCCAGTTATTTTTCTTGATTTCACATTTCCAGATACTAGGGGCTGAGAGACATCCACTTGAAAGGCATTCCCTTCTCATTGGCAACTTTTAGGAAAAACAATTTATTACAAAGTTTGAAGCAATTTCTCAATGGGAAGTTGTTTTTTTCCAGATGAGGTAACAAACTGCTGGAGGAATTCAGATGGTCAATCCAATATGTCCACAACAAGCACTCCACCCCACAACTCCTTTTTCTTCTATTTATAACAACTATTCTTCTCTCTCTTGGCAGAGTGTGGATGTGCTTCGCTCCAACAACACCTACAAAAACAATTAAGGCAAATTAAAATGATGCTAGAAGTGGTGCTGAGGTCATAGATTAGCCATGATCCTAATGAGTTGGAGAGCAGGCTGAAAATCCAGGAAAGTCCACTTCTCCTCTTATTTCTTAGTTTTATATATGTTAGCCAGATCATGTTGCTCTCATTGCTGTAGCAAGACTCCTGAAGTAGACACTGTCTCATAGGAGGAAGCTACTGGGCAGAGACAAAGATGCAAGGATGTCTTCAAAGCTTCCTTGAAGAAGCAGAACATCCCACTGACTCCTGAAACCTCTGGTCAATGACCTGCTCAAAGTGAATGAGCAGGGAGAACTTTGAATCCATGCTTCAGCACACAGAAACCCTGTTGAAGCAATGCATTACTTTACAAGCTACCCACCCCATGAACCACCTCCTGGCCCCTCCACCCTCCCTGCATCAGCCTCATCAGCCGCCTCAGAGCTCACAAAACTGTAACGGAAGCAAGACGTCTTCAATACCAAGGGCAGACGAAGAAGTAAGCATTGCCATGGTCTGAGGTTCTTTTGTATTTCAAAAATAAACTTTATTCATAACAAAAGGACAAATGGTGCAACGCTCTTCGTGTCTCTTGGTCAATACCATACAGTAATGTTAATAGGTCTTTTTACAGAGCATCATTGCCTCTCAAGTGACCTCCCTTTCGTTGTTTGAGAGGCTTGACCAGCAATCTCATCTCTGCAATGTCCATTCACAGAGGGAACTGTGGTTCTTCCCACAAAGCCTTTATGTTGGCCATACTGGGCTTTAGTGCATCTCTAGCTCATATTCCTGTAGCTTGGAATGCTCCAGTTGGCAGTATTCCCTCACAGACATCTTGCTCACCTGAAGTATTTTTGTGAAGCTGTAAGGCTCTTAGTAGCAAATCAAATCAAATCCTTAGAGAGAATTGACATATCATCAGAAGGTGTAGAATCCTCATGAGTAGAGGATTAAAAAGACCCTGATGAGAGTTATATACAGACCTCCAAACAACAGTCAGGACATGGGCTACAATTTACAATGGGAGATAGAAAAGGCATGTCAAAAGGGCAGTGCTACAATAGTCATGGGGGATGTCAACATGTAGGTAAATTGTGAAAATCATGAAGGTGCTCGATCCAAAGAAAGAGAATTTGTAGAATGTCTACAAGGTGCCTTTATAGAGCAGCTTGTAGTTTAGCCACTAGAGTATCAGCTATTCTGGATTGGGTTGCATAATAAACTGAATTTGATTAGGGAGCTCAAGGTGAAAGAACCCTTAGGAGACAGTGATAACAATGTGATAAGATTCACCCTGCAATCTGAGAGATAGAAGCTAAAGTCAAATGTATCAGTATTACAGTGGAGTAAAGGGAATTACAGAGGCATGAGAGGGAGCTGGCCAGTTAATTGGAAGGGGACTCTAGTCAGGATGATGGCAGAGCAGTAAAAGAGAGGGCATATAATAGTGTAAAAATTAGTGGGAAGGTGGGAAAAGATAAAATATGAAGGTTAGCTAGCCAACAATATCAAAGGGGATACTAAACGTTTCTCAGATATATAAAGAGCAAAAAAGAGGCAAGAGTGGATATTGGACTGCTAGAAAATGACAATGGAGATGTAGTAATGGGGGATGAGGAAATGACAGATGAACTGATTCAGTATTTTGCATCAATCTTCTCTATGGAAGACACTAGCAGTCTGTTGGAAGTTCAAAAGGGTCAGGGGGTGAATTGAGTGCATTTCCCTATACTAGTGAGAAGGTGTTTGGGAAACTGAAAGGTCTGAAGGTAGATAAGTCACCTGGACCAGATGGATTATACCTCAAGGTTCAGAAAATGATAGCTGAATAGATTGTGCAGGCACTAGTAATGATCTTTCAAGAATCAGTAGATTCTAATATGGTCTGGAGGACTGGAAAAATGCAAATGTCACTCCACTTTTCAAGAAGAGAGGGAGGCAGAAGAAAGGGAATTGTAGGCCAGTTGTGAAGAAGTTGGAGTCATTTGTCAAGGATGTGGCTTTGGGGTACTTGGTCGTACATGATAAAATAGGCTAAAGTCAGCATGATTTCCTTAAGGGAAAATCTTGCCTGACAATCTATTGGAATTCTTTGAAGAAATAACAAGCAGGATAGTCAAAGGAGAACCAGTGGATGTACTTGGATTTTTAAAAGGTCTTTGACAAAATGCCGGGGTGGAACTGGACTCTCTGACGGTGGTGTCTGAAAAGAGGATGCTGTCCAAGTTGCATGCCATCTTGGACAATGACTCCCATCCACTCCATAATGTACTGGTTAGGCACAGGAGTACATTCAGCCAGAGACTCATTCCACCGAGATGTAACACTGAGCGTCATAGGAAGTCATTCCTGCCTGTGGCCATCAAACTTTACAACTCCTCCCTCGGAGTGTCAGACACCCTGAGCCAATAGGCTGGGGCCTGGACTAATTTCCACTTGGCATGATTAACTTATTATTATTTAATTATTTATGGTTTTATATTGCCGTATTTCTACACTATTCTTGGTGCAGCTGTAATGAAACCCAATTTCCCTCGGGATCAATAAAGTATGTCTGTCTGTCTGTTTGTAATGGCGTTTTGCAGGGGTCAGTGTTAGGATCGCTTCTTTTTATGTTATATGTCAAAGGTTTGGATGACAGAATTGATGGCTTTGTGGCCAGATTTGTGGACGATATGAAGATAGGTAGAAGGGCAGGTAATGTTGAGAAAACAGAGAGGCTACAGAAGGACATAGACAATTTGGTAGAATGGACAAAGAAGTGGTAAATGGAATACAGTGTCAGGAAGATTATGGTCATGCACTTTGGTAGAAGGAATAAAAGCATAGGCTATTTTTTAAATGGGGAGAAAATCCAAAAATCCAAGGTGCAAAGGGATTTAGGAGTCCTCATTTAGGATTCCTTAAAGGGTAATTTGCAGGTTAAGTCAGTGGTGAGGAAGGCAAATGCGATGTGAGCATTCATTTCGAGAGGTCTGGAATATAAAGGCATGGAAGTAATGCTGAGGCTTTATAAGGCACGGGTGAGGCTTCACTTGTATTGTGAGCAGTTTTGGGCCCCTCATTTAAGGAAGGATGTGCTGACATTGGAGAGGCTTCAGAGGAGGTTCACAAGAATGATTCCAGGAAAGATAGGCTAATTGTATGAGAAACGATTGATGTGCCTTTAATCATTGGAATTTAGAAGAATGGTGGGTGGGGAAACTTATCAATGTTAAAAGGCCTAGATAGAGTGGATGTAGAGAGGATGTTTCCTATGGTGGAGGTGGTGGGGGGCTGGTTCTAGGACCAGAGGACGCAGCCTGAGAATAAAAAGACATCCATTTGGAATGGAGATGAAGAGGAATTTATTTAGCCAGAGAGTGGTGAATCTGTAGAATTCATTGCCACAGGTGGCTATGGAGTCACCGGATGTATTTAAGGCTGAAGGTGATAGGTTCTTGATAAGTCAGGACATGGAAGGTTACAGGGAGAAGGCAGGAGAATGGGGTTGAGAGGGAAATGGATCAGCCATGATGAAATGGTAGAGCAGAGTTGAGGGGCTGAAGGGCCTAATTCTGCTCCTATGTCTGATGGTCTCAGTGGCTAAAATTTAGACTCTAAGTGAAGAACCCTTTTGACACACTGCTGGAACAAAGAGATCGACGCTTGCTTATTGTGGTCTTCTTTAAAGTCACTGGCAATCCCCTAATGACCAATTGTTGTACACTCAGAAGGAAAACAAGCTATTACTGCAAACCCTGAATCAGATTAGAACAAAAGTGAATTATTCAAACAGTGTAGATTCCACCACACAATCCCGCTGAGTTGCTGTAGCAGTGCTACACAGCAGGAGGGCTCAGGAATACTCACTCTGGCCTCCCAAGAAGGACTGAATTAGAGTCCGTTGAACTTTCAAAGAAGAAACCAATTCTTCGTGTGAGATACTGGCAATAAAACCATATAATATTGTTAGAAAACCACAGCTTTCTGTTTCCTCTGTGTGCTAGTGGGTCACAACTTTTTGGTATGTTTGATCATGGCCTTTGGCTGATTTGCCAGCTGTGTTGCTTCTGAGATCGAAGTGGGGATGTTACAAACTGCGGCCGAGGATGAGGATTTCAGATGTGTGGAAGCTTTCTGCAAGCTTCATCAGCTCAGAGTATAGAAGGGTTTGAGCAATCAGTTCCCACGTATGAGTGTGGTGGGGTGAAAAGGGGCCTGGGAGAAACTGAGGAGTTAAACTGAGACATTTCCACCTCTCATGATTTTTTTTCTCACCGTTCTGCTGGAAGAATTCAATCTGGGCTAAGTGGAACAGGTCGGCCTCAAACCAGAAAAATTGCAAAGAAGTTTATTAGTACACGGAAGTACAGTGGGGGGGCTGATTTCCCAGTGGTCTGTACTCACTGATGCTTTCACACACAATCCCATTATGTTTGGTTCAAGATGTGAAGCCACATTAAACATTACATAACCTTTGTGTTGGTCTTTACTGCAACAGCCACGTTGTTTATTTCCGTGCGAGTAATTTCGTCATACACCAGGCACCTCCTCCCCCCACTGAATCCATGCCATCCGTCTGTACCCAATATACTCATCCTCACACTAATCCCATTTTATTCGCCTCTACACTCCCTCAGCAGATTCAGACGCTGTCCTCCACAATTTGGAGTGGCCAACTGACCAACTGACCCTGACGTCTTTGGGACGTGGGAGGAAAATGGAGCACGTGGTATGAATCTCTGGAATTCTCTACCCCAGAAGGTTGTGACAGGTAGATCACTGGGAATATATGAAATGGAGGTTGACACATTGCTGAAAGATCAGGGGAACTAGCACAGAGGAAGAAGTGATCCCTGGGAAAGATCAGCCATGAATGGATTGAATCGCGGGTCAGGATTGAGGATCCAAAGGGCCTACTCCTGCTCCTGTTCTCCCATTTCCTTGGGTTATTATGTTCAACTGAAGGAAACAGGAAGGACATGCAACCTCCACACAGACAGCAGTCGAGATCAGGGTTGAACCTGGGTCACTGGAGCTGGAAGGCAGAAATAGCACTATGCTGACCCTCTCATTCCACCTTCCCCAGAGTGATGCAAATGCAAAGTTCATCTGCAGACTGATGATAGATTGGCCTCTGCAGATGGTTAGTATTAGAGTGATAATCTGAGGAGCTTATGCATGCTATTTCAGAAACATGGGAGAAACATGTGTCTGTGACCCCAGGAAGGATAAACTGCTGTAGTGCTTACAGACGGATATGAAATGACAAACAATCTGGAACTGTTTAATTCACACCATCTTCACACTGGGGAGTAGCCTCACCCTCGCACTGTGGAATCAGTGCCCTCACACTACCGAATTACAAGCACCTGATTCCCTCCACTAAAGACTAACCCCTCCCGTAAGGATCTGAACTCATGACCCTCCCACCAGTGTTTAAACCTCTGTCCATCCCACAAGGATCTAAACTCCTGTCCCTCCCACCACTGGGTCTAAATCCACCACCCGTCCCATCAGTGAATTATAAACACCGAGTTGTCTCCCACACTGGATACAAACATCCTGACCTCTCCCATTACTGTATATAAACATCCTGCCTCTCACATTTCTAGATCTAAACCACTGACCATCTCAAATTACTAGATATAAACAGCATGCCATTCGAGTTTATGTGCAGAGATAAACACCAAGAACATTTGTTTCATACTGTAGTGTTCACGATTTATCATTTACAAAGGAATCTTAACAAAGGTTTGTGATTGAAAAAATAAATCTTTTAGGCTGTCACTATTTAATGCAGATATAGTGGTCTTCTGGTGTAAATCTACTTGGCACAGTTAGTTGTAAGATGAGAGAGGTACGTTACTTCCTCAGACAGATTTCAGAAAATACTTTTAAGTGGAGATTGGGTGCAGGTACCTGCTCAGCACAGTGTCTGATACCTAGGAATGAAATGCTGGCAAATGACCAACATTTTTTCCTCAAACACCCTCCTGCTTGCTAGAGACAGGAAACTGGAGATGTGCAGAGCGGTTGGGTTACCATGGGAATGGGAAGGAGAATTTATTCATTGTTGTTCAGGAGTAAGGGTAGGAGGAAGGAGAACCTGTGGCTGATCTAAAAAGCTGGACCATGACATGCTGAGGAGGGATGCAGAAGAGAGAGGGGGTTGTCTGGAGACCAGGGAACGTGGGAGATAGTGGGCAATTTGGGGTGGGGCCCAATGGAAACTGGGCCTGCATGTAAATCTCTTGTACTTAAATTGAATCCAAAAGCAGTTTAGATCACAATTAACAAACCTTATAAGGATCTCCCAAATAGAAATCATGATGTCTCACTTCACTGGGTCTAAACCCTGACCTCCACCCCATGTGTCATTGAATTAACTCATGCCGTGCCCTTGGTAAAAGAATTAAATCTAATTCTTCTGCACAGTATTTGTCCTTGCACCTCAAGCACTCTTCAGTCCCCTCTACCTTCATATTCCTTCCTGCAAAGTAGCGTTCTGCCCCCTCCCCTACAAGTCTCCCTCTAACTCCCTCTCATTGCAGAAACACCACACTCAATGTCCCCCAACACTACTCTGCAGAGGTACATCTCCAGGGTTCTAGAACACCCTCTTTCAATCTCTCTCCATCCTCTGCATCTCAATCCATTTTTAAATTCTCCCGAATGAAATCTAGTCTCGATCCCATCCTCAAATAGTATGGCTGTCTCTATTATTTTTCATAGCTCCTTGAATTGTCTTGGACATTATTGCTGAGAAGAAATGTGCCAATATATTGACCAACACTGTTAAAGTGAAGTTTGGTCTCAGCACTCTGTTACTAAGAGCAACAACAACTCTGAGTCTTCCACCTCTGTTGCTCCATGGCCGTATTGTGGCCTCTGTTGCACCTGTTAAGGTATCTAAACCTCTGCCATCTGGAAGAACAAGAAAGGCTACCAATCCCTACAATTCACATTCCATCCTCACTTGGGAAAGTATCACTCTTGTCCTATCGGAGTTGCAGTGTTCAACAAAGGGAATTTGACAATGACTTGATATTGAACATTAGGCCCAGGGTGTTGTATATGGCAAAAGAACAGGCCCTGCGTAGTGTGCTTAAGATAGGATTTTCCTTCTGTGGAGCCAACACCCTCGAAGGGCTGAATGGTCTAATTCCGCACTTAAGGTATGTCTTATGGTTTTATGATCTTATGGAAATCAGGTAAGCTGAGAACCAAAGGTGGTGGAAAGGCAAGTATAGAGGTAAGATGGGAGGCAGAGGAGGATTAAACTTGGAAATGATGAGGTTAGTGTTATGTGTGTTAGGAGTTCTGGCTAAGAGAACTCAGAGCTTCAGAAACACTAGGCATTAGGATCACTAGGGCCCACACATGTGATATTTTTTAGGCTTTGTGCAGATATTTTGACTCAGATTTAACCAGCTTGTTGGAAACCTCAATGTTTCATTCTTTGATTAAGTGAATTTTTAACTCCAATTGAGAATTTCTTTGACTTGCCTTCCATAAAATGGTGCTAGAAAGTTTAAAATTAGTTTAATCATGGTCAGGCAAATTTTGGCAATATTTTGGGTGTCTGAGCTCCAGTGTCTTCAGCAAGAATTTTGATCAAAGTTCAAAGTAAATTTATTATCAAGGTACATATATGTCACCATATACAACCTGAAGATTTGTTTTCTTGTAGGCATTCACAGTAAATACAAGAAATACAATGGACTCAACGAAAGACTGCCCTCATCAGGACAGACAAGCAATAATGTGCAAAAGATAACAAACTGCAAATACAAAAAAGAAAAAAAAATAATAAATAAGCAATAAATATCAAGTGTTTGAGGTGAAAAGTCCTTGAAAGTGGGAACAGTTCAGTGATGGGGTGAGTGAAGTTGAGAACCCCTCTGGTTCAATAACTGTTCCTGAACCTGGTAGTGTGGGTCCTGAGACACCTTTACCTTCTTCCTGCTGGCAACAATGAAGATTAGAGCATGGCCTGGATGCTGGGGGTCCTTGATAATGGATGTTGCTTTCCTATGACAGCAATTCATAATGATGTACTCAATGATGGGGAGGGCTTTACCCGAGATGGACTTGGCTGACTCCGCTACTATTTATAAGATTTTCTGTTCAAGGTCATTGGTGTTTCCATACCAAGTTGTAATGTAGCCAGTCAATATACTCTCCACAACACATCTGTAGAAGTTTGTCAAAGTTTTAGATGATATACCAAATCTTCACAAATTTCTAAGAAAGTAGAGGCACTGCTGTGTACTTACTTGTTGGACCCAGGACAGAATCTCTGAAATAATAACACTGAGGAAATTAAAGATGTTGATCCTCTCCACCTTGGATCCCCCAATGAGGACTGGCTCATGGACCTCTGGTTTCCTCCACCTGAAGCCAATAATCAGCTCCTAGGTTTTGCTGCATTGAGTGAGATGTTGTTGTGGCACCACTCAGCCAGATTTTTAATCTTTCTCCTGTATGCTGATTCGTCATCACTTTTAATTCAACCAATGATAGTGGAGACACTAGCAAACTTAAATATGACATTAGAACTGTGCTTAGCCTCACAGACATAACTATAAAACAAGTTGAGCAGGGGCGAAGCACACAGCCTTATGGTACAACTGAGTTAATAGAGGTTGTGGAGATGTTGTTGCAAGTGAGGAAATCAGGGATCTAGTTGCAAAAGAAGGTATTGAGACCAAGGTCTTGAAGCTTATTGATTAGCTTTGAGGGGATGATGGAGTTGAATACCAAGCTGCAGTCAATGAAGAGCATCCTGATGTCTGTATCTTAGCTGTCCAGATGTTCCTGGGTTGAGTGAAGAGCCAATGAAATGGCATCTGCTGTGGACCTGTTGTGACGGTAGTCAAATTGGAGTAGATCCAAGGCACTTCTTAGGCAGGAGTTGAAATGTTTCATCAGCTTTATAGATATGTCCTACAGAAGAAGAAGTTCTCAAATGGCAGGGCTAAGCAACTGTGGCTGAGAAGGGAAGTTAAGGACTGCATAAAAGCCAAGGAAAGAGCATGTAAGGTAGCAAAAGTGAGTGGGAAGTTGGATGATTGGGAAGCTTTTAAAATCCAACAAAAGGCAATTGAGGGGTGACCTTTTAGAACAGAAGTAAGGCGGATTTTTTTTAGCCAGAGAGTAGTGAATCTGTGCCACAGACTGCGGTGGAGGCCAAGTCCATGGGTATATTTAAAGCGGAAGTTGATAGTTTCCTGATTGGTCGGCGCATCAAAGGATATGGTGAGAAGGCAGATGTATGGGGTTGAGTGGGATCCAGGATCAGCCATGATGGAATGGCAGAGCAGACTCAATGGGCTGAATGGCCTAATTCTGCTCCTATGTCTTATCACTAACCTCTGAAAGCACTTCATCACAAAGGATCTAAGTGCTAGTGGATGACAACCATTGAGGTAGGTTACCACTTTCTTCTTAGGCACCAGTATAATTGAAGTCTGCTTGAAACAGGTGGCAGAAGAAAGAGGTTAAAGATATCAGTGAATACTCCAGTCCGTAGATAGCACGGGTTCTCAGTACTCAGCCAGGTACCCTGTCTGTTCCAGATAGGTTCACCCTCATGAAGTATACTTTCATGTTGGCCTCTGAGACTGAAACCACTGCATCATCAGGGGCTCGTGAAGGTACTTTGTTTTGATGGTCAGGGCTAGCATTGAAGGCATTGAGCTCATCTGGGAGCAAGCCTTGTTGTCACCTATATCGCTTGGTTTCACTTTGTAGGAAGTGACAGCATTCAAGCCCTGTCACAGCTGACGAGCATCCTTCAGTGATTCAAGTCTGGTCCAGAATTGCTCCTCCACACACAAGATGGCTTTCCAGAGATTGTACCTGACCCTCTTGTATTTTACTTAGTCACCAGACCTGAACACCACTGATCTGGCACTCAACAGATCTTGGATTTCATGGTTCATCCAGGTTGGAGAAGACACTGAATCATATTGTGGGGACACACTTGTCCACAACTGTGTTTATAAATTCCATAACAACCTTCATGTATTGGTTCAGATCCCTGAGCAATTCTGTGGCTGTTCCTCCGCCTCCAATGACCACCTCTTCATTGTCCGTATCTCTGGAGCTTCGTTCTTTAGCCTCTGCTTGTATGCAGGTAGGAGGGGGACAGCCAAGTGATCAGATTTCCCAAAAGGCAGTCTAGGCATAGAATGGCAAGCATTCCTAACAGTAGTACAGCAATGGTAAAGTGTAATGAGACCCCTGGTGCTACAGGTGATATGCTGATGATAGTTGGGCAGAGCTTTCTTCAGACAAGCCTGATTGAAGACCCTGATGATGATTTGAAAGGCATCAGGGGAGGTTGTTTCTTGTCTGCTGATGGTAGCACTCAGTACATTTAGTGCCTGCTTAACATCAGCCTTTGGTGGTATGTAAACTGTGGTCAGGAACACAGAGGAGAACTTGTCTTTGCTCTAGCTTTATTAAGAATGATGGAGCCACAGAGATTAAAGCCTGAAAAAAAAGCTCTTCAGCTCAATTCAAACATGCTGACCAAGGGCCTTCTTGAGCTAGTCCCATTTGCCTATGTCTGGTCCATATCACAACAAACATTCCTATCCATGTACTTATCCAAAGTCTTTTAAGTGGAGCAATTTTATCTGCCTCCAATACTTCCTCTTGGTCTGTATATCTGCTTCTATTTGTGCAAAAAACTTATCCCTCAGTTCCCTTTAAATCTTTCCCTTCTCACTTTAAACCTATGTCCTCAAGTTATAGATTTTTCTATACAGAATAAGACAGTGACCATCCACCTTATTTTTTCCCTCATGATTTTATAAATCTTTATAAGGTCACCACTCAGCCTCCTTTGCTTCAAGGAAACAACCTCAGCCTCTCCAGTTTCTCCTTATAACTCAAAGCCCTCTAGTCCCACAACGTTCGTCTGAATCCTTCCTGCACCTTTTCCAGCTAAATAGTATAGTTTCTATAGCTGTCCAAGCAGCGCTGTGTTCAGTAACATCTTGTACAGTTTGAAAATGGCATTCCAGCTCTTGTACTCACTGCCCTGACTGATGAGGGCAAACATGCCAAATACCTTCATCACCATATCTGCCAGCGTTGCCACTTTTAGGGAACTAACTTCAAAGTAAATTTATTGTCAAAGTTTGGATACTCTCCTTCTATAGAAGCTTCCGGTGGCGTGCCAAGTCTACTTAAACTTCTAAGAAAGTAGTGGTGCTGCCATGCCTTCCTTGTACTTATGTACTGGTCCCAGGACAGATCCTCTGATATGTTAATATCTACGAATTTAAAGATACTGGCATTCTCTACCTCCATTCCCCTAATGAGAATTGGCTCACTGACCTCCGGCTTCTTCCTCCGATAGTCGATACTTATACTTGAAATCTTAGGACTCTCTGTTCTACAACACTCCCCAAGGTCCTGCCATTTACTGTGTAAATCCTGCTGTGGTTTAACTTCCTAAGCTGCAGCATTTCACGCTTGTCTGAGTTAAGTTCCATCTTCCATCCCAATTTTGGCATCATCTGTAGAGTTATTAACTGTGTTACCCACATTCTTGTCCAAATTATTAATTTGCAGTACATGACGAAAACAGCCCAGATCCTAGGTCATAGACTTCAATCTAAAAAACAATCCTCTGCCACAACCTTCTGACTCTTTCTATCAAGCCCTTGATGTATTCAATTTTCCAGATGACCTTGATTTTCCAGATCACCATGTGACCTAGCCTGCTGGATCAGCCTGTCATAGGGACCTTTCAAAGGCCTTGCTAAAGTCCGTGTAGAGAATGTCTTCCACCCTGTCCTCATAAGTCCCTTTGTTCAGCTCTGCATTAAAATCATATTTGTTAGACTGATTTCTCTAATCAGTCTTTGCCTTTCCAAATGGGGTAGATCCCACCTTCCTGAATCCTCTTTCGTAACTTTCCCACCATTAATGTAAAACTCTGTAGCTCCCCAGCTGGACCTTGTTCCCTTCTGAAATATAGGGACAACTTTGGCCTCTCTCCAGTCTTCGAGTGCGAAAATCCTCTAAGTAATATCAACAACAGAAAAACAGACACATTTCTTCTCCAGCAGGATTTCAAACTTGCAGGTCAGAAAAAAGGTTCTCAAAATACAAGCAGTTTCCTTGAATACATGCTGCTGCTAGGTCCAACACTCATTCTCTCCCTTTGATCTGTGACATTATGCAACCTCAAATACAGCCCTGGTTGGGTGCCTTGACTGTTTTGTCTATAGTGTCAAGCTCACAATCTCTCAGATTCCTTGTCTCAACATCAATGCAGGCAGCTGCTGCTCTCTGTCCAATCTCAGTCTACTCACTGCAGCATCAAAGAGATCACATTTACTTTTCCTTCATCAGGTAGAATGCTTCTTTACTTTAGTAAGATTTTAAAATTTATTTTACAGCAAAATAATAACCTCTGACCTTCCTGATTCTGTGCAATGTGGATTATTTGAAAACCCGGGAGCCTGCATTTGGAAACTAGTTTTCAAAGTGCGTTTGAATGTCATGGCCATCACTTGATCTGCAGCAGACATCCAAGTTTTGACACTCAAATTCCCAGGAGTATGTTTAGCCGCTGATGTCCCTTTAAGATTCAGACTGCCAATTATTGCCTGCCACATTCCTTCATGGAAAGTTTGCACTTAAATGCCTCATGCTGATCACTTGGTATGCAATCATATGAGTTTCATTTCTAGTACCACAGTTTATGATTTTGCTTGGGTTCTGGGTAGGAGAAGGGATAGACCAAGGGGATTATGCTGAAGAAACTCCTCCCCCTGACCATCCTCCATCCTCTCCTATTCCCTGGATTAGGACTTCTCTTCGACCACGGCCAATCCCAGCCTCTGAGGAGCCTATGCAAATACACCGGACCAGGCTCTCTTGATCTGAAAGAGAGAAGGAGGAGGCTGCATTGACAGTGGTGAGGCTAGACATTATCCGACCTCTTGTTCCAAGCTGTTATGAAACTCCAAGGACTGTCCATTGTAGGGAGGTTTGCAACAGTTACTAACCTTCCTCCTGCTCCCTGTGTCACTTTCATGGGGAGACCATAAACATTCCCTCGATGACTTTATCAACTCCAGTGCAGTGGAGAAGATTTTGGACCTCCGACTGGGCAAAAGATTGAAAATCCCCTTTATGCATCTCAACCAGTTGCTCATTGCTACAGCCCTGGATCGAAGACCTTTGGTACTGGTGGTATCAATCACCAAACACACCCACTCAATCTCAAAATTGGCCAGTATGTGGAATCTATCCAACTCCATCTCATTCGCTCCCCCAAAATACCACTCATTTTGTGTCATCCCTGGCTGTCACCTCACAACCCAAGAGTCGATTGGACTTAATGGCATTGTTCTGGGCTGGTCAAATCAGTGCAAAAGGAAATGCCTCCAAAAGAGGCCTAAGAGAACTTTTCACATGCCTCCCAAATTACCTGTTTGACCCATCCACCTCTATTTTGTCTAGAGTACATCCAGTATGTGCAGACCTGCTGAGATCTTCAGCCAGAAAAATGCCACCACATCACCAGACTACAACTGCACCATCGATCTGCTACCAGGTACATGTTCTCCTCGGAAATGGTGCTACTCTCTTACAGCTCCAGAGAGAAAAGCCATGGAGGATTACATCCAAGAAGCTCTGGCTTCTGGTTTTATTCAACGAACCACATCTCCCACTGAGGATGGGTTTTTCTTCATCACCAAGAAGGCTGTTGGACTAAGGCACTTCGTAGACCAAAGGGGGATGAATAAGGTCACTGTTAAAACCCGTACCATCTTCTACTCGTGAACACTGCCTTTGAAATTCTCCAGGGTGCTACAACATTTACCAACTTGGACCTCCATAATCTATGAAAGGAAAACAGCATTCAACACACCTACAGACAGCTATAAATAACGGTTTTCAGGTTGGCAAATGCTCCAGCGGTATTCCAAGCCTTCATCAATGACATGATCTGGGAGATGCTATGCCACTTCATCTTTGTCTACCTAGACGATATACTCTTTTTCTCCTGGTCTGCTCAAGAACACATCCAGCACATCTGGCAGGTTCTACAAAGTCTTCTCAAGAATCAACTATTTATCAAATTCCTTGTATCCACAGTCTCCTTCCTTGGGTTTGTTCTATCTAATGGCAACCTGCAAGTGGACCCCAGTGAGACCCAGGCCATGCAGAACTGACTGCAACCCACTTCAGTGAAACAACTCCAGCAGTTTCTAGGTTTTAATAATAAGCAACTTTATTTCCCACCAGCAGAATGCACAGGGGGAATGAGCAAATCCCACATTGACAGCAATGTAGGTTGGGATCAAACCACACTCACTCGAGCTATACAACTGCTGCTCCATTCTGCCACCAATGTATTTCCAAAATCCACAAAATATCCAAAAATCCAACACGGGTGCTCTCTTTAGTATTCACCAGCTGATGTACTCACTCAGAGGGTGTCCCTGAGTGGCTTTGCTGCTCCATTAACAGCCATTCCAAGGCAGGTTCTGCAGTAATGGCAGAAGTTGCCAAATTAGTGTCACTTAACTTTGCATAATGAATAATATAACTTTCCCCAACTGTGGAGTCTTTTGAATATGCTCATGTTTGAATATAGTCAGGTCTAATATGACAACAGTCAAATTGTACAAAAAATATAAAGTGGTAACGTTCAGGTCTGAACTAGAATACTTTAATCTCCTTTTTATTTTTCTTTGTGATTTACAGTGATGCAACCCTTGGTGTTTCAAGCGCAATAATGCATTCTGCTTTTCAGCATTCTTATCAGCTTTGTGTCTCTTTCATTCAGAGTCCCCTCCTGCTGCTGCCACTCCTCTCACACATCCTGCTAGATCATCTAGGGACGAGAAACAGGAGATCTTGCAAAGACAAAACAGAAAATAACTACGCCAGTGCACTACAAGCAAAACGATTTAATGGTAATGTTGCAGCACAGATATCATGAGGTAGTTGGTTGCTGATTAGCAGGGAGAACATGCCAACTCCACAAAGACGGTGCCAGGGTCATTGGAGCTAAGAGGCAGTGAGACAGTAATGCAATCTTCTCAATTTGACTCATCTTTTTGCTACCTTGCATGCGCACATTCATGCATGCGTTGGTCTAAAGCTCACTTTGACACATCCAATAAGATCATATCTTTTTTCGTCATTGCTCCGTACCCTGGGATTTTCACGCCCGGGTGACATTATCTCAGCGAGTCCCCTGTCCGTTTTTCTAATGGCACTTGTGGATCTCCTGTCACTACTCCATTCCCCTGTGTCACCCGTCCCATCCACTCCCTCTTCTCCTTGACTCCCCTGACCTTTATCTCCTGCGTCTACGGCAGCTTGCAGGAATTGTGGCACTCCTTATCTCTCCCCCTCAGCCTCACTTTTCTTCATGGCAAACTGACAGAACTTTCTCTGTATCTGGCTGCCATGGCGTTTAGCTTTTGAGGAGATACAGCCTCTGTTGCTGGTGAGCAGAAAAGTGACGTCATCTGACAGTTATCGCATGGCCCAGTGGGGAACTGCCTAAGTCCCATTTCAGTCCACTGTTGGCCCATATTACGATTATTTTGTAGGGCTGATCTGGCTTTAGTGTAAATCACACTGGAGGTTTAACATATTGGGAAACGGTGAAATCCAATTTCTGAACTTGTGTCCTTACAAAGACCGAGGTGATCAAGCAAGAGAAGCGATGAACTTATTCAACATTGTGACTAGTACTGGATTGGTTGGGGTTAAGTAAGTTAATAATGGTCAGACCTGGAAGAATTGAGCAGTAATAATAGGTGGAGAAACTGCTAACCCCTAAGCTTTGATATGTAAGAGGAAACTGGATGGCTGTAACATTACTTAGCTCCCATTGTTAAACATCATGGAACGACAGCCAACTGCTGAGCCAGGGACTATTTATTGCAAGTTAGCTAGCTTCCTAAGGTCCAGAGCATGAAGAAGATGTTGGCCACCTCACACTGAATGATGGAGGAACTCAGCAAGTTAGGCAACATCTATGGAGGGAATAAAAGGTCCACCCTGGTCTCAGCTCAGAAAGTCGACCGTTTATACCCCTCCATAGATGCTGCTGGCTTGCTGAGTTATAGAGTCACAGAACCCGACAGCACAGAATCAGGCCTTTCAGCCCATCTAGTCTGTGCCGAACCCTTAACCTGCCTAGTCCTGTCACCCACCACCCAGACCATAGCCCTCCATGCCCCTCCCATTCATGTATCTGTCTAAATTTCTCTTAAATGTTGAGACTGACCCCACATCCTTCACTTGTGCCGACAGCTTGTTGCACACTCTCACCACCCTCTGAGTGACAATGTTCCCCTTAAACGTTTCACCTCTCACCCTTAACCCCTGACCTCAGTGGAAAAAGCCTGCTTCCATTTACCCCATCTTTACCCCTCATAATACCTTTATCAAATCTCCCCTCATTCTTCTGGGAATAAAGTCCTAACCTGTTCAAATTTTCCCTGTAACTCAAGTCAGGTTCCTCCAGCACTTTGTGCATCACAGAGTTTTCCAGTATCTGTAAAACTTCTTGTGACCATGAAATGGATGTTGGCAATAGATGTGTGCATTTATAGAACAGAATAATTCATTTAACTTCAATATGCTGACCTGGTATTATCCACCAGGATGACCCATTTTCCATTGTTAGTTAACATGATCACGCAGGAGTTACAGCGTGGTCGCTGAATGAAGATTGATTTCTAGAGTGTTTAATGGTGAGACTTATGTATCTAATTGGAAAGGCCACTGTGTAAACAGACAAATATTTTGCTGGTGACACACAGCTCTTTTGGCAAATGCAGATGCAATTTGGCTATAGATGTGGGTGGACTGGCAAGTGCTGCCTTCAAGGACAGAAGAAACCTACAACAAAGGACACCACAGGGCAGGGTGGACGAGAAGGAGGAGGAGGATGAGGGCAATGCCATAGAAAGAGCTATCCCCACAGAGGACCATCAGGGACCGCAACCCCCACAGTAATCTCTCTCCGAAGCAGAGCATGAGTCATTTTGGCTTTGCCAAGTTGTTTGTGACAAATATGACTCATCCCCACACCAGGGTGTCAACCACTGTGGCAGCTGATGCTTTCTGATTTCACCCCGGTTGAATCCCTTACAGCTGAAGTCATTGTTGTGTTGTCGAATGTGGCAGCGACTACTCTGCACACAGCAAGATCCCAATACAAACACGTGCAAGCAATTACACATGCAAGCCTCCGGAGATAAATACTGCCTAAATGGCTGGGAGAACACCTGACTGAACAGGCTGATGGGAAGTGATTAGAAATGGAAGTCCTGATTAAAATCACCACACTGCTGACACTCTCTCTCTCTCTCTCTCTCTCTCTCTCTCTCTCTTCT